>NC_140576.1:27686346-28056346 GCF_057381845.1 Rhamphochromis longiceps
AAACTTTTTTTTTCCTTAAATATTTTCCAATACTCTGAAAAACAGACAAACCTCTGTTTAATAGAGCATGGGGTTGGTTAGACAAGAGTACCCCTTAAAACTACACCAGATATGTTTCTTGTGCTCAGTGTGCATTTTTATTTTTCAGGAAGCCGTCAGGTCACGCTGATAAGGAGGTGATGGCTGCCACCGTCCTGACCTCACTGTCCACATCACCTTTGGTGCATTACCCTTCGTCTGCACCCACAGGTAACACCATTGGCTCGGCATCAGTTGCATTCATGCACCCATGCACCTACTGCTCCTTGAGTGCAAGCTGCTTTGTCACACACTGACTCATCCACTGTGTTTAACAAAATCAAGGACATTCACTTTGTGTTGCTCGCTGGGGACGGTGCTCATCACAAATCACTTGATGTTAGTTTACCCTGACACAGGCTGAGCTGCTGACTCGTTGATGTGTTAACATGTATTTATCCCAGAGAAGGGTCACGCAGTGTTATTAGCACTTTATTCCATCATCTTTCCATGCATGTATGTTTACCCAAGCCCAGCACTTACTGCCAACTGTTTAGCCTTGACCATTTCACCACAGCTCCTTTTGCTGTTTCCAGTGTTGCTGTGGTTGCTATTACCATGCCAACCACCAGACGGTCAAAGTCCTGACAGCTTTTTAGCTCAGCGCTAAACCCGGGCTGCTGGTTTTTTGCTCTCAGGAAGAGCTTCTATAGTTTTTATCTCTAAAGGCTAGAAGCACCCTGTTGACACTGCTGCACCATTTCGGACATAATAGAAATAAACCAAGAACTGTAAGCTTTCATTTTAGAAATGATCTGTGGTGCAGTCATTAGATCAGATCAGAGGATGCTGTGAGTTTATGATTGCAATGCTTGATGAAATGCTTATTTGACAAAATATTTCAGAAAGGGGGTGTTGCTTGATTACTCTGTGGTAAATCACAGTGGTGCTTTTATAAAAAGTATCCATGGCTGTATGGATCCCTGTTGAGATTGGATAGTTTTTTTTTTATTTAATGCAACCTCCAAAACCTTTCCTTATATTTTTATAACTTAAAAATTAAATTGTTTATTTATTTATTTGTTTAGCTCCTGGTGCATTTGGTTGTTTTAAAAAAGTGGCAGGTTTTTGTTTTTATGAGTTGAGACAGGATTGGATATCCTATTTTTATTTTTATATTTTTTGTGTGAAAACACACAGTCCACTGAAGCCCCTTGATAATTCTGAAAAATAGTTTGATAACCCTTATCTCTTTATATTTATATGGGAAACAGTTATTGAATTGTAGAAGGTCTCTCCAAAATGTATGATATTAGTCCTTGCTCTGTGTTTTTCACTATAATTTGCCTGATTAAAAGTCAGATAAAGCCATTGTGATAATCAAGTCTTAAAGCACTATATAATTGATCAACAAATTAACAAATGTATTGAAAGGGTTTCTGGGCCTACACACTGGAAATCGTATAGTGTTTGTTCTGGGAAGTAAAGAAAGTTTGGACTCAATGGTTGAAGTTTCAGTATACAGTAGCTAAAAAATATGTGGTGTAGTAAAGAATCCATTGTTTTAGATATTATATAATTTGTGGAAATAAGCTTCTAAGGTTTACAGATTAAGACATATGTTTTAATTATTTTGTGGCATTAGAATTGGGATTGTTTTGCAAGAGAGCCCTAATATTATGTTTCCAGTAATACAAATTTAAAATTGAGAGGTATTATCAAAGAGTTCTTATAACAGATCAAGTTAAAATTGGTTGTCCTGTTCAAGGCCATCTTCTTGTGCACCCCCTGGACTGTTGGTTGTTTTTGTTTTTTTGTAGGGCAGCTGTCCACTTAATTTGTGTCTGCGATGGCCACTGAATCTGGTCCAGTGTGCCAAAACTGCTGCCCTTCAATTTCATTGTTATTTTTGGGGAATGGAGAAAGTTGCAGGAGGCAAATCTAATGAGGGGCCCATATGGTGAATGAAAATTGTTATGTTGTCTGGCCAAAAAAACTCAAAGTGCTCTGAGCTGGCACTCTGGTATGCAGCATGGTCAGAAGATGACGGGAAGTGATTTGAAAATACCAGCTGTGTTGGAAGCTCAAAGCTGTCTTCTCATCCATGAGATGGCCAGATTTAAATGAGCTAAGTTTGCTGTTTTTATGGACCTGTTCTCAGAACTTCTATTTTTTTCTCATACCTCACTGGTTCACATTTGGCTCTTAGTTCATGGTCAAATTTGTATGTCTTCAAACATAAAACATCCTCATTTCAGTCACGTCTTGCCAATAACAATAAGTTGTTGTGTTGTATAAACTACAGCCCCCGAGCCGGCCGGCAGAGCTTGGAAAGAGGTGCTGTCAGCTAGCTACAGCAGTTCGACCAGCGGCAACTGGAGCTGGGATGCCAGTGACCATTCAGTCCCCTCCACTCCGTCCCCACCACTTTTAAACGATACAAACAAGAGCTTCCCGCTCTCGTCCCAGGGTGATGATGGCAGTGAGGATGTCACAGAGAGCCCGCACTTCATGTTTGAAGACCCCATACCTCGGAAGCGAAAGGTAAAGATAAACGCTTACGTCCTGACTTTCTTTCTTAACTTGGGCAGTTTTGTGGCATCCAAGCGGCTTGAGGCTTGAGGCAGTGGTGTCACACCTCTGCAGCTTGGACTTTGTTTTGGTCTCAACAGTTTTTTTTTTCACCTCACTACACCTTAGTACACCTGATGATTACAGTTTGTGTTTAGATTTGGTGTAGGCTGCTGGGGGCTTCCAATAGTGCACTGAGCATTTCTTCTTCTTGACCTTTTTTTCACTCTGTGTTTATACACCACACTGTGTTTCCACAGCATGTATTTTGTCCTGTCTCACTCCTCTCACCCCCAGCTGATTGCAGCAGATGGCTGCACTGAGGTTGGTTCTGCCAGAGGTTTCTTCCCATTAAAAGGGAGTTTTTCCTTCCTGCTGTTGCCAAGCGCTTGCTCTTAGTGGGTCGTCTGATTGCGGGAGTGTTTGCTGTATTATTGTAGGGTCTCTACCTCACAATATAAAGCCCCTTGAAGTGACTGTTGTCAACTTGATAAAGTTTCATAGAGAAGTTTAAAAGAGGAAAAAGCAGATTCAATTTTAGTTTTGAATAGGAAATAATCAGTGGTTCATCCACCCATCTGTCCATCTATTTTCTTAACCACTTGTCCAACTTAGGGTCCCAGGGGCCAGGAGGCTATCCCAGCTGTTATAGGGTAAGAGCATTTAACACATGTCTAGGCTAAATATATAGAGTACATCCTGAAGATAGTAAATCAAGCTGAGCTTGTATACAAACAGCTCTGTACCTTTCTAATTTTTAAGTACTAGGTAGGAGATAGAAAATCCACAACACAAACAGTCAAACATAAGCACTAGGCAGGTTAAATAACCTCTTACATATGGCCTGCCACTCTCTGGTTGTGTGGACGATTGATTATATTCTTGCTTTTACTTCACCTCCTCCGTTTTGTACTACAGAAGCAGTCCAGAACAGCAAAATGTTTTTGCTGTCAAGTAGCTTCCAATTGCCTTTTCAGTCCTTTCAGGGAAAGAGGTGGTAGGGTTTTATAACAATGAAAGAAAATCGGCAGACTGTGTAGGAATGAACAGCAGGAAGTAAGCATGCAAGGGATGCATAAAAATGAGGGCAGTTGGAGGGTATAAAGACGGAAAGGAGAACTGATGCACAGGGTAGCAGCAGAAGGAGAAATCAATCTCAATATTTCCTCCGGCCATACGGTGACAAAGGAGAGCTCATATACTGTATATGTGGGAGTTTGCAATTGAGCCTCCCTGGAGTGAGGCAGCAGTGAATATATGAAAACCATAGAGACTCCAAGGACATGCCATTCTATAGATAAGCAGACAGGAAATTAAGTAGGATGATGCTGGGGCAAGTATAGAAAAACAAGTTGTGTGGAAGTGGGCTTAAAGGTTGGCTAATTTGCTGGTTAGCTTTGTGTTGTGACATAGCTGTCACAAACTCTTAACAGCAACTACCCCCACTGGATTTTAGGCTGTCTGATTTTTGTGCGGGCATTGAATTAAGAGGATTATTTAACATGACATTCACTAGTCTTAATGTTACTGTGGTAAGAGGCAAGAAAAACACTTTGAGAATTAAGTGATTTGTGATTGTTTGTAGGATTACAGATTAGCTTTGCTGTGTACTTTTTGTTGCAAACAGCTTCATAGGGTACGTGCATAAAGCTAGCAGCAGTCAAAGAGTTTAGGAGTTTGGCCTCTTGTGTTTTTGAAGGGTTTAGGGGTAAGTGTATGCTGTAGGAGTCAGTGAGAAGTAGTTCAGAGGAATAGCGGTGCAGGAGAAAGTTAATGTAACTATTGTTAAAAACCTGCTTTAAACTCATTTCTCTTGCCCTGCTTCCTCTGTCTCTCGTGCTCCCTCCCTCAGTTCTCTTCTTCTTGCCCTTTTTTCTCCAGAGGCTATTGGAAGGTAATAAAAGCACACACCCACTGTCTTTCACCCACTGTCTTTCATTAGCAGCAATGCAAGTCCCTGCCTGCTAAAGGGACAGCTGCCAGGGCCTGATATGTGGAAAAAGAAAATAAGTCAAAATAAAAAGTGGCAATCTATCTCTCATCAACTAACAGCTTCCCATTTAAATGAACTAAGGTCTTATGTTTTGTTCTTTTGTTGTTCTTTCTTTTGGTAAAATCACAAAAAAAACACGAGGATCAGCTATGAGAAAAATTTCCAAATTACACGTCTAGTTTTGTGAGAGGTCTTGAATGTTTTGTTAAACAGTGTGACCAGCCTTTTATGTAATCACCGAATTATTTCCTGTGCTATATATCCCCATTCCATCCCAAAGAGTTCCCACTGTACTCTTACTCTTTCTCAACAGAGCAGTTCTTATTGAGGAGGCCACACAGGCCATCCCATGCATAACTGAGTTATGCAGAAAATGTGTTCATTTATTTATTGTTTTAATTGCAGCTTGATTCTCACTCAGAAACCAGAGCACAACTGCTAAGATTTTGCAACAGCCAGCTAACTTTAGTTTTGTTTTTGGTAAACGTCTCTTGCAGAACTCAATGAAGGTCATGTTCAAGTGCTTGTGGAAGAACTGTGAAAAGGTCCTCAGCACCTCCTCAGGGATCCAGCGACACATCCGCACCATCCACCTGGGGTTAGTTGGTAGTCATCACAAAGTAAACCCACACAGTGTTGAGTTACTGCCTTCGGGGCTCAGCAGACTGTATTTGTGTAAAATATGACCAGATTACAGCTGCATATTCATGTTGTGCTGTCAGATGTTTAAAAAAACGATTAAATGATTAGAAAATTGTAGGCTCTCAAAGATAGTTTTTTTTAATTTTTTTTTTATATTGTGTGTATCATGCACTTAGCACCATGCTTTTCTTAGCTAAATACCTAAACATACCCATGCCACCGTCATGTGTTTTATAATCTCAAGAGATCACACGGATATTCTTTTTTGTGAAGCTGTCATTGTTTAAAGCTGTGTTTTCTGTTTGTGTTAGTAATCTCTTTTCTGCAGCTCCAGATAATACTCCCATACCTTGTGATTTTAAAATAGTGTGGTAAGACAAGAAAAGTGACACACATTGCCACAGTTTGGATGGTGTCCAACTGGGCTATTGAATTACTGTGCCTCTGCACAGGTGCTCACAGGCACATTTGCTATCAAAAACCATTCAGCCATGGAACGTATGCAAAGGTTTACAAGTAAAACATTTTCATTTTCTGGCATGAATTTCTAACTGCTCAAAAATAAGATTTTTTTTTTAGGGGATTTAGACCTGCTGTGCAGATATAAATCCTGAAAATACAGGTGTTTAAGCCAAGAAGCAAGTACAGCAAAGATAAATGATCTGTCTCAAAAGATAGAAAGACTAAATTGATTACACCAAAAAAGGCAGTGCTTGAAGGAAGATTCTACATTCTTAAGCAAAGGGCACATAAAAGGTTAGGTGAATATTACAAAAGGAAAAATGTATTCACATTGTATTCACATCACAAGTTTATGGAGGTGAATAATTATGACTGCAACTGTGCATTGCCCAGTTAAGACCAATTTTTCTCAGCTTAACCCATAATTTATTACAGTGCATGGAGATGTTGTTTCTTTTGCAAGACATCACATTATATTATATATGGTCAACTGGCATTGATGAGTCATGCTGTGGCTGTTTTTGCTGTGCAGCAGGTACGCCTTGGGTAATCAGAAATCACTAACAGAAGGCTTGAAAGCGATTTCATACCTTTATGCAATTCTAAGTTAAGAGAAAGAGACACTGTTACTCGAAGGATTATTTTCTCTTGTGGGCGTTGTACTTAGTTTTTGTTTTTGTTAGTTTAATTCCCAGCTTGTATGTTTAAGGACCTTTGCAGCACACTGGGTTATACTGCCCCCTTCTGTTGGAGAGAGTACACTTTTTTTTGTTATAATCAACAACTTGTCTATCCGTATTTATAGGTGTCTATCTTGATTCCGTCGTAATGTATTGAGAGCCTGTTTGTGGTTTCTTATCATTATCACTTGTATGTTTACAGTTTTTCTTAAAAAACAATTTAAATGTTTATTTTAAATCGGGAATATATAACCTTCCCCTGTAGGCGAAGCAGCGACTCTGACTACAGTGATGGAGAAGAGGACTTCTACTACTCAGAGATTGAGGTCAACATGGACAGCCTCACGGAGGGCTTGTCCAACCTCACACCCACTTCCCCAACCACAGCCGGTCCGCCGCCTATCTTCCCTCCACCGCTCACCGATGTCCCTCACTCCAAGCACATCAACATGAATGGTTCGCAGTGCCACGCCCCTTCACTGCTCAGTCAGTCAGCTCCCTCCACACTCTGCCACATCCGCACTGACCATGCCTACCAGGTAATTCACATTCAGCGCGAGACAAGACACACAGAATAGCTGAAGCTGCATTTAAAAAAATAATAAATAAATAAACCAAGACAAAACATTAAACATTTGGCAAGTACAGCAAAGATAAATCCAGGATTCAGTATTCTAATATGTGGAATGTGCAGAGGCAGTTTTTCAAATCAGTGAAAACAAACAAACAAACAAACAAACGAATAAATAAAGAGGCCAGGGTGAGTTACTTAGCTCCTACGCCAGTGTGGGAGTATGTAACAAGGAGAGAAGCAAAACTTTCTGGCAAATATTGACAGAAGTTCACATGACGAATGAAGTCCGAATCCAGTTTTTGCTCATTTTGATATCAGAAAAGTTTTAGTTATTAGATTTTCAGATCATGGTTAAAGTCCTGTGTAGTCCTGTTTTAGGTGTCTATGCCTTCTTAAACCTCTTCTCATTGGCCTTCCTTGCCTGTCTATGCGCCGTTTCTATTGACCCGTCCTTGAAGGTAAAATTACATGGTGTCAGCTGGAAGTTTGGTTAAAGTTTAAATACTTTAGGAATTCACAGAATTCAGTCCTTTTCATTGGCTTCAGGCAGGATCACACTTTTAGTTGCCATGACAACTGAATACACATATTAAAGAAACAGCAATGTTTCTTTTATGCAAAGAAACTGAATAGGACTACTTCATTTTCTCTGTATTGTACTGTATGCGTACTCTTTTATTTATCCTAACTTCATATTCTTCCTGCTATTCCTTATACTGCCGTTTGTGCAACATTTTGCAAGTGCCTGCCAGTTTTGGTTAACTAAAGTTTTCACTCAAATCTTTTTATTTGTGTGAATTTAAAAATATTAGCAGTTTTGTTGTACATTTGTGATCAGTATTTAGTTTAAGGCACCTTTCAGATTAAAAGCTGAAGATATGCCTTCCTTTCTAATTTATACAACCTATTCCCTCTGTGATCTCTTATTTTCTGTTTCTCTTTGCTCATTTCCCATCCCTTCTCGTTTCTGTTGTGTCTTCTCCTGGCTATGTGGGGTGGCTGTCCATGTTCCAGGCCACCGCTCCAGTGAGTATCCCAGTGGGTCCTGAGCTGGCTGGGATAGGCAGTGGTAATGGGATCGGGCCTGGAACTGGGACTGGCAATGGCATCAGTGTGTCGTGGCAGTCCCCTCCTGTCATTTTTAAAGGCATCCCGGTGAGTGAGGCTTTATCTCACAACCCTTTTAACTTCATCTTAACTTCTCCACTGCTCTTTTCATGGAAGCTTTTTTCACTTTTTTGTTTTTCCTGTCCTTGCTTCTTTACGCTATGTTCTTTTTATACAGAGAAGTGTCAGTCTTTGTTTCTGTACCTAAAGCAGTTGACGACTCTGTTGGTTTCAAATGATCATTATCTAATACAATTTGTTTGCTCAGTGCAATGGCTATAACATGATACCAACAGAGTTTACCACCACTTTGAATGAAGGCTCGATTGCACAACCAGCAAAAGAAAAGCAGAGTTCTTTTGTCTTCCACTGTAGATAGTGGTAGTTTTCCCACTGGTAGGAAAAATTGGAGCTGGAAGAAGGAGCAGAGTAATTATGGAAAGGCAGTTTCCCCTGTTTTGTTACGGTTGTGTTGCAGAGAACTTTTAAGTCATGCTCGTGCCAGTGTCTGAACCAAACAAATGCAAAATTTAAATGTCATTTGTATATTTGTGATAAACCTGTGTGTGTGTGTTTTATAGGTGTTGCACAGTACACTGCTCCACAAAGTGATCTTGTTTCTCTTAGTAATCAAAAACAGTGAAAAACATAGACATAAAAAAATGACTTTTTAGATTGGTATTTTGTTGTTGTATTTTTAATTTCTTTGGGTATATCAAATGAACATTAATTCTGCATTAAAATGCAAAGAAAAGACTGCTATTTTTACTTTTCACTTCAGAAATATATGTAATTTGCCAAAGGGTGCTCAGACCACTGAACAGTATGTTCACCTGCCACTTCATTAGGTACGCCTTGCTAGTACTGCGTTGCTCTCTTTTGTCTGTAGAAGTGCCTAATTTTTTATGGCATAGATTCAATGAGGTGATGGAAACATCCCTCTGACATTTTAGTGCATATTGGCATGATGGCATCCTACGGGTGCTGCAGATTTGTTGGCTGCACATCCATGATGTGAATCTCCACTATATCCCACTACCTCTATTGGATTGAGATCTGATGACTGTGGAGGCCCTTTGAATACAAAGAACTCACTGTCCTGTTTAAGAAACCAGTTTGAGATGATTTGACCTTTGTGACATGCTGCATTATCTTACTGGAAGCAGTCATGATAGAATTGGTTCACCAGAATCCTGAAGAGATTGACGTGATCAGAAACAATACTCAGCAATACTCATGTCATGCTGTTTTAGTTATGATTAGTATGATTAGTTTGATACTATGGAACCCAAGTATAGCAACACACCATTACACCATCAGTAGCAGCCTGAACTGTTGATTTAATATTAATAATTTAGATTTGTATAGCACCTTTCAAGAAACCCAAGGACACTTTACAAAAGAGTATAAATAATCAAAAAGTCTAGAGGTTGAAGGCTTTGTTGAAGTGATGAATTTTAAAAAGTTTCTCAGGAGTCCAGTGATAGAAGGCGGCATGCTTTCATGCTGTTTAAGCTGAAATCACACTCTACGATCTGCAGGCAGCAGAAATTGGCAATCATCAGACCAGCTGACATTGTTCAAATCTTGTGTTATCCAATTGTTCTTTTTTTGTCCTATTATTAACTAACAGGAGTGACACGATGTGGTCTTGTGCTACACTAAGGTACTGTAGTTCATTAAGACAGGGGCAGAAAAATCCAGGTTGTGTCTTTCTGTTTTTCAGCTGTCATCATTGTGTGGTTGTAACTGCATAAACATCATGTGTCTGTTCAATCAGTATTTGATATCTGATCATTTCTCTTGATGAAGCTGGTCTGCTCTCTGTCAGTATGATTTTGAGTATTGACTTAATGACTCTTTTACAGGGGGCAACAACTCATGTTCGTACAGTTAGCATTGGAGAAAAGCGGCAGCCAGCACCTAGCTCACACGCCATTGTTAACAAGAACCACCCACTGATTATGCCATCGCCTAAATCAACACAAGGAGCCAGGTATGCATCCACAATTTACTTAGAGTGCTGATTAAGTCTGCTTGAGTCAAAGTGCTAAAAGTACTTTTGCTTCATAGGAAGAATGTTTGGGATTTTAAACTGTTGGTCAGCTGGTGCTTTTCTGTGTGAAGTGTGCATGTGTGTTCTAAAGGTGTTATAAATTGGTTATAGGTGTGGATGGGAGTGTGAATGACTGGCTCTTTCTCTCTGTTTGCAGATTCAGCATTTGATATCAAATGTGAAATCTTTTCTTTCTTTTGCATTTTTTTCTTACTTTTGCTTACAAATATATACAGTAAAAAGCATCTACGTAGCATCTGGGTTATAAAAATTAAACCTGCATTCTATCTAAAGGCCACCAGATGGCGAAAGCTGTGGTTGCTAAAAGACTTATGGTTCTATAGAAATCTATGGGGAAATGACTCTCTGTTTTGACCTTTGTAAATACTTTCCTGGTGAGTTTATGGGCTCACTCACCTGTTTTAGCTCATACTGAAGTAAAAAAATAAGATTTTGAAAATCTTGGCCATACTGTAAAAAATGGAGCATTATCAATGGTATGAAACCGCGTAGTCATTGGCTAACAACTTGTAAAACACAAGTCAATAGCCGACAAAGCACATGGTTTCACAGTCAGACGTGCCCCTCCTTGTCAGATGGCAAGAAACGCTCATTTCGAGGGTGTAAAACTGGACTTCAGAAACCAGTTGGTGACGTCATGATACCTGCGTCCACCTTTTTTTAATTGTCTATGCTTTCAACACACTTCCCATTAGTTCCCTTAGAGGAGTCTGCAGGAAGTCCATGCAAACTCCTCAGGCTGGGAACTAAAATGAAAAATTTTGGCTATTGTAGCTACAAAGCTATTATCATTTCAGTGGGTCACAGTAGGTTAAATGAATAAAACTGCTGCTTGCACTAATATACTTTCTGAAACGTGAATGTGATTACATTCGTACCTGTGTGATGTTATTGGGCTGGGTATTTAATTCTGCTGATAAGTAGTTTGACTGTTTTAAATTCTTATAATGGCGTTTGGATCATATGTGTAATTATAATTGTGCACCGCCAAAAGCCTGTGTTACTCTTCAAGGTGCTGAACCATGTCAGATATTACATGTGTATAGGTATAATAATATCGGCCTCTTCAAAAATGGTGTTCTTGTACTGAATCACTGAATTATTTAAAAGAGAGATACTGTACCTACTCACCTTTAAGCACATTGTACGTACATGTTTGCCGTTTGCCCATGTGTGTGTCTGGATGTCTATGTGCATGTCCTTATGCTGTCACATCTGCTGTTACCAAGGAAACCCCGTGGGGAGGCGAAGAAGTGCCGAAAGGTGTACGGCATGGAGAAGAGAGACATGTGGTGCACAGCCTGTCGTTGGAAAAAGGCCTGTCAGAGATTCACCGACTAATAAAGTCCCCTTCCTCGGTCTGCGATATGAGCTCTTCCCCTCTAGGAGCGACAGCGAGGTGGACACTTCCACTGAGGAAATAAGGGGAGTCTCTTCACAATGGAGTTCTCAGCACTGCTTCCTCCAGCCCAGCAGTGGGTTTCGCCTTCACTCTTTTCCGTTTCCAAACACAAAGACAAAACAAAACTGATGCTTCAAAACAAACATTTTAAAAAAACTTCTCGAGAGAGAGAGAAAAAAAATCTTTATGCAGGTTTGGATACTTTGTTCTAAGACTGAAACATTTTCACTCTGTTGAGTTAAGGAAAAAAAAAGAAACATTTAAATTCGATTATAAGCCTTTTGATTTGAGTTTTTGTTTTCAAATTGCTTCAACTCAAGGCATTGTTTAAAGACTACAAATAAGCTTTTGGGCATGCTCTGTTGTTTATCAGAAGAGCATCATGCAAGCTACTGTTTTTGAGTCGGATCATGGGTTAACACCTGATGTGCTTTGTAAGACCTCTGTAGCATATCTGTTTCTCAGTGTCACTGTTTAAGGGACTCCAAACCTACCAGGTGCAAAAAGCCTGTTCACTTACAGCCAGCAGATTTGGCGTAAGCTCTACCATCTCTGTCTTCAGCAGTCTGGCTGACTGCATGTCGAAATGCGTTTTGTCCAGTATCAAACAACTAGTTTGTTACACAGATTCAGAGTAGCCAAACAGCTATATTTGTTTTGCAAAGCTGCACAAAAACCCTTCACACTAAGTGGTACAAAAATATTTCCTGTGATGCACCAAAATGTTTTCAAGATATGTATTTCCCTCTGCTCTTCTCTCTACTTTTAGAAATATGCACCTTCTTTTAAAGTGTCACGGTAACAAAAAAAAGTGGACATCTGTTTCTTATACTGTGTAGTTTATTTTCAGCAATGAGTTGCTGACGCAACAAGTAGATTCACTGTGCAATTGGCAGAGTTGCAGGATTGATTATCATCTGTCTTGCTTTGTGGTTGAGTTGAGGCTGAAAGGCTGATAGTTTTTTCTTCTAACAGCTGATGCTCTTAAAGAGATTGTTTACCACGACGATACGTGAATGAGAACTGCCCTTTGAAACTTTAACTTACAGTCTGACTTATTATCTGACTTGATTGCCACCTGATGATGACAATCAGGTGCTCTAATTCATATTCTTACAGTTTTAAGAGGACAGGTTACTCACTCTGCCATATTTGGAATAGTTAGCATTAACCAGCATTGCACACCACAGTTAATTTCATAGGTCTGAAATTATCTTTTGCTCTGGTGTAACATTTGGAAATAAATAAGCAGGATTAAGTCAAGTCAGTGCGGGGCAGGGTTTTTGTAGATTGACTGATTTATGTAAACAATTAATGTAGCAATATTTTACCAAAATGAAGTCTTACTTTTCAGATTAGGCCTATAAGAGTAAAGGAGAGGCCAAGGTTTCCATGCTTTAGATAAAATATAAGTGGGAGATTTTTAGAAGGTTAAATTCTTTATTGTTCTTTTTTCCCGCTCAACATAGCCCCTTTAAGGACGTTTTACATCACTACTGGAAATTTAAAGTAAATGGTTACGTCTTAAAATCCCATTTATCTGAAATAAGCAACAGAGAGCAAAATAAAAACAAGATATTTTTTAGGTTGTCCCTGTTTAAAGGTTAACTAGCTTTAAATTGTGAGCGTCAATGGCAAAAAGCACTTATAATTGACAAATAAATGACATGAGTAATCTATGTAGTGATCTGTTTTTGATATTAATTAAAAAAAAAAATCAGGAACAATTGTTAAGAGTGCATTATTATTTATGCATATTCCCCTTCCCCGTTCATAGTGTACATCTCTCATCAGGTTTCTCAGAGCTGGCTGAGGTATTTTTTTTAGATTTAGATGACTGAGATGAAAGATAATCTTCTAAAGATACTTCCCATTAACCATTGAGCCAAATAAAAGTGCCGACATTCTTAGTGACAAAATAAAGGTTTCTGGCAAAACTTCACCTACTTTCACAGAAAAGAAGGTGAAGTCTGAAAGTGAGTAAGGCGTCATGAGCTCTTGTAGTTGACCCATGTGTCAGGATGTGACTGTTGAAAGTGTTGCTGGATCTTCTGTGTAGTTTCTAATATCTCCTGTTCTTTGGACTGTTAATTCTGATACAACCCAACTCCATTAAGAAGAAAAAACTTTTAACTGGTAACTTTTTTTTCTCTCAGAGACATAAAACAGATATATATTTTTCCTTTTCTTTTTTTTTTTTTTTTTTTTTGAGATTCAACTCTGTGTTTATTGTTAGCAGATTTTATATGCAGCTCGGCAGCATGCCCTCGACTCTCTAAGCGACACTGCCTTTACCTGATCTCAGTAGAAATGTATGACAAACAGAGTGCCTGTCCTCCGTATGAGAATGCAATCTTTGAACTGTCTCCTTGACTGAGGTACAGGATGACTTCAGACATTTGTCGCCATAGAAACACCTGTGCTGTCCTTTGTCATCGCAGAGTCGCATGTGCTGTCTGTTGTTGGTTGATGCCACATTAGAGTGAGAGAAACAATTACTTTATCTCCTGAGTTCACTCACTTACAAAGAAATGAACAGATTTTTATGGTAGTTACATTTTAATGGAGACAGACAGAATATCAACCAAAAAAACCCAACAAAAAACCCACATTACATAAAAGTTTGCATGTAAAACATGACTTAGTACTCGATGGACAAACCCTTGCTGACAAGCACAGCGGTAAGACGTTACTTGTAGTTGGTCACCAGGTTTGCACACATCTCAGGAGAGATTTTGGCTCACTCCTCTTTACAGAAACTCTAAATCCACTCAGTTTTCTTGGCCTCTGTTTGGCACTTTAAAGCTCAATTTCAGCTTCAGTTCCCTCCACAGATTTTCTCTAGGACTGAGGTCTGGAGACTAGCTAGGCCACTCCATTCATTTGTTGCCTTGCCGGTATATTTTGGGTCATTGTCATGCTGCAAGACTCATCCACGAGCCATCTTCAGTGTTCTGGCTGACTGATGGAGGCTCTCTTCCAAGATTTTACAGTACACATCCTTGTCCATTGGCCCCTTTAATGCGGTGAAGTTGCCCTGTGCTCTTAGCAGAAAGACAGCACCAAAGCATAATGTTTCCACCTCTGACTGTAGGGATGGTTTTCTTTGAGTGATACTCAGCATTTCTGTTCCTCCAAACATGACAGGTTGCGTTGATGCCTCACTGCAGCACTTTCTCCAAAGCCTGCTGTGAATCACTTAGATGTTCACTGGCAAACTTAAGATGGGTCTACGTGAGCAGGGGGACCTTGTAGGTGCTGCAACATTTCAGTCTATTACAGCATACTAGTGTGTTACCAATAGTATTTTTGGTGACTGTGATCCCAACTGCCTTCAGATCATTAACAAACTCTTCACGTGTAGTTTTGGGCTAATCCACCACCTTTTTCATGATCATCCTCACACTGTGAGGCAGGATCCTGCAAGGAGCTCCAGACTGAGGGCGATTGAGTCATTTTATATTTCTTCCATTTCCCAAAAATCACACCAGCAGTTGTCACTTTCTCACCAACCTTCCTACTGATGGTCTTGTAGCTCATTCCAGCCTAGTGCAGGTCTAGTGCAGCCAATCAGTGGAGATAAAGGACTATCTCTAACTGATTGGCTGTAATCTGTATGCCACATGGGCACATAGCCAATCTGTTGGAGCCTGAACTCTGGCTGGGTTGTAGTAGATGCTTATTTCACTCACTGATTTCAAATAAATTTATGATGTTTATGTAATGTTGGTGTTTTTTGGGGGGGGGATTTTTTGTTTTGGTTTTTTTTTTTTGGTTGGTTGGTATTCTCCCTTAAAAATTAGCCACTGTTTATTTCTTTGTAAGTGAGCAAACTTGTAAATACAGCAAGGGATGAAATAATAATTTCCCCCACTGTGTATGGTAGCACTTCCCCCTTCTAGCATTAAACACACACGAGCACTTATTGTTGTTATTGAACATTAATTTCCCCACCTTTTAAAAGAAAAGCATTATTCCAGTGGCATCTCACATAAGCTAGGTCAGCAGGCCTCTAACGTCAGAAAATTAACCATTTCACCAAGTGCCAATGAAGAGAACACAAAAAGGAAAAGATATACTGAACTAATCAAGTTGCACTAGGTTGCACTGTGCAAAGACGCGTTTTTATAACTGAAAATTTTATATACGAAACTTTTTAAGTGAAAGGGGTATTTTGTTTTGGGCGGGGTCGTGGGTGGGAGGCGTATCGTCACTGCCTGATGGAATAAATGGGGTGTCAGGGGCAGGGGTCGCGAACCTCTGCGGTTCCCCATTATTAGCACGTGATCCTGAGAGTCAGTGTCTTGCACTCTGTGTCAGAGTTGTTGTACTAAACACGGCAGTGCTGCCAGCTTTAGGAGCGTGGTACTGGAAGTACAGTGAGGTACTCGGTAGTCACTTTGCCTTTCCTTGGAAGAGTGCCAAGGGATGAACGCAGCACCAGCCTTGTCTCAGTGATGGGAAAACACCAGTTTTAGCCAGTAGCTACACATTATCAGCTTGATAACAAATGCTTTACAGTGTTTTATTGCCTGGAGTTTCTTTTCACAGTACAATTTTTATCCACAAAGCTCAGCCTTGTGCTTCCTTTACTTAAAAACAAGTTCCTGCTTCTTTACATTTTGCTGAAAAAAGTAACATGTACATATGTTATTAGTGCTGGATACCACTTTTTTATTTTGTATCCTTCGCTGAGCTTTGGGTTAGTGTCAAATGCACCCCATTTTAGCTCTTTCTCTCTCTCTCTCTCTCTCCTCCCCATCCGCAGTGCAAGCACTTTCAGATTCCACTAACGGCGGTTACAGGCCAGCGCTTTAGCTGGCAGAGAATGGGACTTTTAGCACATGTTAAGCTAGTATGACCCTCTGCCTGCCACAGAGGCAGGTTTTTTGTTTTTTCTTAAGTTGCACTAAACTGGCGTGTGAGGGCAAGTCCCTAGACTTGTTTTATTAGGAGTTTTGTTCTTTGAGTGAATCTTGGGTAAAAACATGGGAACAAAATTGCTCTTGTGTTAGACAAGAGAACATTTGTGGTGACAAGATCAGCTATTACCCCTTTTCAGCTACATAATGAGAGATGGAGATAGAAGTTGACTGTTTGTGGGTGTGCACATTAGCAGTAGATGGAAAGCAGTGACGATATAGATGGTTTTGTGCATTTTCAGGGCTTTTTTGTACATATGCAACATAAAGAGAACCGTGAGGTTGTTGTGGGTTTTTTTTCATATATCGCTTTTCTTTTGTTTGTTGTAACTGTCATCTGAAAAGGAATTTTTTTTTTTTACAGTACCGAATGTTTTTCTTTCATTTTTAAAGTTGTTTGAGAAGTTATAGTGAACAGATTCAATGTATATTGTAGCTTAGAGGCAAAGGGGAGAAAAACAAAACATGTTGAATGTAAAACCTATAAAAAAAAAAAGTATAAAGTCTTTTTTTTGTTTTGTTCTTGTTGTTGTAATAGTTGCTGGCTAGTTGGTATTGGCCTGTAGTGAACCTTTAACATGTCCTGATTTTTGGTATCCAAATCTTTAACACCCACAGACAGCTGTTGCCGCAGTGCTAAATCATATAAAATGGCACGACCTTGCAGTATTGCTTTACTATCCTACTTTGTGCAATGAAACGCTTTACAATGGAACAAGAACTAACTTGCTTTTTGGTGACGTTCACACTGTTGCTGTTCTTTTACCCTGGCATTTTTTTTTGTTTTTCTGTGTGGTTATCATTGTCAGAGGTGTTGTTTGTGGATTTGATGTTAAGTTTTGTTAGGCAGGATAACCTTCATCATGGGGCACCATGGAAATTTTTGATCCTGCCTTGCACATTCCAATAGATGGCATGCTTTTAGTGTCTTCCAACTTCTCACATAAAAACAAACAAAAAACAAAAAAACATATCCTTTCCTCTTCCTTTTTACTACAGCGATTTTCCCGATCACCTTTTCCACTTCCTGTTCTTGTCCTGTCCAGCTTTATTGTGGTCACACCCAAGCCTTTACCCAGTATATTAAGCTAAACTAAACCCTTGAAATGTGCATCAGAAAGCCTTTGTTTTGCTGTTGTTTTGTTCTTTTTTTGTTTTTTTCAATTACGTCAAAATTGATGTGGTGCTTTTGTGAATGTCGTCTGTAAACCAGCAGCAGCAAAGCCAATAGATCTCCTTCCAAATCAAATGTAATGCATTGCAATGGCAGCTCTACACAGTTCTCTGCTTCTTCTACTACTTTGCTGTGTTGTTTGTCTGGGAGTTTACTCCGTCTGTCACTTCTCTCATCCGATGACCTATTTTTTCCCCGTACCATCTCGTGTTTTTACTGAGCCTTACGCTGGCTGGCATAAAAACCAACCTTTGCTTTTTATTTCTCGATTGATTGATTGATTGTCTGGTTGAGTTTGAGGTTATTTTGCATGTCTAGTATCGCTCATTTCCCCCCCTTTTTTTCTTTTTCGTTAGGAGATACAACACTGAAGGGTTTTATGTGTTAGATTTCCCCTCCAAGTATCCAATAACCCAAGGCTGATGTAGTCTGTTTTTCACCAGATGTAAAAATGCTCATTGCAACCCGTAACACACACAAACACACAGTGCTAAGAGCATTTTGTGGGAAACTTGACGTCAGTCTTGGGTCTTCACTGGAGGGCAAGATTTCTCCTGTGTGTGGGCTTGGCCTCTGGTCCTCATCAGCAGTCCCACGCACATGGAGGAAGCACTTTCTGAGGAGTGGTGCACTCAAGGAGTATTTGTGTGAATGTCAAGCTCATGACGAGAGCTTGGAAAGATGGATGAAACATGTATGATGTCGATAATGTGATCTCTGTGATGTAATGTGACAGAAAGGAAAATAAAACCTAAATGGAAGCAGCCTTGTCATCGGGTTCATTTGTTTATATGAAGATGACTATGACTATCGAAGTGTAAGCTTCAAAGGCAACAGTGGATTCATTCCTTCTGCTTTTGCTACCTCGGCTGTCTTTTGACTTGTGTATTCCTCCCCCTTGTGGACAACAGGTGGTGTGACAGCACCATTGCTATTAGCTGTGTTCATGAAAACAAAAGGCACAGCACACACTGGTCACTTCTTTACAGCAGCAATTTCAAAATTTATTGAGACTGATTGGTTTTTGCAAATAATAGTCAAGCTAATTCTTCCACTAAACATGAATTAGAAAGAGGCTTGGACGGCTGGCGGGCCTGTCCCAACATCAAAACAGGAGGCTCATGGTTGACTGTAAAAATGTTTTGTGATCAGTACTATCAACCAAAAAAATATCAGCACAAGAGCACTTAAAATCTGCCCAAAACAAAACAGGTGTAAAAACAGGACAGGTTTTTTTTTTGATTATTTAGCACATTTTGTTACAAACACAGGATTATGATAATATAAAGTCAGCATCATATTGAACAATATTCCCAATGAAAATAAACAAACCTCAAGCTTCAAGTGCGACCTTTTACAAATCAGAGACCCTCTGAAACTTGAGGGAGAAAATAAATAATATATAATAGTAATATAAATTTATATATATGAAGGTATACACACATCACTCTTAGTAGAAGAACAAAATCTAAAGTAAAAAGCGCCAATTTTGAAATATAGTATAATATAGATATACCCATATCTATGGCTTCATGATTTGCACGTGTGAATCAAGCTATACAGGCTAAATGAGGATTGCAATTTGTACATGTCTAAGAATACCCATATTCATCTGCAATAGAGCAAAAAATTCCAGTTTTGCATCGTGTGGAATGAGACAGTTGTGTGCAGATGCCGAAGATGCCGCTTTGGTATGACAAAATGAACATAGGCATGCAGTTAAGACCACAGAATCAGGGCACAAAAGGTCATCAACACACAGTGGGAAGGAGAATCTGGTCGCCCATCATGATTTGTCTCTTTGAAGTTTTCAAAATCCTCGAACGTTTCGGCCCTCTAATCTGATCGGTCGCATCTCGATAATCTCTATCCATTGAGTTACAAATATTCAGTCGTCTCTTGGAAACAAACACTCTTGCAAGCACACAGGTGAAATGTCATTGAGGCACATATTGAGGGGTTGATGGCAGACGTTTTCCTGAAGTACAACCCAGAATGAGGAAGAAGACGTACAGTACAGATCGTGAGAAGAGCGCGGGGGCCGGGGGAGTCACACATACATCCAGATGCCTCTCAGGGGCCAAAACAGCACCACAGGACAGAGATTTGCCACCGATTATGGGCTCCTTCCACACCCACCATTGACATTCATAAACATATTCTACCCCATTGTCTTTCTTCTTTTTTTTTCACCCCAGAAAAGTACAACTGTTTGATAAGTGGGTCAAACAAAAGCACAATAAATAATGCAAATAAAATAAAGATATCTGTCAGACATAAAGAAAGCATCACAAATCTCACTGTACTGAGAGTCTCTCAGCAGGGGCTGATGGGAAGTGCAGTCCATGGCACCTACAGAAGAGGCCAAATGTGTGCGACCAGCACTGGCAACAAAATGTTTCCCAGAGTTACTACTGCAGCACTCTTTCCCTTTATGTAAATGAACTGGGGTCAAGCCAGGAAAGCACTGACATATAGGAATACAGCATGTGGACTCAACGCTCTACTGTCCGATAGACGTGTTTCGTCTGCACATTGCATTTCTACTTGATTGCGTGTCATCAAAGGCGTGAGACACAGCAGTAGCCAGAAAAAAGAAAGGAAAAAGAATCAGCCTGGTTTTAGGATGCGGTCTTCAAAAGCTAGCTGGTCCTTTCACACAGCCCTTCATATTCACAATAATACCATAACGTGCACTTTTTTGTTTTTTGTTTTTCCAAACTGTGACGAATAATGACAGGTTCAAAAAAATAAAAACAACCCAACAACAAAACTGTTTACCACAACAATAAATCCAGAAGCACCTGCACACACAGACCGTGAAACAAAAGCACTTTATGTATACAAATTACTAGATTGTTTTTGGTTCGATATTAATCAATTAGTGTACATTAGTGATGCAAAAGCATGTGCTGAATACATGTTTCAATCAATATCTAACAGAGATGTTTGACAGTGAATGTGTTTTCCCCCCTGGTAAAAAAAAAAAAAAGAAGAAATAAAAATAAAAGCAAATACGACAGAGAAAGCATAAACTGGCACAATAAAAGATTGATAAAAGCCCCATGGCTTGCTGTCCACAACAAGGCAAAGTATAAAAGCTTTTTTTTTCTTATACAAGATATAAAATATCCAAAAAAAAAAGAACACACCATAAAGCTTAGCATCCAGCACTTAATAATAATTAATAATAGTAACATCAACGACAAGTAATCATAGTTCTGATATTCATAATAATAAGACATGTCATCTGACTCACTTGAATTGTCAACTTTGCCGAAAACAAACAAACCAAAAAACAAAACAAAACATGGAAATAATCTTAAGAACTGAATATAGAATATCTTTTGGCCACTGGACACTCATCCTTGCATACAAGCAGCCATCCTGTTCCACTCAACACGTACAGAGAGGGCGAGAGCAAGGGAAGGACTTCTGAAAATTAGGAATCCACAAATAAACAAACAGGTTTCTCAATAAATAGCTGTCAAACAAAACAAAGTCAAATTACACTCTCTGCAAAGAGCAAACTCTGAATTTCAAGCACAATTCTGCAATTCTTCTTGTTTTTTTAACCTTGCAAAGCCAGAGAAAGCATATCAGCAAAAGAATCGTGGAAAGAGTCTGCATATTCTGATTCCAGCAAGTGGAATTACATGACTCACTTAAAACGCGCACACGGCAAACGAACAAACCAAAAAAAAAATTTACACAAAGGCAGCTCCTCCTTAAGTGTGAGAGACTTAGCTCTCAGGTCCTATCGTCACAACCTCCAGTGTGAGAGAATCTGGACCAGAGAAAGCGAGAGAGAAGGAAAGAGTTATTAGTGTAGAGCATCCACTGTGTGCTTGAATTGATTTTAAAAACAGGAAGCAGAAACTGATGTCCACTCTGTGGGTGAAGACGGCTGAAACGCTAAAAAGCATCTTTCGGTCTCTCTGTCTCTCTCTGTCTCGCACAGCCTACAGCCCCTTTTAAATTTCCACCCACCCCCAAAAAAACAACCCCAAAACCAAAACAAAACTTTATGTACATTTCTCAAAACTCCAGTATTTCTTGGAATGGATCAATAGAAACCAGGCGGTAAACTTAAGTGAAGAAAAGATTAAGGACCCCACTGAAAGGCATAGGCTATATAAACAGCAATCTGCACAAAGATTCAGTGATTTCTATTTCGTGATAACAGTCAAGAGGACATAAAGTATATCCTTAAAGGTAGGTGCGGTCACCGAGTTGTTTAGGTAAGTAAAGATCAGATCAAAAATGTAAACCACGGGTTCAGGGTATTGATAGGAGTCAGTTGTCATTAAAGTGCAAGTCTGTGGCAGTAGGACAGATTTAGACCCCCCCTTCACTCATAGGGAGACACTTTTCCCAGAAGCATTATAGTCATAGTTATAAGACCAAGACAGCCTTCCTCCTGGCTATTTCCCTACACTGTCAGTGATCCTTGATTTCCATGATGATTGTGATGGCAAACATACATAGCAGTCTGGCGTTGGCCATGTCCTTGGCAGCGCCGCCATTGATTCCTGTTTTGACAGAGTAGAAAACTACTGGACTCTGGCCTGAACCCTCGAGAAAAATAACACAAAAACACTGCATCAGAATTAAAGGAGGTAAGCAGAAAAAGCCTTGCACTGAGCCATCTCTTCCTCTACTATGGCAGTCAAGGTTGAGAAAAGCGTGCGTGCGTGTGTGTGTGCATGTGTGTGTGGTAAAAGTGTGTGCATGTCGGTATGTGTGCATCTCGTAATGGTATTAGATCATTGTCGCGCATCACCCTACAGCATTTCCACTCAAAGGAAGGCCTGCCCCAAGTGGGACGAATGGGTAAAGAGAGCAGAGGATTCTGCCTGAGAGATCACAAAAGATCTTCAGAGATCGGTCGATGGGTCACTAACAGGAGCCGGACAGACTCTATGAGATCCAGGCAAAGTCCTTCTCGCTCCCATTCTGCTGTTCCCCCTCCTGTGCCGAGGAGTCACTCTCCTCTTTCTCATTGTCCAGCGTTCCGTGCGTCTCAGCGGTCATCCCTGAGTCCTTCCACTTCCCTCTGTCTTCCTCCCCTTCTCCCAGCATCTCTCCGTCCCCTTCGACCATCATCTCCTCCTCCCCTTCTCCATCTCCATCACACTCTGCTTGGTCATCGTGGAAACGGTCGCCAGGATACAACTCCTCCTCCGGAGAGATATCGCCACCCACCTCACCATTGTGGTCCAGGAGTGCGGCCATGCCTCTGCCAGAGCAATCAGCGCAGACGCCGTGGCGGCGGGAGCCATGCTTGATTCCAACACTGGCTGCTGACATGAAGACTCGGCTGCAGACTTTACAGACGTACTTCTTGTCTTTGCTGTGGACCTGTGGGATGGAAACACAACATTTTTGCAAAATTTTTAAATTCCAAGTGGAAGAGCAAAAGCCTGCAACTTCACAGCTGAAACTGAATGTGAATCCATTCAAATTACAATTGCAGCAATATGCTAGTGACAGAATAAATAAAGAGGAAGAGGAATACAATTTATTTGCTGGCAACAGGTAACTGCCAGGGGGGTCATTGACCAGTCTGCAGACCTGTGTGCATGGGGCTTTAGCAATTTTCATTTGCCATCAACCTCCAGCAACCACTAATAACAAGTCAGGAAATACAAATATTTTCACTCACGATCGGTGATTATGAGATGGTTTTGGACCACTCTTTAGGTCTCTGTGACTGGGGCCTTGTTTACTTAAATTGTGAGCTAGGTTGTGACCATGATTGTAACATTTCCGGCAGACAAGCTAACATCATATGATGGATGGTCAAATGTCTGTAAAACCTCAAGAGAGATCTAGGGCCTCCTAATTTGACCTCTGTAAACACTTTCCCACAGAGTTTATACACTCACTGTGTCACTCGTTTTGGGTCACACTGAATAAAAAATTCTGCTTATTTTGTAAATCTTGCTCATACTGTGTTTCGAAATTGAGTATTTTCTGTGATCTGAAGACACACAATAAATTGCTAAGAACAAGAGAGTGGTTTTAAAGTCTGCGGTAAACCTCACATCACATCCAGTATTTTGCAACAAGATGGCGATGGTAGAAACGTTAATCCCAAGGCTTCAAAAGGGGCACTTCAGAACCCAGTGGTAGCTATGTCCATCTTTTATACTGTCTAAGATTGCTTTGAACTAAGTAGCTGGTGTCTGTGAATGCACTATAGCATCTAAATAAGCTGGCCTTTTGTCCAAATCACTTATGGCTCCCCCCCCCCAAAAAAACCAAGATGGTAATAGCATTGATGTTAAATCAAAGCTTCTACACAGGAATTAACAAACGAGTCGGTAATGTATATATAATGTGTTGTCTGTCTCTTATATATAACATCTTTAAATCTTGACTTTGAGTAAGGTGTAATTTGCTACCTCCTACATGTAAATGAAGGCCTGCACTCACCAGTGTGTGCCTCTTCATGTGCTCCCTTCTGGTGAACTTCTTGCCACAGATTTCACAGGGGTAGGGCCTCTCACCAGTATGGGAGCGCATGTGCCTCTTTAGGATGCACTGGTGCATAGCAGAGAAACTGCAGTAGGGGCACTTGAACTTTTTGCGGATCACCGTGAAGTCATTCACTGAAAGGAGAGAGAAAGGGAGGGAGGATAGAGAGAAAAAAGGGGGAGAGAAAAAAAGAATTGAAGGTTGAGTGAAGCTTGTTTAAATAAACCAACATGTCACTTTTTAGTTACTGCATTTAATTAGCGGCATGGTCTAGAAATGTACCATCAATTCCCATGGTCACCCCAATCCCCGTCAAAGCTACGGTTGCCCTGGCAACAGCTCTTCCTCTATACTAAAGTAATAAAGGCAAAGAGATACTATAAACACATAACACAACAGCCAGTCTGCCTTAGTTGCACTAGAGGGTCTCTACTATGGACAGCGAAAAACACAGACAGAAAGACAAACACAGACAATGACAAGAAAATAAAATCACCCACACAAAGAAGGAATATTGAGTCACACAAGGGGAGGCAAAATACAACAAATATTAATACCATGTCTTAGTGTTGTGTCGGGGTCTGGTGAATCTTTTATTTAAAGTCTAGATTTAAGTGGTAGCTTAGGTAAAAGACATCGAAGTAAACTGTTTCTCTGTGTTTGTCTGTTTCTAGCCACTGACACAAAGCATATGACTCGGGGAGACTGGAATTGGATTTACGAATACAAAAACACAACAAACACTAATCACGTATAGTTGGGAGTCAAACATACGGTAGGGGTTACAAGCTTTTACAATATATTTACCTCCATCTGCAAATCGACTTCTGCTCTGATTAAATATTCAAGAAGCACATCACAAAAAAAGCATGCAAATACACATGAACTGCACAACAGTTTTGTTTTGTTTTTTTGGTTAAAGTGCAAAAGTAATGAGAGAAATATTGCAGTGTGTGTATGTGTGCACATGTGTACATAACACGGATAGCTTCATTGAAGAATAAAAACGGCAGCAACGTTTAAAAATTTCCATCATAGTTTAATTACAGCATAAAATCTACAAGTAGAATCTTGTTTGAAAAGTACAGCTTTTGTACAACACAGGGATGTCAATGAGAAAATCTAGAATGTAGAACAAAATATCTTTCAGTATTTTCACATTTTGCAACAGCACTCAAAAACAGCCTTTCAGTATTTTTCATTTCTACTCAGTGACTGGCTCTGACTATTTCCTGACTTCTGCGAGCCTGCTGCTCTGTCCCGGCTGCTGGCTAGGACAGGGCGTGCTACCTGAAAATGTGGGATTCTGTGGTAGAAAGGATTTGGCATTTAGGAATTCCCCATGTATATACACAGGATATGCACACAACAGGAAGCGGACAGATTCCCAATTGACACCAGTTCTGCTATTCTAAGCACAAAGAAGTTGCAGCTCAGTGTGCTCAAGTGATAATTAGAAGTAAACACAGGTGAATAGCTTCTCTTTGGGCATAGTAATCACAGTATGCGTATACACAATAAACCTATTTACTGTAATTGGGTTTTATCAAGACAGTATCTTGTTGCATGTTAAAGGCCTGCTGTAAACGAAAGAGCGAAAATTTTGGCAGAAATTGGTGTGAATTTACATTAGCAATGGGTTTCAAGCCAGTGTTCAAGCTGATTCCAATAATCCTGCTTCTGCCCATCGACATCCTCCACCACCTCTCTTATTATTCTCCTGCATTTGCCTACTTGTCTCTCTTGATCTCTCATTTTCTACCCCGTGCTCACAACCACACCATTATCTATCTGCAGCCGTGACATCACTAAGATCATCCAGAATCTGCCCTTCATTGCCCACTTCCTCTTCAGATGAGGGGTCAGAGGTTAAGAGGGGCCGGAGCCGTGAAGGACCAATTACTGTCCAGCTCCAACCACACTCAGCCGTTGCAAGAATTACAGATCTGGGAGAGAAGAGATGGACAGAGAAAGAGAAAATGACACCACCCAACCCCCCCTTCCTAGCTGCTACTGATCTATTGTTTTAGCTGGCTTTGTCTCGTTCAGCACATCCCCTCATCTGTACCGATATGACAGTCTTTGACTGAAAGCTGTCATGTCGCACTGAGTTCAAGATACTGTGCTCAATAGCGGTGGATTTTGGGGTCAAATTCTCAAATCGAATGTTTTTGTTCTGTGTTTCAGTTCTTTTATGACAGTTCCTTCTATCAGCTGAGGCGTACTGCCCCTGGCATCAGTCATATTCTCGCCTGGGTTTTTATTCTGTCCTTATGATGCAATGCTACAAAATTCCTGCAGGTGGTGTGGTTGTGTGGGCTGTGACTCAGAGTAATGCCTGGCAGATATCTTTGAATGTCTTTGTGCCCCTAATGCAGGGGTGGACAGAAAGATAAAGATCTCTCTGCCTAAAAAGGAGAGAAGAGTTTAGTCAGACTGGTGGCTGGCGACAGAGAGTGAGACAAGTGGTTAAGGTCGGGGAGGTGGAAACCCCCATCCCCCCCCAAATCTCTCAACCCGGCACTGCAGTGGAAAGTAATTCACCTGTTCATGGGTACACTCAGTGCTCACTAAAACTATTCGCTCAGTCTAAAAAGACCACATATATTTTCAGTCAAAGGTTTGTTTTAAACGTATCTCTCTTTTTTTTTTGCATAGCAGTTGTGCAGTTTTGACACATTAGTCGTCAGTTTGAGTCACCATTAAAAAAAAAATAGTGACATAAAACTTTGCAAGCAATAGAAAAAGTCCCTAGATATTTATATCCATAATCAACAGACATATGATTTTAAAAGGAACTCTTACTTTGTTACTGCGATGACACCACAGAGTATTTTTTGGCATGAACGTAAAACACATTTGAGGATACACGACTAACTGATGGGTAGGAAATTGTGTAGCGTGCTGCCTGTAATTCCACTCTCAGTTTTCCACATTGATACTGTGATTGTGATTGTCAACCTTCATCTGTTGCGTTACTCGCCACAGTGGGTCTATAGTCCCACCCTGAGACATTTCCATTCCAATGTTGCCTCCCAGTATAGCTCCTGGCACTGACCCCACCTGGCAGCACACCTTTACATGTGTGGCCAGGTTTTTCTGGGTGCTAAAAGCCTTGGCACAGGCAGGGCAGGTGTGCCCTCTCTCTTTGGAGTGAACGGATGACAGGTGCCTGTGTAGGTCTGTGCGGTCTCTAAAGTGTTTCAGACAGTACACACACTGCATCAACTTCTTCTTGAAGTGGATGGTCTTCTCGTGTCGGTCCGCATTAGATTTGAGAGTGAAGCTGGCGGGGCACTGCGAGCACAGGTACCGCGCCGGTGCAGGCTCAGCTACCGCAGGCTGGTATAAAGACTGAAAGGGAAAAGGATGATTTTGCGGATGTTGATGGGGCTGGGTTGGTTGGTGGTGCGGACCTTGGATGCTTGGCCAGTCAAGGGACAAGGCCATCAGAGATAGGGTGTGGCGGTACTCGTGCTCCCTGAGATGCTCCAGGCTGCGGAACAGCCGTTTGCACAGGGAACAGGCGAACCCCTGTGAGGGCCAGGCACCGTGCTCTGGCACAACCCTTTCCCCTAATCCAGCCTCTTCACCCAGCCCAAGCAGCCCTTTAGTCCCTCTGCCAACCACGGGCACTGACGCAGGCACAGTCAAGCCACCCGCACAACTCCCCTCGCCCATCTGATCCCTCTCGACAGGAGACTGGTCACCTTCCAAGGCTGAAATAGTGAGAAGGATGGTGAGAGTGAAAGTCAGAGAAATAATGAGGTACAATAAGCACAAGCTTAAGTTATCACGACTATTAAATTGTGACAACTTTTATAGCATACTCCATACCTGTGTTGTATTCTTTCGTGTCTTCTTTGTCTTTCGTGCCCTCCTGTAAGCGCAAAACATATCGTTATGTCACACAGGCATATTTATACAGCCTGTATGGAATGTTGTCTGGACATGCAAGAGGAAGGAAGATGGTACAAGCTGTGAAGGCAAGCTTATTTAAAAAATAATTGTAAGAAATGGAGAAACAAAGACATGGAAGCAGAAAATTAAAAAGTAAAGCAAAACAAGGTCATGATTATTCAACGACTTTGAAACTGGAAAGCAAACAGAGAAAAAAATAGTAAATCATTTCTGGATGCTACAGCTGTCTCATGGGCACAGAATGAACAGTTATGCTGAGCTACAGTGTTAATAAATGAATTACAGGAGAGATACTCATAAACTCAAAACTCTCTTGGGTGTAAGCAAGGTGCACCTAAACACCCGTCCCCACACTTTCTTTCCTTCGGCAACTAAACTAAACTCCACTCTTCTTCTTCTACTCCATGCTCCTGCCATTCCTTCACCCCCGCCCATTTGCTCAGCCCCTACACTCCTCCTCCTTCCTCCTCTCTAAGAACAGAACACCATGCACTGGGCAAACAGATGGCTTGTCCGTAGAGATAGGGAGGCTTGTTGGGAGGCAGGTCCACTGAAATCAAATGCTGCTCCTAAATGCTCACCCGCACACACAGCGCACACACATAGACTGGCACAAAACTCACTGCTACACATGCTCATATTGCCATGCTCTCTCTTACACACACACACACACACACACACACACCCACTCTCTCACTCACACACTGAGAAGAACAAACAATCTCCTGGGCTGCGAGAGCAAACCTCTCATTGTCTACTTGTATTGATTCTACTCACTCTCATCACACTACCTTGCCTGTTATCTGCCATCTCTAAGCACACGCTGCCATTGTGACTAGACGTGTCATCACTAATGTAACTACTACGGACTACATTACCACTAATGTTGAGCAAAGACATTTCTGGCTTGAAGGTGAATTCAAGTCTAACTATATTAAAAGATTATTTGAGAAGGGAGACATGAGCGAAGAACTGGCAATCTGAAAGGAAGAGAAAAGCAAACAAAGCATACAGAAAAGAAAGAGCAAACAAAGGAAAAAAATAGCATTTCTTCTCCAGCGAAGCAGGAAATATGCCAAATTCCACAAAGAGAATGAGATACAGAAAGGAATTGAGCAATGATGTGCTAACATTTTAAAAAGAACTCTCTCTGAAATAAGGGTAATATCCCCATTAATCCCCAATTCCTTCTTGCAAAAACTCCTAGCTTGCTCCCACCACATCACTTGCCACTTCCTACCCTCCATCACCTCTCAAACCCCTTCGGTGTGTGCGTGTATAGAAACAGGGTGATGCTGCCCCCTGGATACTTATCTCCACTGTTAGAACTTTTATCTGAGTGGAGTAGCAGTGCCCAGAGAGCAGCCTGTGCCCTGGAGCTGAGCCAGGCTCTGGTACACTTACCTCAGGCAAGGTGGAGGGCTCTGGGCCCTCAGGGGCCTCTTCAACTTCCATGTCCAATCTCTCTGAGTGCAGCAGGGGTGCCCCAGCCCTCAGACCGGGGGCCTCCAGGGGCCGAAGCTCAGAGGGGTGCAGTGGTGTGGGTGGAGTGGGTGGGCAGTATGCTGATGTTGATGTTGTTGATGATGATGATGATGGCGGTAGTGGTGATGATGATGGTGGAAGATGAGGAGGAAGAAGAGGAAGAGGAGGAGGAGAGGAGCCAGCCCCCTGTTTGTTATGAATAGTGGCCCCCGTGGCCCCTGGCCGAAGCGTGCTGCAGTAGTTGTTGGAGTAGAGCCCTGAGGAGCACAGGAAACGAGTCTCACCCACCCACTCACGTACAACTGCAACTCTGCAAGCAGCTGGCCACCAGAACACAACGGGAGAGAGTGGGCAGGGGGGCACACAGAGGCTGCCAGTGCTACACTATCAAACACTATGCAGAGGGGGAGGAAGAAAAACTCTGAAGTTTCACTTTCCACCAGCCAAGGGGAAAGGGTTAGGGCTTCTCTTCTCTCTTTCTCTCTCTTTTTTTTTCTTTCGCTCCTCTGCTCTCCTTCTCCTTCCACCCACATGCGTGCGCAGAGGATGGCAGCGGGTGTGTGTTTTGTGAGTGTGTATGTGCCATGTTGTGTGAGTAAAATGCATATAAGGAGAGGGCTTGAGGATCCTCTGTAGCGTGGAAGGAGATTGTTTTGGAGAGGAGCCATCTTGCAGCTCAAGTGAAGATTTTTTTTTTTTGTGCACGCAGGGTAAAGGACGACTACATCGACCATGTAAGATGTTTACCAGCAACAAGTTAAGACACGCTGGATAAAATTTCAATTTTTTTCACAGAACCTTTAGCTTTCCACAACTATTCACACAGAGCCTTTTTTCTGCTACATTAATATCACCATTAGCTGGTACTGAGAGCGCATTTCTTTTTTTCTCTCTTTCTTCGCTTTGATTAATAGTGTGTATTAATCAAAGCATAATGTATCGCAAGATTCTCTAGACAGTGCGTGTACGCATGCAAGCGTGTGCAAATGTGGGCAGCATTTTGGGGAATGTCTCCAGAGTTATGCAGTGGGTTAGCCATTCATTGCCCTCCTCTGCACAACGGACAGAATCACACAACCATGAGGCTCGGCCGTGGATGGATTCCTGGAATGTTAAACTACCGCACCCGACACTCCCCACTCCCACTCACTGAGAACACACACAAATGCTTAACTCCCCATCTCTTCTTCCCCACCCCATCAGTGACAGGGGAAACAGCATTAACAGCGAAGAGGAAGTAGAGACCGAGAGTAAACGGATGAGATACAGGTGAAAGGGAGTAGCTCATTAACAAATGGTGTTCTGGCAGTAGACGGTTCTCAGGAAAGGGCTTTCATGGAATAGTTAATCAGTTTTGGTTCAAGCCTCTTGCAGAAATGCAACATGTAACTGAATATATTACAGTGTCGTATCACTGAGTTTAATATTTCAGTTGTGTCTGGCAAGCTTTAAAGTATGCAAATAGCAGTCAGCTGACTGCCTGCACAGCGGCAAGAAAAAAGAAAGACAAGAAAAAAGTAAAATAATTGCATTACTTAAACATGGCTCAATAGGAACTAACATACAATCGTCATCCCTTTCTTTCACCTGCCATCCCAATGGAGTCTGTACTTATTACATCTGTTTAGGCTTTAGGGAAGCAATTACTGGAAGGTGACTGACCAAGGTTACTAATTAACTAAAAAGCTCTGTAAGTTTGTTAGGCGAAAATAGCAAGATTGGATTGGATTTTACCTCTCTGTAACCTCACGGAAAAATGCTTAATGACACATGGCTAGTCATAACCTTTGGACAGTGTTGTTTACTTTTTATTATTTGAAAAACTATATGAACAAAAGACCGTGCAGGTTCGGGTTCATGGCAGCTTTGTGCACATCCGCGTATTAGATCCCTCCACTTGCAGGTAAGAACTGTTGAATCCAAAAAAGTTGATATATAAAGTAGACTCAATTTGAAAATCCAAGTCTGGATTAGATTCATTTCCATCTGCTTTTTGAATTAACCCTCACTGTTCTTCCTTTACAGTTGCAGTACCAAAAAAAAGAGAGAGAGAGCCAGAAGACAAGCTATATAGGATCCATTTGTTAAATTTGGAACAAAATTTGTGTCACAATCATAAATAAAGTTTGAAAATCTCTTGGCAGTAGCTGTTGAATGAATGGTAGCTAGTGCACAGAGGTGAGTCAATTTTTAAAAGTAGATGTGAATTGATGAGAGCTGGCAATGGAGGGAAAAGTTCAATAATGTCAGTATAATCTCTATAGTTAATTGGATGTTCCTAACATCCTGTACATGGTGGCAGTGTGGGCAGGTGTGCAGGGATGGTTTTGCAAAATCCATTGTCTGGAATTGACTCTCTGACGCACAGAGGGATAGTGGGGCCAAATCCCATTGATCTTAATTGGATTTTGGAGGTTGATTGACATACACACTGATTCCACTGTATTTTGGCATGTGGTCCGTGACCCATGCAAAGGATAGCAAAAAGAGAAGCTGTGCATTTTAATTCCATGTCCTGTCAACAAGATGGGGGTCGAATCAGTTTGACTTGCTACATACAGAGAGAGATATTTCCAGTATGATCTTATTTTTGGATGCGTGGATGTTTAGCAGAAACCCGGTTTATTAAATCGTCAGTTATGTCGGGGGAAAAAAAAGAATGAGAGAAAGAGGAACAAGATGAAAGGGTGTGGGAGGTGGTAGCTCTATGTCAAGGCCTTTTGCTTATATGCAAGCCTCTCTGGAATTGGGACAGGTGACCTTGCTCTGCCTCCTCCGCGCCTAGATCAATACTTTCCCACTATTTTAGACCAACATGCTTTGATGCTCCACAGCTGAAGTAAAAGAGGGGGGGGAAGAGACAAGAGTGAGACAAATATGGAGGAACTGCAAGAGCTGGCCAAAAGGGGAGGGAGTGAGGGAGAGTGTGAGGGATGAGTGTTAAGGAGGGGTGAAGGAGAAATAGATGGAGGAAAGGAGGGACGGATAGCGTGAGGGGGAGTACAGGAGGGAAAAAGGACAGGAAGGATGTTAAGATGGGTTGAAGGAGAAGCGGGAGGAGAACAAGAGGAGGGGAGGGGAAAGGGCTGAATGGAAGGAGGGAGGCAGGGAGCAGTGATCTGTCAAACCAGGCAGACTTATCCTCCGCCCAGTAATCTGAGGTACAGTGTTTGTTTATTTTCTGTCCTCATTTAGACACAGGGACAGACCTGGGGAGGGAGGGGAGGATGTTGGCCATCTCGACAGGCCCATTTCCCCAACCCCTATTGTGTAGGGAATAGAAAATAGGGTTTGGCTAACCAAAACCCTCCCTGAGGTTTCTTTGGTGACAACTAAAATACAGATATAGTGCTCATTCAATGTGTTTTTTTTTCCATGCACAGAGCAAATGATTAACATTCTCTGAATTCTCCAAATCCCCTATTCATATAGTCAAGGCTGAGTGTATCTGTAAAGTCTGAGTGTGTATCAGAAAGCCTCTTCTTCTCTTTTCTGAGGCTTGTGAGGCTGTCTATCTGTGCTGTGACAGCATCCGATTCTCCTCTTTAAGCCAACAGAAACATCTCAATCCCACACACTTAACACTGACACAAAAGGAACGATGTGATGTGGCGTGCATGTGCGAGCGCGTGCAACTGCGAATGTGTGTTTTGGTCTATTAAGTCTTGGCCCTGTCTTTTATTTTGTAGGTGAGTGGGGCTCAACTGAAAAGACATGACTAGGCTCAGAGTTGTACCCTTCCTTTGCTTTTCTTCCGCTCACAAAAACAGGCAGAACTCGGGACAAAAGATCCAATTACTAGACTGTAAAAGCTAAAGAAACAAACACACGAGTTGAATACACACATGCGCGCGCACACAAATGTGCCCACGCGGACGTGGACTCAAGCAAATGCATGCTCACACTGGGACACACACACACACACACACACACACACACACACACACACACACACACACACACACACACACACACACACACACACACACACAGAGTTTAACACCCTCATTGAAGGCAGAAAAAACTGACAGAACAAAGAAAAAAAAATCTCTTGTTAACACAGACAAATTAAGCACCAATGCGGCCGCTTATTGATCTATTATTTAGCTGAGCATATCAGATTTTAAAGAGAAGAATAATTATTGGTTGCTCGGTCGTGCACAGATATATAACAAGAAGCAAAGATTTGTAGCGAACAAATAGGTGAAGATCACTTTTTTATTGCTTGCTGTAATTGTGTTCTTTGTTTATGACATTTGGTGAGTTTGGATGTATTTGTTCATTTTGAAAGACCTTCTAACAGCTTGCAGAGATTTATATATTGTAGTTGGAGCAATTCGGTAAGTAAATATCTGAACAGTTGCTGCTGCACTGTTGTGTTATTTTGCTGTGGTGAAATACAGCCGTAGACCCACTGATACCCACAAAGAAACTGTCACATAAAACCAAACAAATTTTCTCGAGACAGCACGAGCGATCCCAGCAAAATGTTCTCTCACTGAGTCACTGCTGACTAGTCATCACTGGCATTACCACACAAACTGGTTACACACTCAAGTGGCACCACACACGCACACACGCACACACACACGTGCACCAATATGCACACACAATTGCACACACAGGGATTCAGAGTTATCCAGATAACAGTGGCTGATGAGGGAAAGTACTACAACAGAGGAGGCGCATGCCAGAAGCAGTCACGCCTATATGTTTTATGTATCGCAGGTGACTACGTAAGCAGGTAGTCAAAGATAAAGTAGTAGAAAATTTGTGTATGTCTAAGTTATATTGAGGTGTGTGTGTGTGTGTGTGTGTGTATGTGTATAACAATCAGGGTGAGTGCAGTGTTAGTAAATAGTGACTTACAAGACAGGGAGTGTCCTCCTTTGGGCAGGTACTCATACAACAAGGGGTTATCATCTCCCATCATCTCAGCCCGCAGTGACAGCAGGCTGTTCTTACTCATCAGCGCTGCCTTCAGATTGGCTACAGATGAGATTGTTCCACCTCCGGCTCCTCCCCCGGCCTCCTCCAATTCGTTGGTGCCCAGGAAGCTGGGCTCTGTGGCAAGAGGCTCTTCCTGTTTGAGGAAGAAGTCGAGGCGTTCGCCACGGCTGTCTGAGCTGTTGGGTTCAGTCACGTCTGCCCCTGAATAGAGATGAAGTAACAGAAGACGGGTGAGGTTCTTGTGTCCTTATACAACTAAAAATGAGTGACGTTAAAATGCTATTCAAGCTCAAGCTGGTGTTTTAAATCACTGAAGCACTGTTTTAATATATTTGAGGGATTATATGTTTCTCTATAGGATGAAAATTCCATCACTTTTGACACTGTGAAGCATCTCCAAAGGGGATAAACAGCGATGGCCAAACTACAAAAAACAAGAAAAAAAGTTGACACTTTTAGGTTTCACCTGACAGTGATAACAGCCTGAGTGAAAGCACAAAAAAACACCATATTAAACCAATCCTTTCAACCCTCTCAGCCAAGTCATCGTTTACACCCAGTGTTTTTGGTAGCGACTACCAACACGTCACCACTCTGATTCATCCCTCGCTCTCCTCGACTCCCTAACATACCTCATCATCGCCAGTCAACAAAAATACAGAGAGATCATAAAGAGACAGTGTGAGACCGAATGGCAGACACAGACGTGATCCATGTGTGCGCGCGTGTTTATGCGCTATGCCTGTGAGCGTGTGTGCTTGAGTGTGTGTGTGTGTGTGTGTGTGTGTGTGTGTGTGTGTGTGTGTGTGTGTGTGTGTGCGCGTGTGTGCATTTAGCCATCAGACTCGTTGAAAGCAGAGAGAAGCTGTCAGCAGTAGACATGTCGCTGGAGGTTCCACTGTAGATCTACAAGACTGTCAGACCACACTGCTGACGACAGCTCTGCTCAGCACACACACACACGCAAACAAAAACACACACAAATACAGACACAAACACACTTTTATTACCTCCTAATTGACATTTAGCTGATGACAGGTTGCTTTCTCCAACAAAGAAGTAGACAAAAATACACACCAGGCACATCACTGGCTTAGAGTCTTTGAAAGAATGGCTTGTCTACATCTAAAACAAACACAGAGACTTCTGAGAGCTAATGCAGACTTGAGTCTTGCCTTAAGGAGAGGGGTGTGTGTACATAATTATGTGTGACTGTTCTGGACAGAAACCTTCTGACATCCTAATATATAAGTTTACCGTTGCACAGCGCCCATGCAGCGACAGCTGAAATCACACTCAGAGCTAATGGGGAATAAACAGAGTGAGGACAGTAACTAGGGTGATGCGGGGGCACTGAGAACAGAAACGGGTGGGGAAGCAAAAGAGGAAAGAAAACATGAAAAAATTTAATGGAAGCAAGAAAACAAAATAGCCCTATTGTTCATTTTAACTACAGTTGGGCAGTGTTAAGTGTTTCCTGTGCAGCCTGGTGGCCGTCTGCTGCAGGGGAGTCAAGGTGACAAAGACAGTAGTTTGGCTCCACGTCTGGAATACCGATGGGTATACAGCTTTTTCTCAGCTTACTAGGTCAATGCTGACCACCCTCTCTCTCTCCCTCTCTCACACACAGACACAGGGAAACTGTCAGTCATTTTTCATACTCGGGATAGATAAATGATCCCAGATCAGATGGATGGATACACGTTCTGTATGCATGGCTGCACATATAGATCTGAAAGGTGTAGAGAGATATGAGTGAGATATTGAGGATGGGCCGCCTCAGATGAGAGTGATATACATACGAAGTAATCAGTAGTCATCAAACGGCTAGCTAACGTATCACAAGATATTAAAAAAAATAAGGGTAGGGGGAGTAAAGAGGGAAAAAAAGAGGAGGCATGGGCAGCGTAGAAAGAGATAAAGGAATAAAAAAGGCAAGGGAGTGTAAAAGCGGGGGTGTTGAGCTGTGGAGGAAGCACAGATGATACACACAAGACACACATGCGTGCATCCACGCACACCCCCGTCCCACCCGCACACACACACACAAAGTTAATTAAGGAGGGGGTGTAGGGGTTGGCGCACAGGGCATGAGGTGCAGGAATTCATTAGAGCTCTGCCCCCTCCTTCAGTGGGCAGCCCAGCAGCCACAGGAGTCAATCAATAACATAGATCTGCTGTTGGCCAACAACAGCACACACACACACACACACTTGCACAAATACACACATATATGGAGAAAGAAGAGGCAGACAAATGGAAGGAGAGAGGGAAAAGAGGGTCATCTCTGACCCCTATCTCCTTCCACTCATCTGTTCATTGGGTGAGTGAATGACCCCAGAACGGTTTCCCAGCATCCCCTTAGACACGTGCATCTACAGATGGAACATATCCGCACTCCTCACAGTCATACAGTAACAATCCTTCAGTCACACATTGTAGATTGAATGGAAGGGTTATGGAAGAGTGATTGCTTCATGGTCTCCTTGCAGATGCCGGTCTAACTTCTGTCTTGCACAGAAAAATGTGTGAAATGAATTTTTGTATTTGATGCATTAGTGAGCCACTTTCCCTTGCCTGCAACATGCAGTGCCATATCCTGTTTTTCTGAGGATATACCCACATATCCGGGACTAAGCGGGAGATATTAGAAATTAGTATTCAGCTGATCGCAAACAGGCTTCCTCGCTAAATAATCGCAATATACGGTATAATCCGCCTTTACTTATGTAAGCTTTATCGGGCCTGCGTAGATGCTGTCTTACTTAAACCTCATCCTGTTCTTACAGATAAAATCATTTACCACACCAGAACCAGTCGCACCTAATCCCATGCGCGCAGCTTATGGATTTCATCATACATGTGCCGGGTTTGGTTGAGGATTTGTAGATACACATATTGTGGTATCTTTCAAAGGCAATAGGTTTATCCCGAGTTTTAGAGACCCTGTGGTTACATCATTCCTTTGTGCACATATGCTGAGTGTTAACGTACCGGTTGTCATGAGGCAACCTATGAATTTCAATGGCGTGGAATATGGCTTTGAACTGCGTGGTCAGATACAAAAAAAAACAATAGCATTTTCCTCGTCTTTTTTTCTGCCTTTACAGTGCAGCGGTCTCTGTACAGTGAAGGGAATTTTCATTTTCCCCTTCATAAAAGAGTCCGAATAATTTAGATTTCTGCTCTCTGAAGAGATCTTCCGTTTAATTTGGTTGCCATGGTAGCCGGGCACCCTTGGCTTCAACATTTATGCTAAATAAAACCCCCTTTTAAAAAGAGAGACAAATATATGGAAATGGTGGGTTCTCTTTGTTCATGTGTGTGTTTTGGGTGCGTGTGCGCGCGCATGAGCGATGCTGCAAGCTATGCAGGGGCTTGAGTGGGAAAAAGCAAAGGAGGAATAAGACTTGCCTTGGAAATAAAATAGGTGTGCGCTGAACTATACTTCAAATGTGTTATGAGGAATCCTGAATTTATCATCCATTGAGCGAGTTACGGCTAATGGATAGAAGATAGAGTTTTATGCGCTGTGGTTGGAGGCTGCACTGTATCTAAGTGATATGTGTGTGTGTGTTTCACAAGGGGAGTTGTGTTACTAGAGAGCACACTTTGACGCAGTAAAAAGGAGGAGAGAGAAGGCCTGAAAAGGGAGGGAAGGGTCGGGTGACCCAGTTTGACCTCTGATCTTCTGTTCTGATTGTGTGTGTGCGGGCGGGTGTTTGTGTGTGTTTCGCGCTACAAATGCCTCCCTCTTCTCTAAATGAAGCCTGACACTGTTTTGGGAGGGAGTTTCCATTTTCCAAATATAAAGATTCTAATAGATTTAAAAAAAAAAAAAAAAGAAAGAAAGAAAAAAAGGCACAAAACTCCCCCCAAAAAGATTTCTACAGGTTTCGCACTCAAGCGCACATGACCTGGCTAATGATGGACACGCTCCTTCAACACCTCGAGTCACAAACACACACTCACATAACTCACCCCGCCTTCAAATCAACAGAGACAGTAACCAAACACAATGGAGAGAAAAAGTCCAGGGTGGTTAAGCAACGAGTTACTGAGGCTTGACGACCACAAGAGAGCTGTCAGAGAAGAAAGTAGGGCTTGTGTGCATGTTTGAGTATGAGAGAGCGCAAACAAAGGAGAAAGACTCTCTCAATGTGTATCTCTCCATGCATATATGTGCGCATGTGTGCGTGAGAGACAGCGGAGGATACAGAAAGAAGCCTTGCCCCAAGTCGGCCCGGTTAATGGCTTGACCAGCCTGAGGTTGAAAAGGACAAGGCATTACAAGAGCCGTGTTGCTCACAAGACTGTGAGCAACACGCGCGCCGCCGTCACAGCGTCAAGCTTCCAAATGAGAAAATGAAAGTCTCTCCTTCACCTTTTATTACAAACAGTTTCGTACGCTGAACCTGTGATTAGTGCCTGTTTGTCCTCGAGTGGACAAAGAGGGGAGGGAAGGTGGAACTTGCTTCCTCAGCATGCCAGAGTTTGAGAGGGTAAAAAAGTAATTTCAGCTAAGAAGGGGGAGTGAGGCACTAAAACAGCTCAAGAATTCAGAGGCAATTTAAAAAGCAGTGTGGGAGAGGAGAATGAAAAAAATGCTGGGTTAAAAAGGAGGGAGGATGGAAAGTAAAAGAGGTTGTTATCCTCTCTCTCTCTCTCTCTCTCGCTGTTGCTTTCTTTCTCTGTTGTTTTTAGGGACTAGCCGGGCCACAACCTCCAGGAGAGATAGGGAAGGATGGGTGGGTGGGTGGTGGTGGGGAGGTGGATAGGGAGGGCAAGCATAAATCAAGCAGTGCCTGAAGGCTTTAGAGGAGGGAGGGACAGAGGGAAGAAAGTGGTAAAGGACAGGAGAGAGAAAGAGAGAGAGAGAGTGAGATGATGGTGCTGGTAGTGATGGTGGTACTGCTGGGGGCTCGGAGGAAAAAGAGAGAGTGTGGGTGGAGGGGAGGAGAGGAGAAAAGAGAAGAGGAGCACAACGATTGCAAGAGTGGTGGGGTGAGAGGTGGACGGTGGGGTGATGGAGCGTGGGTGGGTGGGTGAGTGAAGGGGAAGCGAGGAGAGGTGAGGGGGAGGTTACAGAGGCTCCGGGAGGGAGGGTTGGGTGGTGACGGTGGGGGCGAACGAGCGAGTGTGAGAGTAGGCTACGGAAAGCCAGCTAAATTTGAAAACGCTTGCCTTTCTCTGTGCTTTTGCCCGTGTCTACATGAAGACGGCAATGCTAAACAACCACAAGATGCAAGCATGTGGGCAGAATTAATCAGGATGTGATCTCACGTAATCTGGCTACGGTGCAATATCTGGCCACGGTTAACCTCCTCAAGTGTTTTTCCAGTGCATTTGTATTCACGAGGGGGATATACGTGTATTTCTAGGTAGGATTTATCCCTTTTTAAAATGGCGGTCACACTTCAAAGCAGTGCAGCACAATTCATCGACACATCCGTAGGCCCACCTACCCGCAGGTGTCAAGCTAACAGCTAACACTTCGGCCAGCCTCTTTTGCACTTATTCTCGCTTACCGTTTCCTTTCTGTGGCTTACGTGTTATATAAATATCACTGAGCTGAGCATTGTAGATCACATCATTCAACAGGGAGTGACTTAAGAAGAATAAGCTGTCCAAATGAGAACAGTTGGATTTGCTTGATCCTTAATGGATCAGTGCTCTAAGTTCCAAGAAGTTCTCAGACTAAATATTCAGATTGGTTGCTTGTTAGCGTCCATATGGGAGGTTTAGCTCGTACCTTCTGAAGCCTCCCATGTAAGTTGTGGCAGTGGCACAAACACAAATGACTCTCAGCCAGGTCCTCTTAAGTGTCACTTTTACTCACAGTTTGATTTTCTTCTTGAGGTTGATAATGGAGCTTGATGAATGATGTAGTTAGTGTTAGGAAAATGTCATGGTTGAATTGCAAACTTTTGCAATGCCAAACACACATAGGGCAGGGCTCCATGCTCTGTTTCTTAGGTGCCACGTTTTTCTACGTATACAAGTGACAACCCTGGCATGCATTTTATATCTACTTAGTCACATGCTTCCCTTTAAAATGGAAATGACCTTGTCTGTCATTTAATACACTTTCTTTAAACACACTAAATATATTTGTACCTTTAACTTCTGCCTCGCACCTGTCTGCTCTTTTGTGGACCAATCTGTATTCTGACAGAATAGATTCAATAAAAAAAATGTCAGAACACAGCATACGAGCAGCACTTTTTTTGTAATGACCTGATGTCCCTTTTCCTGCCCTTTTAAATGCTGGTATGCACAGGACTTTCATCCACCAGTAAAAGCATAATGGAAAGTATGTGAACCACTAGTATCAGAGATTTCTAATGACATACAGGTAAAAGGTAGCGTCAGTTCAGTCAAACAATCCCAGCTGGTGGAGGATATCATTGTCAGCTGACATGGGGTTATGGCTCAGCTGATATCCTTCTACACATCCAATTAGAAAATCTCATTTAGGCCATGCTGTTTAGGCTTGCTTTTGTTGCTGTCTCCAAGCCGCTTTGCAACCCACCCCCTCTCCTGTAACTCCTTTGATCTTGTTTCAGACTTAAAGTCGGTTCTGTGATGCGGTCTTGCTGCCAGCATTCTCGCCTCACGCTTTCTACATATGCACCTGAAAACAGAGCTTTATAGTTAAATATGAATGAATACAGATAGAAATACGAATTTTCTTTTGACTACAGTGGTCATGACCGAATACATTTTTACACGTCCGGTTAAACGCTGTAAGGCTCAAAAGGCAATTTTCTGTTGATTTGAATGCTCACCATAGTGGAGTTTCGTTTCATTTATAATTCTAAAAGGCTGAATTCTGAAGCATTTTGATGAGCCTTTATCGTTAATTTGCTTTTGTAAAACTACTGGCTTGAAGGACCTCTGTGTGTACAGAAGGCCTAACTAAGTATTCACATCTGACTCATCTTTGATGGTCTGTGATCACTGTTCTTTTTTTTACTTGGCTAATTTTTGGACAGTAGAAAGAGAAAAATATCTAAATTAGAAAAAGAAATTGTATCTTAAAGACGGCTGTGTATGCCTCTTTCCTTAACACAAGTCAGTGAGGCACAGTTCTGTTAAGGCCAGTGGACTAGAGATCTATTTTTCTACAGTTTAAGTGTTTGAGCGTGGACAGAGATCTTCACAAAATGCCACAAAGCAGTTGTTTATCCACACTGTCAAAATTAGCTGTGGACGTAGTCTGAGTGAGCAAATGAATGACTGAAGGAAGGGAGGGAAAGAAGAGCGGGTGAGTGCGTGGGGGATGGAGGATTGCAGGGCTCAAGGTAATCTGGGGAGTTAATGCAGCTTAGAGGGACTGAGAGGAGTGGGAGGGAGGTAGAGAGAGGGAGAGAGGGGGAGTGATGGCAGAGAGAGAGAGAGAGAGAGAGAGAGAGAGAGAGAGAGGGAATATAAAAATAATAGGGTCAGCAGGGAAAGAGAGGGAGAGAGAAATAAATGAAGATATATCAGAAACAAAAAAGCCAAAGCAACTGAGGGGGTAGACAAAAAAGAGAGAGAGAGAGAGCGGGGAGTGTACAAGCTGGTGAGATAGGGAAAGAGAGAGAGCGATCCGAGTAAGTGCGTGAGATAAAGAGTGGGCTAATGAAAGGTAGGGTGAGGCTGAGTGAGTTGGCGGGCAGGAGGGAAGTCGACAGAGAGAGAACGAAAGAGAGCGGGGGAGAGGTCTGCATGGGGAAAGAATGCTGGGTGGGGAAGGAAGGCAGACACGCAGGGCTTTGTGCTAAGAGCAAAAAGAGAGAGCGAGATCGAGAGATTGAGAAAGAGTGAGAGGTTATGTCTTGGATTTATACATGGGAGAGGACCCGGCTCCAATGCCCCCGTCCAGCCCAGTCAGGGTTGTATTTTGAAGGGTGAGTTGGGACACGGAGATATTGAGAGGAGGGATAATGGAAAGTGGAGGAGGAAAATGACAAACACTCAGGGTGGGGATGGTATAGCCTGTGGGTTACTGGTGTGTGGGTTAACACAATATTTGACTCACACTGACCAACAGAAAAGCTCAAGTCTAACTATCCAGCCGGTATAATCTTTTTACTGCTCGGTGGAAATAAATTTAAGACAAGTTTAAGAAGCAAACAAAGTTGGCAAATGTCAAAAATATTTCCAGCTGGACATCCTGGAGCAGGTTGTGGAACTATAAATGAGATAAATGGCATATTAATGTCCACATATTCAAGAGAGTTCAGTGGTGAGGAAAAATGGTATATTATATTTTCTTAAAAATATCTCACCTTTCCACAAACTCACCACATAGTTGTGATGGAAGTTTCTGGAACTGATTACAGATACCACTGCCTACTTACCTACTTAAAATTACAACAATATGATTATTTCATTTCATTTCAGAAACAATTAGTCATGAAACCAATAATTCAAAACACCTGATTAACGAAAAATCATTAATAAATCATTTGCACTGGACCCAAGTGTACAGAGACTCTTATTTAATGTTTTTAGATTTCTTCAAATTTAGCACTCGGTTGTGTGCAGACAATTGCATTTAAATTCATTTGGTTAATGTTTTATATCCAAAGAACGGCAGCTCGAATGCTCCCACCAAGTGACTGCCTGACAAATGTGCAAACACACAACACAACACATGCACTGCAGTCATACAATACAATCACAACAGGTGAGCGGGGAGCGGGCGACCAGAACAAAAGTTACTCCACAACCCACCAGTGTCACTGTGCTCCATCCACACAGGAACACTTCACAAAGTGGGAAGCATAGGGAGTTACATGTACTCTGGAGAGCATTAGCTTGCTGTGGAGCTGCCCAGTGACCAGAGAGGCTATTGCCCCTCTTCCCTTCTCTCTGCTCATCTCTCCCATCTCATAACATTAAGACTGTGCCTCTGTGCTTGTATCCTTGGCAACCTGCCTCCAACAATGGCGGCAGAGAGCTCTGGCCTCAGCATGGGAGGAGTATGGTGCCATGGAGAGGAAAAAGCAAGGGCGAGGAAGATAGAGGGAGATGGAAAGCTGGCACGGTGACTGCAGAGAAAGGGAGAGTGAGGGAATCACTGTTTGGCTCATATACAGACATACGAATGAAAATGAAGGAACAGAGCAAAGGGTTAAACAGGAGAAGGAAGCGCAACAGATGAGCTATATATGAGCATATACACCTGTGCTAGCTGCAAGCTTGGTGCTAGTGGATCAGGGGGGATCTGTGTCACTCCTGAGCTGATAAAAGCTAGATGGATCTCAAGATCAATCACGACAGATCTGGACCTTGAACCTCGCACTACTCCACGAGCCTGTCAGCAGTCTGAAAACCAAAATCGACGATTATCTGTCCTAATGCAGCTCTGAATTGTGGTGCTGTAACCAGCGTGGAGCTGATTACACACTAACTGTGCAAATCCAAGTTTGGCTTTCCAAGTATCAACTTGTATTTTTATACTTGACTCAAAATTTTGCTAATCCATATAAGTGATTCATATGTTTGCTAACCTTAGACTCATTAAAAGCTTTTCAAACCAGATTGTGAAAAAAGGGGAAAAAAAGGGGATTTAGTACTAATATTTGTCTGCAAAGACAAAATTTGCTGGGGTTGTTCTGCAGGGGAAATCACAAGGGACGACATGGGAACGACCGCAACAGCAGAATCCCCACAGCTTGTTCCCTCTATGATACAAATATAAGGGATAAGAAGTGTAAAAATCACACTGCATGGACGGAGGGGAAAACCAGAGCAAGGGACGCCTGCATAAAGAGGACTGTGTTCATTTCTCTTCCCCCACTGCACCCGAGCTGAGCCATTGAGATTAATTGCTTATGATCAAATCAGCAGAAGCTGTGCAAATTAAAGAGCCCCCACCCCACCCCAGCCCAGCCCCCCACCCGCACTACCCTCCTCCCTCACCTCCAAAACATCTCCCACCCATCCCCGTGCCAGACCCAGTGGACACTGCGCGTGATGAGCTGCAGAGCTTATTCGAGGCTACAAACGTGTCATTTCCTCTTTCCCCAGAGAGGAACAGAGAGCAAGGAAAGGCCTTCAAATGGAGCAAGGGTCGGTCAAGTAGCGCAGACTATGTGCGCGCACAAATACATGTTCAGCTGTACGCACAGCCTCGTACAGAGACACACGCACGCGCACACATGCACACACTGAGTCAGTACCCCAAGCAGAACTGCTGATATCTCACCCCACTTCTCAAAAGCGCTTCTCTCCCTGCTTCTCCCTCGCTCTCTCTTTCTCATTAAGAAGCCATTAGAGGAAAGGGCAGCGTGAGACCACATGACCTCTTCCTAACCCCTGTAACCCACCCTTGAAAGGGAGGGAGGGAGGAATAAAGCGAGGGGGGAGAGAGAAAGGGGGCAAAATATATAAACAGAGTTGGACAGCAGAAGAAGGACACAAAAGAGTGGAATGAATAAAAAGAGAGGTGAGCAGTGAGAGATGAGACAAAGAAACCCCACTGCAACAGAGTGATAGGTAAGTGGCAGAAATACCTGAAAATCTGTGAGAGGTCAATTTGACTTAATATTTGGCCATACAGTAAGCTTTTATAGTGATTTTGGTGTTTTTCGGCTTCTATTAAAGCAATCCTAAGAGTGATGCAAGACATAATCTGAACTTGTGTTTGCATTGCAAAACAGGGACATTATGTCACTGTACCACCAGATCTTTTTCACTTGTTCTAGTAAAACATTTTACGCTCACTGTGAGATGATTAGACATGCTGTTTGCACCGGGCTCAGTGGAAGGATGGAGAAAGATAGAGGAGGTATGTATGAGTCAGAATGGAAGAGAGAGGTAAAGAGGTGTGTGTGATAAGTATGTAGTGATTTTAGAAGAAGGGGATAATTTGGGAGTGGAGGGGAAGACGGCTAGGCTGCTTCCTTAGTCGGACACAGGAATGTGGAGCGGGCGGATCCCAATGTGTGTGTGTGTCTTTGTGTACGCATGCATTTGTGCTAGACAGGAATCCCTAACCCCCACAGACTTCGGCTCCACTTATCAAGGTCTAAACAGAGGGGTATGAAGGGGGAGAGAGGGAAGAAGGGTCTGGGTGTCCTCCGCTATCAAATCTACCTCTCACCCCCGTTGCTCGCTTTCTTCTTTCCTGTACAGCACACAGACACACACACACACACATCTACAAAGACACACAAAACTAAAACTTGAAGTTGGATGTCTCTGAGGCTAGATAAACTACGGGAAGGCCAAACAGTCTAACCACACAGAGGGGAAAAGAAAAAAAAAAGCCAGGGTCACAATTACATTTCCACCATATACAAACTTTTCTCTATCTCTTTGTGCCCTCCTCAAACACATGCTCACTTACATATTTACCACCATGTTCCACTGCCTAATTTCTCATTCACTCTGACTTTATCAGAGAGGTTTAACCTTTTTTTTATGGTCACTCAGGCGAGGTGTAGTGTCAACTGGGGGATTTGATGAAGGGAAAAAAAAGATACGGGTACAGTTGCTGGGGCCCACCTGAAACAAGCCCGTGACCCAATTCAGATTCAGATTTACTGACATATAAGAAAGAAGGTTTTGGGGGTGGGGCAGAAAAAAAGATAGAGAGGAGATTAAGTGGATCAGATGAAGTTATTGTTTGCATGCTGCTGCTGGAGCATGAGGGTAGCGAGGAGGAAAAAGTTGCGAGGCGAGAGGCAGAGGAAGGTGGAAACAATGAGGAGTGTGGGCAGGCAGGTGATCTGGGGCAAAGGAGTTGGGGAAGAGTGGGAGACAACGGGAACAAAAGGAGACTGTGGCCTCCTTTTATCAAACTATGTTAAGGGACAGCAAGGCACAGAGGATACAGAGACCTGGAGTCCTGACGTCAATTCTGGGCTAACCGCTGTTCTAACAGGAGAAATATGTCGCCGTAAGTTCGTCAGAGAAAAACCCATCGATGTTACACAGAAAGGCAATGCTAATACAAAAATAATGAATATAGACACTTGGGAAAGGAAAGACTGGCCTGTGTTTGTAACCTCTGACAAACCACCAACAGTGTGACATCACTTGTTTTTTTTCTCTCTGCAGCTTTTCCCTGATGTGTGTTTACATGTGAAAGAAGTCACACAGCAACTAAAAGCAGGCCATTTATAGGTCCTGCTGCTCTTTTATAACAATATATTATATTGCATTTATTGTAACTGAGTGAGAAAATTTAGAAATGAACATTTTAGTATGAATTATGAATCATGTTGGGTATTTTTTATGGCGCTAGCACTGATTTGTGTTTAGAAATGTAATAGCACATGTGTTATCATCATGGGATGATTATATGAATTGTATTGAATAGTGGAGTGTAAAATCAGGAGGAACTGCTTTCAAACTGCAGTGAGGCAAGGCAAGAGGAGTTTTTTTTTTATATGCAGTGGGGCAAAAAAGTATTTAGTCAGCCACTGATTGTGCAAGTTCCCCCACTTAAAATGATGACAGAGGGCAGTAATTTGCACCAGAGGTACACTTCAACTGTGAGAGACAGAATGTGAAAAAAAATCCATGAATTCACATGGTAGGATTTGTAAAGAATTTATTCGTAAATTAGGGTGGAAAATAAGTATTTGGTCACCTCAAACAAGGAAAATCTCTGGCTCTCACAGACCTGTAACGTCTTCTGTAAGAAGCTTTTCTGTCCCCCACTCGTTACCTGTATGAATGGCACCTGTTTGAACTCATCATCTGTATAAAAGACACCTGTCCACAGCCTCAAACAGTCAGACTCCAAACTCCGCCATGGCCAAGACCAAAGAGCTTTCGAAGGACACCAGGAAAAGTATTGTAGACCTGCACCAGACTGGGAAGAGTGAATCTACAATAGGCAAGCAGCTTGGTGTAAAAAAATCAACTGTGGGAGCAATCATCAGAAAATGGAAGACATACAAGACCACTGATAATCTCCCTCGATCTGGGGCTCTACGCAAGATCTCATCCCGTGGGGTCAAAATGATCATGAGAACGGTGAGCAAAGATCCCAGAACCACACGGGGGGACCTGGTGAATGACCTGCAGAGAGCTGGGACCAAAGTAACAAAGGTCACCATCAGTAACACACTACAACGGCAGGGAATCAAATCCCGCAGTGCCAGACGTGTTCCGCTGCTGAAGCCAGTGCATGTCCAGGCCCGTCTGAAGTTTGCCAGAGAGCACATGGATGATACAGCAGAGGATTGGGAGAATGTCATGTGGTCAGATGAAACCAAAGTAGAACTTTTTGGTATAAACTCAACTCGTCGTGTTTGGAGGAAGAAGAATACTGAGTTGCATCCCAAGAACACCATACCTACTGTGAAGCATGGGGGTGGAAACATCATGCTATGGGGCTGTTTTTCTGCCAAGGGGACAGGACGACTGATCCGTGTTAAGGACAGAATGAATGGGGCCATGTATCGTGAGATTTTGAGCCAAAACCTCCTTCCATCAGTGAGAACTTTGAAGATGAAACGAGGCTGGGTCTTCCAACATGACAATGATCCAAAACACACCGCCCGGGCAACAAAGGAGTGGCTCCGTAAGAAGCATTTGAAAGTCCTGGAGTGGCCTAGCCAGTCTCCAGACCTCAACCCCATAGAAAATCTGTGGCGAGAGTTGAAAGTCCGTGTTGCTCGGCGACAGCCCCAAAACATCACTGCTCTCGAGAAGATCTGCATGGAGGAATGGGCCAAAATACCAGCTACTGTGTGTGCAAACCTGGTAAAGACCTATAGTAAACGTTTGACCTCTGTTATTGCCAACAAAGGTTATGTTACAAAGTATTGAGTTGTATTTTTGTTATTGACCAAATACTTATTTTCCACCCTGATTTACGAATAAATTCTTTACAAATCCTACCATGTGGATTCATGGATTTTTTTTTCACATTCTGTCTCTCACAGTTGAAGTGTACCTCTGGTGCAAATTACTGACCTCTGTCAGCATTTTAGGTGGGGGAACTTGCACAATCGGTGGCTGACTAAATACTTTTTTGCCCCACTGTAGCACCTTTCAAACACTACAGCAATTCAAGCAAGTACAAGATTTTAATTAAAAAAAACCTTTATTACAAAAAGGTATCATTGAATTATTTGCATTATTACAAATGTGACTATGCACTAGCATTTCTTCTTGCTTTTTTAAACTTTTGGAACCTAACCTGGAAATTCTGGTTTTACACAAGCAAACAAACTGACACAGATCCTGCTGATGAGGAGGAAGTTTAACCCACAGCTCTGCCTTTATTTGAAGCCCATGTACTCAATCTGAAACCACACACACACACACACACACACACACACACACACACACACACACACACACACACACACACACACACACGGCCGCGCACACACACACAAACGCACGGCACAAGAAGTGGCTGTAGCTCCAGTGTACGAGATGAATGAAAACAGAAGTGACAGCGTAAATTGACAGGATGGTTAAAAAAGGTCCAAACAGACGGAGGGAAGGAGGGATAGAGGAGAGAAGAAGGGAAGAATATTTGTGAAGGACAGATAGTGGCTTCCAGGACTGTTTTCAACAACGTCACTGTAACTATCAAACCCAAAAAGAACCGCACACAAACACACACACGTACACAGCCCAAGCCATAATTGTCCCCTGTGGTGATTTTGGCCTCTCCCTCCTAGTTTCTCATTGCTGTTGGCCAACTCTTCTGTATCTTTAACACTTTCTTTTTTCCTTTTTTTTTTTTTTTTTTTGAAAGAAAGGCAGAGGGGTGGGAGGTGGGGGGTGTCACAAGAGAAGGAAAGAGGGATGAAGGAGAAAGAAAGGTCTAAAGGAAGGAGGTGTAGAGGAGTGTGACAGCGGAAAGGGGGAATGAAGGGAAGGAGGGAAAAAGAGAGAATGAATGTGTAAGAGGAAGGGAGACTTTGCCCTCCAGCGGGAACACTCCCACGATTGTGTGTGTGTGTGTGTGTTTGTGCGTGTGCACGCTTGAGTGTTTGTGTGCGAGTTGTGTCACAGCCAAACCGACACACCCACAGGCTGTAGACCTCTATATCCTGTTCGGGTTGTCCGTTTGTCCAAACATCATGCCCTCCTCCCCCTCCTCTTCCTCATCGCTCCCCTTTTCTAACTGGTCGGACAGGGGTAGAGGCTGCTGAGGGAGTGGGTACAGTAAATAGAACAAAGCCACCTTTCTAAAATAAACAGACTGGGAAAGAGGAACTTCACATTGACTGAAAATGAGAGAGAAAGAGAGCGCATGCATTTGACTTGATGAACTTACTGTAAAGTACTTTATTTTAAGGTTAAACTCTTTCCTAAAGTTGCAGCTTCTGCTTCTACATGTCCGTCACTATGTCGGCGTACGTATTTGCCCCTCTTTCGCTCTCCCCCACACTTCAGTATCAGTATCCTCCCTGCTTGTGCTTGACTAACTCTTGGTAATTTTTGGGTACCATGTCACACACCATGAGCTAGCAGTGTTATCCAGGCTCACTGACTACAAGGACCATTACTGGATATCAGATCACTGGAGGAGGGAGGCATCCTAGCGCACATCACATCACATCTCATGTGTCTAAATCAGGCGCTTTGTCATGGATCCTCCATCAAAGAGTGGAAGCAGGAGCAATCACTCATGTGTAAAAGCAATTTGTTTTTAACATTAAATTGCAAGTTAACAAGTTAATTACAAGTGAAATTATAGTTTGTCATGTTTCTTACGCAGTTTTGTCCTGTGCCTGGCCTTCTGCACAGCAGCACCTTGAACTTATTCAAATGGAGCATTTCATGTGTGAAAAAATGTTACCGTATAAGGAGAATGGATTTACAGTAAATAAGTTCCTATTGTGGCAAATTAGGATCAGAAGTTCCCAAATTTAATTTTAACTGTAACACTATGACCCTGTCAGTTATCTTGCAACACCTTGAGCAATTCTGAAACCTGTGCAGAATGATGGGCATGTTCTGCACACCCAGGCATGATACAGGGCAACTTACTTCTTACTCATTCTATCATCATTATTGATAATCCATCAAAAAGAAATGCCTTTAAATCCACTTAGAAATCACAGGACCAAAGTGCATTAAAAACCACACGGCTATGTGTGTCTTCACGACAGACATCCACGTGTGCACTTCAAAGTGTAGCTGCTAACTGCTAATAAACCGTTACATTGCATCAATTTCCCAGTAAATAATAAGTAAATAAATGCAGCCCACATTTAACTTTACACAATACCCACCTTCTGTGCTGCCTACCTTCTATCGAGCATAACAAAGAGTCAAAATCCAGTTGTAGTAACGTTCTTTCATGTTGTGCTTTCATTATCTTGATATTTTTTGTCTTTTGTCTCTCTCTCTCTCAGACACACACACATGCACACACTCACTCACAGACACACACACGCACGGGCGCGCACAGCAATGTGTCTGAGTAGTTAAAATGAGATAAGGTAAGTGATAGGTAAGCAAAAATAGAATGGTTATAGTGAGGTGTGCTTGCAAGGCAAATACTATTTAAAAAATCGTGTTTGACACAGATTTTGGTATTATTGATTTTTTTCGGCACCGAACAAGTAGAGTAAAACAAGCTGTATGCGGTCATTGATATGAAAGGAAAAACGCGTCTCCAAAAGTCAACAGGAAAGCAAAGACAAATCAGTAATCGTCTTCTTTTTTAAAAGATGAACCTGAGCGTTAGAACAAATAACTGATAACTGAGAGTATAACAAATGTGTCGTCATGTCTAACTTCATAGGTGTGTGTTTTTGATCCGCAACCACAGACGTTAAATTTATCTTCCAAAGAAGTTTGAAGAGTTGCGTGTGGATGTGCCGGGGCCATGTTTTAGCTGTGGGGGTACTGCTATGAATGTTTAACCACAGAAACCTCTTGACCCACCCACCCCTGCATCGTGCCAACAGGACATCCTGTCAGGATGCATTCTGGGTAGTTTAATTCTGAGACCTGTGTGATCAATGCCAAGATGTTTGTGTGTGGTGCGTGTGTGTGTTGGGGGGGTCTATTTGGCCACATTTTGAAGTGAGATGTTGGGATTATACTACAGAACATTTTAGAAGACATTTCCAGCTGCTGCGTGTATGCGTTTACATACCCGCGCTTTAGTGGGTGAGAGTCTACAGGTTGTGTGTGGGCTGTGGTTGACTAAAGCACACGTGCTGGCACGACCCAAGTTCACTCAAGGTGGGATGGCTAATCTTTAACCCCCCCTCAGCCAATCTCCAACAACACACACACACACATACGCAAACTATATCCTTCCCTTCTTCTTCTTCTTCTCCTCCACCCAGCAATCCTTCTCTGGATTGTTCCAGGGGCAGGAGGTAGAGAGGTGGGGGGTGCTGACGTTCTGGAAAAAAGCCACGGTCAGGAGTGGGGAGGGGGCAGCTTCCTGTCCAAAATGGTTCTTTTAAAGCCAGAGAAGTATAAATAGAGCAGGTGTCAGTATTGAGAACCCAGAGAGAGAGAGAGAGAGAGAGTGCTGTGAGAGAAAAAGACAGACAGCAAGAGTGTGAAAAATTGTGTGAACGTGTGTGTGTGTGTGTGTGTGTGTGTGTGTGTGTGGTGTGATGCCGTGGTGGAGTAGGAGAAGGGGCTTTTAGCTGGTGGACTGCCCGTAATGTCCAGCAGGATGTGAGGTCATATGACAAAGAGGGCTGGTGGGCGGTGAGAAACGATTGGTTACCACAGTGATAATGGAACTTTTTTTCTTTTTAAATTTAGTGGGGACTGAAAAGGAGATGGAAAGAGCAAAAGGGGAAAAAAGAGTATTGCAGTGTTCTGTCACAACTCCCCAGAGAACATAAAAGACCATACAAGGGGGCAAATGAGTTTGTGTATGTGTGGTAGCAAAGGACAAAAAGGGGAAGGAGAGGATGGAGGGGAGAAGGGGGAAACTGAAGGAGGTGGGGTGAACAGGCCGTAGAAGTCAATAGGATGGGAGGAAAGGTCCAAAATCAGCTATGCAGTCAGAGAGGACAAAGCAGCAGAGCAAACAGAGGGTGGAGGAGACAGAAAGAGGCATAGAGAGAGGTCTGCAGTACAAAGGCGCAGAGAGACACAACTGATAATAGAATGACGGCGGAAAAAATGAGAAAGATGAACCAGGAGGCACGAGAAAAAGTGAACTGGAGTGAGTGAAAAAGTGAATCGGGGGGATTGACAAGAGAGGCCTCAACATGATGTAGTTATCTAACCCGTCATGTGTCAAACACTAAGCCATGAAGAAAGGGGTTAAAAATTAAGTCTACACAGTCTAAAATATTAAATCTATTTTGGTTTTTAATGAAGGAGGAGTGAATTAGGGACGAAATATGAGAGTAGATTATTAAACCGTGAGCGAGGAGATGGGAGAGGAAAAAGTGGAGAGGTGTTCGAAGGGTGTGGGGGTTGAAATCTGTTCATGGTGTTTTAAATATTAAACCTATTTCAAGTTTAATGAAGTGCAAATACTATGGGGAGAGTCTTAACTGGAATACAGAGAGGAAGGGGGCGAAAGGGGGATCCGATTCATTATTTCAAGTGTTCACCTTTAGACTGCCGAGACTTGGGGAGAGGAGCGCAGGGAGACGAAGAGGGAAAAAAAATTAGAGAAAGTTTATGCGGAAGTGCAAAGTAGAGGGCAATTTTGAGAGCACCTGTCTGCGGGCCCCCGAGTGGCTCCAGGAGGCTCCAGGAGGCACGAGAGGATGAAAATGTGAACTCGAGGACGCCAAAACACGCAGCACCAACTGCAACGCTTAAGAGCTCGCGCGAATAAACAGGATGAGTTTCTATGGAAAAACGATTTCACTCTTTTTAGTGCATCTTTGTGGGTATATGTGTGAGCGAATGTGAATAAGTGGTTTAGGAGGGGAACTCTGAGGCCACAGAGCAGAGAGGAAGAGAGTCAGATAAAGATGTTGGATTTCAAAAAAGATTCTCGATGTAATCAATGTGCAACAGCTAGAGGGAAATGGAAAGAACAGCCCACGTGTGATTGAACTGTTCACGTCTACATAATCAGATGCTCTAAGCTGTGTGTATGTGAGCGTGTATATCACACCGGCCATTGCCAAAATCCCCCAAGCTGCCACTAAAGGTCACTGTGTGTGTGTGTGTGTATGTTTTAATACCAGCAAAAACACACGCAAAAAGTATTTCCAGTGCCGTTATTATGTGGGATAAAGATCAAGTTTGTGTTTGCCCCAAGTATAAAAGCAGCAAGAATTTTTTTTTAATCAATCGTTAACTTGTGTTTTCAGCAGCTCTGGCTTCTTCTCAGTCTGAGGGGGCAGGTTCAGAAGAAAGGGTGACGTCTGCCTCCAAAATGTCATATCCACCAACCAAAGAAGTGACTCCTACTTTAATAAAATAAGTAAAATGAGCACAGACGGCACATAATGTCTCAAAATGACACTCATATAGTCACAACTTAGCCATCTTCCTGATATCTGGCGATATCTATAAATACTGTATGAGATTGTGTGTAGTGTGCACAATCTTACGTTTCATGAGTTGCCAAGAATATTATTGCTCATATGCACATTTGAGGTTCACTTTCATGGTTAATAAAAAAATATTTAATATTGTTTAATCAAACGAACTGCACTTAAGTAGCAGCTCTACAGTCTTGTGGACCACTCACAGCCGCATCCACTAACACACTGACACATCGAGGGCAGCCAGGGCTGGGGTTGAGTTTCTTGCCCAGGGACACTTTGACATGCGGACTAGAGGAGCCGGGGATTGAGCTACCGGCCCAAGATTAGCAGACTACCAACTTTACCTCCTTTAAACACAGCTACCACATTCATCAAATTGATTAACTGATTGCACACCCTGCGTGGATTACACAAAGAGAGGCTGACTCAAGGCCCCACAGAAGAATATACTAAACTGATTAAAAAAAATAAAAAATTGACTCCTGATATTCAAAACAATGTCTTTGATTTGCTGGAGCTTTCTAATCCAGGTCTGGACGAAGCAGCGGGGGCCAAACTAAAAATAATCTTGGATAATTATTCAAAGGTTTGAGACGTATGCAGGCAAAAGAAGTACAGACTATTAAAAACTCTCTTCCTCAAAAATTGTCACCTCTAATATAGTGTTGTGTAAAAAAGAAACATACACATGTTTCAGTTCCCTGAGATGTAAGCGCGGCTGGTTTCTTTTCTGGCTTCACGTGTGATGTTTCAAACATTCGTGGCGGCAGACAAGGTGAACGTAAGAAATGCGGAGATCAAGCGTTAGCACGGGAGAGAAAAGGATGCTGAGTGCTTACTGGCCTCAATAATGACATCAAGTGAACAGAGCAGATGCTTGCAACGGAAGGGGATCTAAAGAAAACAAATCCTAATTCCCGCAGCTGTTTATGTCAACATGGGCACATGGCATTTTCATGCACGCTAATACACTGAGCCTTTACGCAGCTATACATTATCCTTATATTAGAGAATGATCCAGTGAAATCCTCGTGGTTGTGCGTCATATAAGCGTTTCTAATAGCAAAGCATAGACACTGATTACAGATGAATGAATGAGAGAGAGAGGGAGAGAAGGAGTGAGGGAGAGAGTGCGTCTAGGCACTTCTCATCAATAAAGAATGAAGCAATTAAGCTAATCTAAGACTGAAGGTGCCCTTTCTCCTGGATACCCTTTATGACAAGCAACAACTGGACTTCATGAAACAACACCCTCACCACACTAACGAACTAACTCTAAACCGTTAACCTACCACCTCACAATAAGCACATTTAGCAGGCTTTGTTGTATTAGTAACATTTATTATGTCTGCATTTTTATTTCAACGTGACTGATTTAACGCCTGCTTGCAGTGTCTTGGCTTACTGTGAGAGTGAATGGAATGAATCATCATCATTATTATGCATACTTGCCATGTATGCTTTTTCTTTTCAACTGATGTGACCATTCAGAATGATCCCTACAAAAAAACAATAAAAAACAGCCTATAAGTCAATCAGCAGGAACTCAGGCAATTATTTGGAAAACTTGAAAATCGTTTATCAGGCAAACATTAAATGCGCTCTGATTTATATAATTGGCAGTAGGATAAACTGCGTTCGATCCCACACGTCAGTAAAACTAATGAAGTAAAGAATGAATGACTCAGTAATTACAGACTTTATTGCCTAAAGAATACAGTAGCAGACCTGCCATGGTCACATCATCAAAATAATGCAGCGTGGGCTTTCTATTTGTAGGGATAACAATCGCAGCAATAGGCTGTGTATGTACGTGTTTTACGTTTGTTGGGTCTGTTTGTTTTCATCTTTAAATTAATATTATTTATGTGTCAGCGGGAGCTTTTAGTGTTCCATTATTATAAGCTCTTTATTTGTCAAGTAGCAGCAAAGAATCTGTCATAAAACAGACGTAACTCTTTGCCATCGCTGTAACGCTTTCTAATATTATATTTGAAAAATCTGTAACAGAATCATGCATCACTTTCTAATTCTTTGGCATTTCCATACAGCTTCACTCCTGATTGTGATCTTTGCCTGGAGGTGACAAAATCCTGGACTTAAGGGGGACTTAGGACTTAAGAACACTAACTCTCATAAGCTCACAGACATCCTGTATATTTTTAACCCTGACTTTGTCAAACAAACTTGTGGACATTACACATTACGAGCAGAGGAGCACTCCCACAACCAAAACAAATCACCACTCCCCGTACAGGCTCCCTGACTAATATCAGGCCACTAAACTTGTTCAGCAATCCCCTAAACTTTTACTGAGCACACAGACACCACCCACTGCAAACGGACTCAATACACAATATGGTGTCACACATCCTGATATAAACTGCCGCTGTTAAATCTCAAATAAGCCCACTGGTAACATGATGTTTTACTGCTAAATGGCATCCAACTGAAGGAGACCCAATCCTTCCATTCTTCGCCATGCTGAGCCCAGTCCCAAAACCCGGGTGAAAGCGAGGATAAATGGTTGCCTTTTGGCGAGCACCAGGCGAGTCTACACCAGCAGCAACACTAGACTTCCTCTAACCTTTAGGTGAGACAACACCTTTCTTATTAATGGCTGCTTCACCACAGGCAGGCTTAAACTCTTCTTTCCACCACAGCTCAGAACCATGGTTATAGCCAAGGGACTTAATAGAGCCATTCAGCTTGTGAGTGCATGTGGTTCTGGCACCGTACTACAATCACAAAATCAGGGACCTGGGACATTTTTATTAATTTAATCAGTTTACTTTTTGTTGATTTCCAAAGTGGGTTTAATTAGTTTTAAAGGCCTTTTTTTATTATAACATGCGGTTGTTTACCAAGGGCAAGAAATTAAGAAGAATTCTGTCTCCTCATGCTTTTGATCAAATTCAATCTTTCTTTAACTTAAACTTCTTCTTTCTGAAGTATAATTTTTAATTTCCATTTCAGTTTGTGAAAACATTTTTTTGTTTTTCATATCCACTCCCGGTTTTAGCTTTAGTAACCGCAATAACCTTGCTTAGAAGACTTTGAGATGCACAGCCTAACTCTCGTAAGCCCGGTACGATGCACTTTCCAACGTGCGTTTCTTTTTGTCTCTGTCGTTTTTCCTTCTCATTACCCCTCTCATCTGCCACGCTCTCTTCCTTTTCCCTCCTCTCGCCCTTTCCAGAAGGTCCTTCCCTAAACCCCAGAGAGAGGGGAGGAGCTTGGGATGGCGAGGACGCGCTGGTAATCCGTGCAGTGACCCAGGTCAATTCAATTATCCTGTTTTCTTTCGCTGCGCGACGCGTGTGCCCATTTCACAGCCAACTCCCTTAATGCGCCCAGGATTAGCTTCCCTTACTTTTAATGATCTACCTATCGACGCCTTGGGCTTCACATAGACACACACACACGCTCACACTCACACAGAGGTGAACGAACACACACACACACACAGACAGGTAAGTTTTTCATGTATAAGTTTTAGTCTAAAGGAATTCACTAAACACACAAGGCCGAGGATCAAGACAGGCTTTCTCAAAATAAATATGTGTTCATGAGTGTGTTTGCATATGCATTTGCTTGTTTATGTGGGAGTGTGGCTTACATAAACTGCAGTAAGGAGAGGATTTCATTATCCATCTGCATTTACCCAGGCTTCACCTCACACCTCCAAGATTTGAGATAATCATCTTAGGCCTAACACGTTAGTGTATAAGCTCGCTAATCTCAACCCCGGAGGAGGAAAAGAGGTCATTTTATACTAGTAAACTGTGGATAGCTGACATGCATTGAAATATGCATGCAGGAATGAAAGTATTAGGCACTAATGCACCGTATTGTAAAGTGTCATGCACACTCTAATGCACATAAAGTCAACAAGGCAATTTAATTGCTCCAACACATCTACTGGTCTGTTGGTTAGAAGATGGCTTTTAAAAGATAAATTAGATTTTGCTACAGTTAGGTGTTAGGTGACACTCTCACCCAATTAAATAACCTGATCTTATTATCTCACCAGTAATCACTAATTACATGACTGGATAACTAACTAAGTAGGGACCAGCATTGTAAAACTCTAGCAACTCCAGGACACCCTAAAGCCTCAAAGTCATCAAATCAGCACCACAAAGGGCTTTCTTTGGCCTCCCTCCATCCTACCAGTTTTGAGAGCCTGTCCAATTTAATTCCATCTGCTGCTGTTCTGTTGACCTGATAATCTAAAGACCACATTTCTGACCTAAAGACACCCGGTTTGTTTTCACTATTACTGCTTTTAAACTTTCCACAAATAGGAGAAAGTGTTCTAAGCTTGTCAGTCCTACCTGGGATATCCTGCCCGTTGTAGTTCCATCCAGCTACAGCCAGCATGGAGGGCAGAGGAGATCCAGGCCTACTGTCTCTTTCTCTCTCTCTGTCCCGCTCGCGGTCCCAGTTCCTCTCAGCCTGCTGGGTAATATGTCTGACTGTGTCCTTGTTCTTCCTGTTCTTCCTTCGCCCTGATCCTGACAGAGGTTGCCAGGGCCCTTCTCCACCTCCTCCACCAGGTCCCCCAGTCCCTTGCTCCGCCTGGCTTTGGGCTGCCCCCCTGGGAGTGTCCCGGGGATGAGAGGAGGAGGCAGGGGATACCTGTTCCTCTTTGACAGTGATGCCAGGCCGATAGTCGTGAGGCCATGCAGGCTGAGAGTCATGGCAGGCTTCTTCCTGGCTCTCATGGCTCTTCGGTGGTTCTTGGTCCTCCTTTCCATACGTGCTGCCACCCTCATGGCAGCTGGCGATGGCTGAGTCCCCAGAAGAGTTGGCCGGGCTGGTCCGGCGAGCCAGCCAAGGAGAGGTGCTGCGACCAGACATGATGGAAGCAAGGGCTTCAGACGCCATGCCCACTATGCCCCCTCCGCCTCCTAAACCAGCTCCTGCAACACCCCCTGCCCCTGGTAGACCAGCTCCTCCTCCACCACCTCCAGCGCCCCCGCCTCCACCTAGGCCAGCAGCAGCCACAGCGCCCATTTCAAAATCGGCCAGCTCATCAGCCATCTCTGAGCGGATGCTGATGTCTAGTGCAGCCTTGATGAAGCTGTGGCAAGCCTGGACAATATCTGTCATCTGCAGGTAGCTGGCAGCTGACATGACCTCAATCACATTCTTACTGGTGAGAGCAAGGTGCGCCGAGTACATGAAGTCCAGGATGGCTTTGAAGCCTGTTGCTGTGACAATATCCAGATGAGTGACAGTAGTCTGGTGGTGAGGCTCTGCCCCCTTTTTAACCTGGAGGGTTATAAGAAGGAGTATTAACAGCAGTGGTTTAAAAAAAATATTTACCTCATGCTATAAAGGAAAAATATCTGTAAAAGATCATTTTTTTGCCCCAACGAGGTCTCTTACCTGGCAGTAAAGAGTCTTAAAGTAGCGTGACGATCCCAGGAGGACATTCTTATGAGCTTTGAAGATCTTTCCGTCCACAATGACACAGGCATCGCAAAGGATGCCATGCTGCCTCTGCTCATTGAGCTCTCTGAGAAGCTGACGGTAGTGAGACGAGATCTCCATGTCCTCCTTCCTGTTGTTCATCTGTGTAGTTGAACAAAAGCCTCTCCTCCAAACATCTGCTGGAAAATTAAAGACGACGTGCAATCAGTCAACTAAATCTGCAAAACATATCAAAATATTTTAAGTGTACCATTTCAAATGTACAGTACGGACATCTGGTTTCTGCAATGCAGAGAAATAGATAAATATGTATATATAGCAGCAATAGAATCTAATCCACTTTTGCAAACCTTATTTAATTTTCATGTAACGAGGGGAGAAAAAAATTGAATTTAACTGAACCACTCTTTTATAGATGAGCCAGGGTAAGGATATATCAGTAATGACTGTGACATAAAAAAAACAAAAAAACCTGACATCAATGGAAACCACATCTCAAATGCCGTAGTTTGATGTCTAAAAACAGCCCAGTAACAAATAGTCAAAATTCTCTGTGTTTAAACCGTGTCTGACAGGTACATTTATGTGTGTGTGGGAGTGTGTGTGGCTGCGAGTGTGTGTGTGTGTGTGTGTGTGTGTGTGTGTGTGTGTGTGTGTGTGTGTGTGTGTGTGTGTGTGTGTGAGTTTGTGTGTGAGAGAGAGAGAGCATGTGTAAGCTCATTAAAAATGTCAGTTAAAAAGTGTAACACTTTCACAAAACAGTTGTTGAGGGAGCAAACAGACTCATTTAGTACGGACCACTTCACCATTACATATATCAATAAACACAGCCTCGGTTCCTATTTGTTTTATTTTTATTTTTTTTCTCGTTTCCCTTTGACTATGAATATTCAATCAGCTGTCTAGTTAAGACAGAAATCCACTCTTGAACCTTCACCTCAGTGTTTGTGATCTTGCACGGTTCAGTCAAGGTTTGCGAACACTGAGGGTTTTTTTTTTTTTTTTTTAAACTACAAAGAAAGGACCCTTAATGACAAATTGTGGAGTGGCTTGACTGTCAGGGAACAAAGATCTAACTTTCATGGTGGTACAACCGGAAGACTGTCATATTTTATTGTTATTCTTGCAAATTAAATCCCATAAAAAAGCTCACGACTTGAATGTTTACAATCTCTTATCTCATAAGAGAGATTCTACTTTTAGCCACACAAATAACAATTTCTGATTTGTCTTTTTGTTTTGTTTTTTTTTGTTTTTTATCATTTTTTTCCTTTGAATGTAGATGAAACAGTAAAGCCTGCTGTGCACAGGTTAGGTGACACATAAGATGTACTGTGAGCTCAAACACTGGAGAAGCGCTGCAGGAAAAGGCCATAGCGAGGGGAGTGAAGAAGGAGACAAAGGGAGACGTGAACATCGTTATGTTGAACCAGGGAAGAAGGTGGCAGGAAAACAAAGAGAAACCACATTAAGATTTTTCAAATACAAACATGTACATGCACACAGAGAGAGGGAGAGAGAGGGAGAGAGAGGAAGAAGAAGACCCACACATGCAGGCAGTACATTAGCCAGAGCATTAGCAGCCGCCGCTCCTGCTCTTGTCTCGGTGAGGGCTAAATCGTGGGGACGCAGAGTGTTACCAAACGCAGCAGTGATTTGTTTTGGGAACGCCACAGCTGTCAACTCTCATGGGCCATTCTAAGAGATGACAGCTCGGGTTGGCCAAGGTGACAGCAGCGTTTGCTCGGGGGCCGGCACACTTCAGGTCATGTTTAGCAAAGCTCTGCTCAACCTGATGGCTTGTAAGATCAGATAAATCCACAGTGTCTCCCACGTCCACTTGGACAAACACACCTCCTATGAACAGCAGTGGACAAGTGGATGGAGTGATGGTGACAACTAGTGAAGCCTGCCTTGCACAAGTAGAAAAAAAAAACAATCAATGCAAAGCACGCTCAAAACCTTTCGCTGTGATTGGTGTTCGTCAGAGAGAAAAAAAAACTGCGAGGAGGAGGAAAGTTGGATGTGAAGGTAGAATAACAGTGTCCCTCAAAGTCTCAAAAGGTACGTTTTGACGCAATGCTTTTATCCACCAGCTCACACATTTCTCAGAAAAAATCTATTGGCAGTTTAACCTTGAAATATTTTTTCCTTTCTGCATTGCTCTGATAGAGGTATTGAGAGTCTTCACCTCTCACCTCTGAGGACAAACCGAGCAGCTTTAAAGACATAGCTGTTCTGCTCCTCATCCCTCTGCTCTTCTTCTCTCAGGGCCACTGGCACATCCAATTGTATAGACAAGTCTATAAGATAGACTTGCTCTCAGAGCCAGATAAAACACAAAAGGAGTCATTTATTCACTGAGATATCTTCCTGTGGTTTCTGTGCCTGGCGTTTTTTTCTCCCAACCAACATGGATGGAGAAATAAAGGGTCACTGTACAGCACACACACACACCGTTCAGCAGCGGTCAGCACGATTTCAGACATAGATTTGTTGGTAGTTTAGAGGAAGTCAGCTATAGCAAGTCATTAGGTGGAGCAATAATGTCTTCGCTCACACATTTAGGATCAGCCAGCTCTCTGTTTCCGTCTGTGTTACAAAGATGACTGAATGAGTAACATGAAAAAAAGGAAAAGAAATTAAAAAAAATTGTGTTTCTTTGTCACACTAACCAAAATTTCTTTGGGTTTTAAAATCAAAGTTGGACAAAGGACATCTTAAGAATCACCTTGGACTTTCTAAAATTGCACTATAGGAATGTTCATTATTATTTAATGGTGTGTAGAGAGAGGGATTAACGTCTAAGTTGAAAAAGCCGGCAGATTAGCAGGTGATGAAAACAACCATTAGTTACAGCCTGTGCAGGAATCAGTTTGTAACAAAATTCATTGCACATCTATAACTGAGAGAAGTCAGAAACGTCTGACACAGATATCGTGCATCAGTGCTACGCACCACGAGATGAGGGGGAAAAAAATGTGATTGTAATTTGATCTGACTTATTTTAAATACAGCTTACAATCCTTATCAGCGTATAGTTGCGACTTTTCATATTCTGCTGTGATGGGTGTCCATAGATCTAATGATAATGGCCCTGTGGTAGTGCTCTGATACAATAGACCAGGTACAAAAAAGGTGTCATTGAGTTTGGTTGAACGTAATGTGAGCGCGCAGCTAGAATTGCACCCCAAAACATGTTAAATGATGCCTTAGATTTACCAAAAGCAGCAACCAGTGGAGTGTAAAACAAGAAAAAACCCCAAACAGCAGTGACTGAGAGCAAAAGAGAAAGAAAGGGAGAGGTATAATCAGATTTATTGCCTCAACAGACTCGAGACATACTGAGTTAGTCGTTAGGTAGAGAAAAGCAGCTTTAATGGAGAGCGCTTTGACCTCTAAACTCTTTGCTTGCCTAATTGGCTTGTTTAATTTCAGCATGTCCAAATCCCTCCAGTCAAAGACTCCTTTTCCAGAGGAACCAATCCTGAGCTACACATAAACATCGTGTTCATAGTAGCTTCTCTCTTCCTTAAAGGTCTCCGCCTTTTTACCCCAGAATCACCAAGACCAAAACCCATCCCTTCTACAATATGAGTACAGCCTGCAGTTATATTAAATCATTACTTTTTTCAAATATACTGTATATATCTGATGCAAGAATGGAAGGCAAGGTAAAATGAACTTGTCAAACAATCAGCCATACAGAGAGCGAGCCAGAGACTTTTGCGTCTCATCCAAAGCATTAGCAGTCTCACCAAGGCTACAGAAACTAAAGCCTGCTTTCAGGCTTTAATGTTTGTCACACAGCAGGAAGAAAAAGCTTTTCATCCTTATATGAAATTTCACTGCAAAAGTGAAAAATAAATAATGAAAAAGAAGCAAGGAACAAGTCATCAGGAGGCAGGCTGACAGTCTGTGTGCGCCTGTTTGAGGTCAGAGAAGATTGTTTCAGTAAAGCATGCCACTGGAGCTCCAAGTCCCTGTCACCCTTCTGAGGCCAAATCAAAAGTGACTGTCCTCCTTAACCCCTCCTTTCTTCACACACACACACGCGCGCGCGCGCACATACAAAATCAAAAGCACCGTTCCCCTCAAAACACGCACACACATTCAGTCCCTGCCCCTAAATACACAATACACATGCAAGAACTAAAAACACCCACGTTCACACGCTTAGCAGAGCCGTCATGGCATCACACCCGGTTTGTCCTGGTCACATCACGGCAAAGTCACTTTAGGCCCCAGCCAGACGACTAAAGAGATGAGACGTGTGATGGAGTGAGAGAATGGGGCTTCCTCCTTCTTCTGTTTCTCTTAATGCAGCCTGTCCCTCTGAGCCACTTCTCTGCCTCCTTGACCGCACAGGACCGAGGGGAGACGGAGCGCAAGGTCCTTGTGGATCAAAGGCAGAGCGATACTTTGTTTGTACTAGGGTTTAACACAGAGCTTTCACGGCAGGCCAACGCTGAGATTCCACGAGGGATTCGCACATCACTCTGGATGAAGAAGTTACAACATGTGCAACATCTTCGCACAGGGTGATAATATGGGATTGCACGACATATTTTAGCAAATACAACTCGCTCAAAAGCACACTTTTACTTTTGGTGTTTGTTGATTCAGCCGTCATTAACATTCCTGTCAGCAGGTACACAGATTAACTGGCTTTAAAATTCCTTCATGTGCATGTTAGCAGTATCTGGGCAGTTTGCAGTTGTATTTATTTTGAATTAAAGGATTTCCAGTTGGTCAGGGCAAATTATCATTAAGTGGCCAATGTGCTGCTCGCAAAACCGCCACCCTCAGCTAATCACTCCAAATTCAAATTGTGGCCTTCTGCTCGACAAATGTAACAATTCAGCTCATTATTTGATAAAATGAGTTCGACATGTCAAACCGAGTGAACACAGAGTTCACACAGCCCCCATTTTGAGTGGCCACATAAATAAATAAAGCCATTAATAAATCAAGAGAAAAAAACACAAACTGATCAAATCATGAGAGTGAAAACATTTTAAAAACATTTAAAGTACAGCGTGAACTTGTTTTTGCGCGTATAAAATTCGTTTGGTTCATTTACACCACTTTTCTGTGTTTTGCATTTACATTGTTGTTTCAGATATTTCTTTCAAGAGTCTATGGAGACCAACGGCAGCTAAACGAGATCGAATATTAGACTTATGTTCAAAATAATGAACATAGCACAGCACGGATTACAGAATACATGCCAAAGGGCACAGTGCTGCAATAGATCTCTTATCTTTACTAATACAAGATCAATTCATTTAATTCATAAACAAAAGCAGGCCTTATTACACTGAATTCCCCCCATTTAACATCCCTATCATTATCTTGGCGCTGTCTTTGACAATCAGCAGGGGAGGATGCAATAGAAACTGGCCAGAGATTGAAGAAGTGAATGAATATAAGGAGGTAGGCAGAGGAATATCAAAGCGGGACTCGGTAGCCAAGAGCTGGCATTTATGCTGTCAACCACCCCGGCTTCATGCCTGAGCTACAGAATTTTATCAGTTAAGCTAAAAAGGCAACACGCTCCTTTTTGCATATTTTCTAGTACTGACTTGCACCATCACCCTATCATATCAGAGCAGGCAGTTTCTGTGGAAAAAGGAACCGAGGTGGCAGGTCTGAACTGAATGATTATGTGCTGTGTTAACCTTTCAAACAAAGTAGAATAAAACTAAGTTGTTTATATTACGTGGCTTTTTGACACTAATACCGACAAAAATAAGAGGAAGTAAGAATTTGTTTATTTGAATGTGAGTGGACTCTTTTTTTCTGCGTAATGAGAGAAAAGTACTGGAACAAATTAGAACATGCATAAAGGGAATTAAAATGATATTCGGCTGAACAATAGAGGCACTGTTCTTACATACACATGTGGCACAGGGCAGCTGTTACTTTCTAGTTTCAAATCTACTGCTTCCACTACTTAAAAAACAAAACAAAAAAAGTTCTATTGAATTTCAAGGTTTATTATTTTCAATGTAAAACTGAATGTGTGATGAGTGTTATCGATGTTCGCCGAACACTTTACAAATCAGGGTCCTACAAGAGGTCGCGTTGAATGCGGGACGAGGTTACGCGAAAACGGAGCAAGGTGAAGAGTCAAAAGGGAGACAGAGGGAAAAAAACGTAGAGCTGGAGAGATGAGAATGGAAGAGATAAAGACCACTGAAAAACAGAGAAAAAAAAAAGAGCTAGAGCAGAGAATCACAGAAACGCCAAGGCTAGAACGATGGAGAGAGAAGATAGAAAGAGGGGGAGACAGGAAGAGAGGGGAGAGTGACTCAGGCAGCCAATATTTTTTAAACAGCTTTGCTTCCACTCAACTGGGCATCAAGGCCATTATCCCGGGGTTAATCCCCAATCCGACGGAGCTGGCAGCCTTCCGGGACAAGCCAGGGTGGCAGTTCATCAACAAGGCGGGCACGAACAAAAATAACACACACATACTCAAACACATGTATATGACACAGAGCCAGGCCCAGGCAGGCATGCAAGCAATTAGAAAAAATAAAAAATAAAACAACAAAGCTATTAGCTGGCTTGTTCTTAGCTGCTTTTTCCTTTATTGTCAGTTGAAAAAAAACTATTGCTAATCTCTTGTCTGTCATTTTATCTCCGTTTCTGACTTCTTTAAATCTCCCTGTAGGTTTTCTGTGTTTTCTCCCCTTCTCCCCTTGTTTCTTTTATCACACGCCCTCCATCTGTCCACCTTTATTTTCTCCACCTTCCCCACCAGCTCTAATCATGCCACATTTTGCACCTCTACCTCACTCTCCCTTTCTCTGCCCACTCTCTGTTTCACTGGCCGGCATCCAAGGAGCCAAGGTGGAGGAAGAGATTGACTCAAAGAAGGATAGCCATGTCATGTGGAGAGGGACCAAAGAGGATCCGGGAGGCTTAGGGAGACTTAGCAAAACTCCCTTCATCCCTTGCTTTTCCATCCTTGGTCACACCTTGCACACACTGACCAAAAACAATACCCGCACCTCCCTTATTTTCACCTGAAGACTTTCATGCAGTTACCTGTATTTCTTCTTATTGTTTTGGGGTTTTTTTTGCACATCCAAAAAGATCAGCCTCTACAACCCTCCCATCATTCCGTCCCACTGATCTATACGGTTAAGCAGCTCCAGACGTTTTCCGGCACCATGCATTCTCACCTTCAGCCAGGCAGGTGTTAAGCCTAGAGTGATCTAATGGAAATCTGCTCATAGTAAGGATGGACTGGGAAAGAGGTGGGAAAGAGGTGTGACTCAAACACACTGGTGTTGATGTCCTTTACCTTAAATACCCTGGCTGGGTTTCAGCTTCACCTTAAATGCCTTGCAACCTGTGACACTACTTATTATTTTAGAGTTTTAAAAAAAGGGTGAGAAGATCCATGTGACCATCTCTCTGTTGTCTTTTTCCTGTGTCTTCCTCCTTCACACTCCAAGATATGTGTGTGTGTGTGTGTGTGTGTGTGAGTGAATGTAGTTTCTGGGCTATCTTTCTCTCTAGGCCCCTAAGCCTGCTATGTCTCCCATGGTAACTCCCTGACTGACGACCCGGGGCTTAGCCTAAATTCTCCCTCTATTAAAAGCTGTGAAATGCAAATAATGAAACATCTCATTACCACTGTCGGAGAACCCAAAATGAAAGGGGGGGGGGGGAGTGGGAGGGAGAAGCGCAAGGCTTGGGGGGTTGGGGGGGTGGAGGCAGCAGCCATGGACTGTAATACAACGAAAGAGGGCTATACCGGAGGGAGGAAAGGTGAGAGGACAGGGAGAAACAAGCGAGAGCTGGAAATAAAGGAAGCAAGGATAGACAAAAAGGAAAGGGAGGATATGAAGCGCGTGAGAGGATGAGAGCAGATCTCCAGACAGTGCGTCGTTTCTTCCATACACGCCGTCATCAACAGAAAGGGGACCGGGACTAGCCAGACAGAGGGAGCACCCTGATAAATAAATTGCTGCAAATGAGCAGGTTTCATTCAAATATCTAACAGCCAGTGCTAGAATCTTCCACAATCACCTGCAATGCATGTGCAGGTAAAGACGGGAAAAGGCTACTGGTTTGTGAAAAACGTTTGCGGTGTACGTGGAAGTGAAATCACCAACAGGAAGTGTTCGTTTATGGTTTTTTAGGTGGGTGGAGACAAGTGGTGTAAGTGTGGCATTAGAGATGGGGGTGGGGTGGTGGGGGAAGGTCACTTGTGAGAATGATCACATCACCTTATGTGGTCTGTTGGTGTGAAACCCAAGTTTCATGACTGGAATAGTTCAGAGACTCATCTGCTGATTCACAAACCCCTGATAGTCTGAGGAAATTTATGGGACGTGCAGGTTTTAGCGTTTGGCATTGTCTAATAGCAGGATTAGTCCATGGCTTCTTGAAATCTTTATTTAAGAAAAGATTCCAGAAAAACAGCCCCATTTGTGATCCATTCTGATGGATCACAAATGCATCGTGTCTTTTACCTTCCTCATGAGGGAGAGTAGTAGATTATCTGGACTGCTGGAACAGATAAATTCTCCCTCTTTCTTTATAAACACCAAGGTTATTTCTGTATTTTCAGTCCTATTGAAAAAAATTACTTTACACCCATCACTGCAAAATCTCTACATGTGTGTCATACAGGGGAAGGAACACAAGCTGAAGCAAAAAAAAAGAAAAAGAAAATTATGCAGACGAAAACTTGAAGACAGCTTTTGCTAACAGACTTTCAAGTTAAACTTTGGCCAACTGTACTGCATAACTGCATAAATATGTGGATGCCAGATCACAACACATGTAACATTAATAGTTCTTAGTGAACACCTCAGTCTCCGCTTTACTGAAATGGCTTTCCACATGATTTTGGGAACGAGCTGCAGGGATTTACTTCCATTTGGTAAAAGAGAATTTGTAAGGTCAGTTACTGGTGATGGGAGAAATTTCACTTTTTTTGTGAGGGGGGCATTGTTAAATATTTGCTGTGGTTCAGTCACCAACTCACTCCTGTCACTGCGTCAGTATACGGTATACTGCAGTGGTTATTTCCGGCATGTGTCCCTCACTCTGTCGTGACCAAGAGGTAGCCTATCTGAGGCTCTCATTCACCTACTAACTCACCAACTCCATCAGTCCTACACTTCTGGCATTTCCCAGCTCTCAGCCCCTGTTTATTCATTGTAAGCTTATCCTCTTAGTCCCAGGTTTAATTCTTAGCCAATCATATGCTAGCTTACAGCATGCCCTTACATGCATCATTGGCTGTCATTGGCCATAGGTGGTGAGTGACGCTGATTTGATTTTATGTTTGACAGAGAAGTGGAAGAAAAACAACGAGTTGCTTGTGCAGTAAGATGAATGTAGTGAATGTATAATTCTTTTTGGAGATTTGTTCCCTGCAAACAAATGATTTGCGACCATCACGACACTACCACTCCCTGTTGAAGGTTAAGCTCATCCCAAAGACCCTTTATGACTTTGAATTTAGGGCTCTGTTAGTGTTGGGTGCTTTTTTTGAGACTTGATATTTGTTGTTTATGCTTTTGTCTCTTTATTCTGCCGATCTAGCCGCCTGCCTCTTGGTACATACCAAACTTGTAAAATGCAACTGCTGAATAGCTGCGCAGTGTCTCCTTTTTGTTGTGTCGAGCTGCAGTTGTACACAGACGCTGACAGATTGAAAGCGAGATTCTGAATGGCAAATCTAGTGCAGCGGAGACCTGGCATTGTATAGTTGATGTTAAGTACTGCAGAACAAAGAACCGGTGTGAAAGTCTCTGTTCTCATGTCAGACAAGCATGTGAGCTAACAGAAGCAACAACTGCCGCACGTTACTGGTTGGAGATATTGATCATTGAATAACATATAAGGTTGTATAGTTAAAGTGTACAAAGATTCCTAACATCTTATAGCTTCCACTTGGACCCCCAAAGCTTACTGGTTTTGTCCAGTTTAAAACCAAACAAATATCTGAGAGGAGATTTTGCTTTGATTACAACAAGCAAGTGCATATGGGTGTAGGGGTTCCCTGCACACACACACACACACACACACACACACACACACACACACACACACACACACACACACACACACACACACACACCACATTCACACCTTTGTGAATATATTGGCAGTCACCAGTTTTTGAACTGACAGCACCCACCCAGTTGGAAACATTTAACATATCATCCAACCTAGACTCTGCGCAGGGAGTTAAGTACTGTACTTCCACATCAAACATAGAAAAAGAATAACAAAAGTGGTGCTGGGTGCCGTAGCGTTAACCCTTTCTAGGGCACTCGGTGAAATACTTTAAACTTCAAAAATCCAACTATAGAGAGTTATTGAATGATATTATTATTGGACTTTCTTTAACTTTTGTGACTTGTTCATTTCAGTGATATGTTGCGCATCAAGTTCCCATATACAGTGGGGCAAAAAAGTATTTAGTCAGCCACCGATTGTGCAAGTTCCCCCACCTAAAATGATGACAGAGGTCAGTAATTTGCACCAGAGGTACACTTCAACTGTGAGAGACAGAATGTGAAAAAAAAATCCATGAATCCACATGGTAGGATTTGTAAAGAATTTATTCGTAAATTAGGGTGGAAAATAAGTATTTGGTCACCTCAAACAAGGAAAATCTCTGGCTCTCACAGACCTGTAACGTCTTCTGTAAGAAGCTTTTCTGTCCCCCACTCGTTACCTGTATGAATGGCACCTGTTTGAACTCATCATCTGTATAAAAGACACCTGTCCACAGCCTCAAACAGTCAGACTCCAAACTCCGCCATGGCCAAGACCAAAGAGCTTTCGAAGGACACCAGGAAAAGTATTGTAGACCTGCACCAGACTGGGAAGAGTGAATCTACAATAGGCAAGCAGCTTGGTGTGAAAAAATCAACTGTGGGAGCAATCATCAGAAAATGGAAGACATACAAGACCACTGATAATCTCCCTCGATCTGGGGCTCCACGCAAGATCTCATCCCGTGGGGTCAAAATGATCATGAGAACGGTGAGCAAAGATCCCAGAACCACACGGGGGGACCTGGTGAATGACCTGCAGAGAGCTGGGACCAAAGTAACAAAGGTCACCATCAGTAACACACTACAACGGCAGGGAATCAAATCCCGCAGTGCCAGACGTGTTCCGCTGCTGAAGCCAGTGCATGTCCAGGCCCGTCTGAAGTTTGCCAGAGAGCACATGGATGATACAGCAGAGGATTGGGAGAATGTCATGTGGTCAGATGAAACCAAAGTAGAACTTTTTGGTATAAACTCAACTCGTCGTGTTTGGAGGAAGAAGAATACTGAGTTGCATCCCAAGAACACCATACCTACTGTGAAGCATGGGGGTGGAAACATCATGCTATGGGGCTGTTTTTCTGCCAAGGGGACAGGACGACTGATCCGTGTTAAGGACAGAATGAATGGGGCCATGTATCGTGAGATTTTGAGCCAAAACCTCCTTCCATCAGTGAGAACTTTGAAGATGAAACGAGGCTGGGTCTTCCAACATGACAATGATCCAAAACACACCGCCCGGGCAACAAAGGAGTGGCTCCGTAAGAAGCATTTGAAAGTCCTGGAGTGGCCTAGCCAGTCTCCAGACCTCAACCCCATAGAAAATCTGTGGTGAGAGTTGAAAGTCCGTGTTGCTCGGCGACAGCCCCAAAACATCACTGCTCTCGAGAAGATCTGCATGGAGGAATGGGCCAAAATACCAGCTACTGTGTGTGCAAACCTGGTAAAGACCTATAGTAAACGTTTGACCTCTGTTATTGCCAACAAAGGTTATGTTACAAAGTATTGAGTTGTATTTTTGTTATTGACCAAATACTTATTTTCCACCCTGATTTACGAATAAATTCTTTACAAATCCTACCATGTGGATTCATGGATTTTTTTTTTCACATTCTGTCTCTCACAGTTGAAGTGTACCTCTGGTGCAAATTACTGACCTCTGTCATCATTTTAGCTGGAGGAACTTGCACAATCGGTGGCTGACTAAATACTTTTTTGCCCCACTGTATGTTTCCTTGCACAAAAGGTTAAGCTTGGCCAAAACTCGACATAAAAGAAGCAAGAGATTCTGCTGTTTGACTTCTACCCATTAATGAGTTGGACTACAGCAGCTACTAAAAAACAAAACTACAGTAGGGTGCTCACTGGGTTGAGCAGGTAAAATATGTGCTGCAGAGGCCAAGATTTGATTCTACCCCGAGCCATTTGCTGCGTATCTTCACCCCGCTTAAACTTTCTCGTCCACTCTCAAACCACCCTGTCACAATAAAGCCCAAACGAAATAAAATTACAAAATTGATGACTCAAGTTGTTTAAAAGGCATAATTTTCATTTATTGTACTCTTCTCCCCTGGGCTTGTTTTTATATCCCCTCATCTCGTCTCCTCTAGTTTCTCTTATTTTGGCAAATCTCAGTTCTGTTTTCAAAAGCACCAAATGGCTTTGTGGCCAGAGCGATGATGACAATATAAGGCTACGGACTGGCTCAGAACTCACATTTAACACTTACTCTGATCTCTCTCTCTCTCTTCCTCTCCATGCCAGCGAGCCACTCGCTGTGTGTGTGTGTGCAAATGTGTGTGTGTGTGTGTGTGTGGTTGTCCAGACCCTCTCATAGGTCTTAACACAAAACCTGTCACAGCAAAAAAGCAACCTGTCACGACTCAGCTAGACACGACTGTACATGACTGCACCACAAAGAACACAAGCAGGCTGTTCCCGAGCTGTTAAAACAGTCACTGCAGCCACCAGCTCCAAAGGTCTCAGGCAAGAACACACACTAGGACACAAGCACACACATATACACACATAAAGCAAGTGAACAGTGAGGAGGAAATGAGACAAAGGGTTACCAGGAGAGGAGGAAGACAACGTAAAAAAAAAAAGAAAAGAAAAAAAAATCACGTTGTATAGTAGGCCTCAAGGACTACATGTCTGAAATGTCTGACAGCTGAAAGCTAATTGTTGTTTGTTGGAGTGTGTGGTTTTTCGATGTACAGCTGAATGACTGAATGATGGTGACTCACTGCTGGTGGCCAGTCGCTATCTGGTGCCGAGGCGGGCGTCCAGAAAGTGTGTCTGTGTGTGTTAGGGTAACTTGGTGAGACTGTCGCTCTGTCAGACAGCAAACAGAGGCATCTTTCTCAAATCCACACTGGGCCACAGCTTACAATGAGCTCACGCAAAGAGGGGAGCAAAAAAAAAAAAAAACCCACGACAGCTTAAGTGTGTACTCACAGGTTCAACAGGCATACCCTGCATCACCCTGAGCAAATATTACGAGACTTTACTCCCTGCTAATCTTATTCACAAACACTCTGGAGCGCACATAAAACTAAACATTTAAAAAAAAAAAACACACATCATTGTACTGTATTAGCTTAGCACTCCACATACAATATTCACTCGTGACTAACACTCCCAAAACTAACTGTACTACTGAGCAGCTCTGGGATTTACATATAGTGAGCGAAGCGTTTATAAAAACACATTTGTATATAATAGCCCGGGGCTGTGTTGTCACTCATCAAGCTGATCAAAAAGCAGCTGCTATACAACACTGATGAATCTTGGAGTGCTTTTGCAAATCTGTCCTTCAACGGCAGAAAAAAAAAGGAGGTGAGATAAAGGGAGAGAAATCAAGGGGAGAGGAGAAGAGTATCTAAATATAGAGAGACTCGCATTTTGGAGTCAGAAAAGAGACAGTGAAGGGTAAGAAAGAGGCAGGGAGACAGGAGATGTAAGAGAACGGAAAGAGAGGAGGAGAGACAGGGAACTAATACAAAAGCAACAGAAATGGAAGGAGGTGGAAAAAAGTAGCCTTCAAGCTGCAAAAGAAGAAGGAGGGAGTATGGAAAACCGTCAGTATAGACTCATTAGGTTTCTCATCTACTGCACTGCTTAGTGGACTTCTGGAGAACTAAACACTTAGTGTTAAGTCCACAAGACTTAAGAGTTTAGTACATGACACAGGGTATCACCACAGGCATTAGTCAATGCATAGCATCGATATGGAGGCTCTACCTCTTCAACAAAAAGGCTGCAGCTCCTCTTCTGACTAAATTCTTAGAGTAATCAGCAAAGATACAAAATCAATTACACTCGTTGTCTTCCTTGTTTCGCTGCTGTGCTGTGCATGGAGTAACTGCTCCATTTTAATGGCATACCTCCGAAAGCTTCTGGCAAAAAAAAGAAGTGGATTTAAGGTAAAGTTTCAAGTAAAGTTTCTTTTGTTGGAATGTAATTGGTTTTTTTTGTTGTTGTTGTTGTTTTTTATAAAAAAGGGACTTTTTAAAGGACATTTGCATTGACGGAAGAGTGGCTCAAGGCCATTATGTCCACTGTGACTGACGAAAAGTGAGGCTTGATCAGACAAACGCTTCACTTCAATCCTCACTTCGGTCCTGATACCTCATTTTCTGTCACCCCCTCCCTCCTTATCTGTCTGTCTCTTCACTCAGCCAGCGTTAAGTTGAACGTGACGCTGACTGTCACCTGTTGACTGCTGCCATGGCTTGCAGGCTTTTGGAACTACTGCTTGCCCGCCCACCTCCCCGACCCCCAGACAGCAATGGAAAGAACTGTAAATTCATAAAGAGAAGAAGGCATAAGAAACACAATGAGCGAGGGAAGGACAAAAGGACCACTGTGTAAACTCTCACCATGGTGCTCACCATCGCTAAGGACAACACCCACCACGGAAACCTAATTTTGAAGAAGTCACACATTCCCACATTGTGAGCCAGTGCCAGTATCAGGTGTCTGTCCAAACCACCAACCACCAATCAACTGCCACCCCCTTCATGACACACCAGCACACACACCAAAACAACCAGGAGGGGGGAGGTGAGATACAAGACAGGAGGGAGGGAGGGAGGGATGCGGGGGTGAAAAAGATAGAGTAAAAAAGATGAGGGCACGGGGATAGAGCCAGCTACAGACAAAGGCAGACAGAATGGCAATGAGTGAAAAGAGGAAGAGTGAGGAAAAAAAATAGAGAGAGGTGAAAAGCTCAATGCCATCTCACTGTGCTAGAAGAGAACAAAAAGACAGCAACAATGACGCTTACATATGCATGTTTCAGTTAGTGTGTGTGTGTGTGCCTGTACATGTTTGAAAATGCGGTGTTGGAAAGAGTGGTGACAGGGCCGTTGGGGAAATTTGCCCCTTGCCACCGAAAAAGGGATGTGAACCTACTCACTTCTGTTCCCATGTGGATTGGCTTCACCTCTTTTGTTCATAAAGGGAACTACACTGACACCGAAGAGCCCATAAAATGTACGGCCACTATGACAAAGGTCCACTTGTTTCGTTGATTTATGAATTTCACATGTAAACACACAAAGGACGTGGTTTTGGAACAACAAAAAAAAGCTTTGTTAAAACCTTTCTGAAGTGAAATAACTTCCTCCAGTCCTAACAGAAAACTTACTGCAAGTTGAACGGCTTATCTTCACAGGTAATACCGCATCTGAGCTAAGTCTGTTGGTGTATTTGGCAGAAAACTGGACCCTGCAACTTTTCATATTAACAGAATGTATAAATATGCGCTAGGGTCAAGGGGAAGGATAAAAATGAGAAAGGGAACAGAGAAAGGGTAAAAATGAGAAAAGGAGTAGAGGGAGGGTAAAAATGAGAAATGGAGTAGGGGAGGCCACATGAGGCACCTGGCCCACTTACAGCAGAGGAGGGGGTGGTGGAGGAGAGACGGAGGAGGAGAGGTGGAAGATTAAGGAGTGGGAGGGGAAAAAAAGAAAAGGAGAATTTGGAGAAGGAGGAGGAAGTGGAGGGAGAGGATGAGGAAGAAGAGGCCTGGAGAGAAAAAAGTCAGGTTGATACAGCTGGGACGGAGCAAGGGGAGGTGGGCGCGGGGACGACGGGGGGCTAGGGCAAAGTGAAGGAACGCAGAAAGGTTAGGAGAGAAGAGGATGTGAGATGAGAAGGCAAGAAGAAAAAAATAGGAGATGAAATAATGGGAAGGGGGAGAAGGGCACAGGGGGAAGTGAGAGCGGGAGAGAAAGAGAGAAGAGGTGGAGGCTGGAGACGACGAGGTGGCCTTGTGATGTTGAGAAAGGAGGTGGTGTGCGTGCGTGCGTGCGTGCGTGCGTGCGTGAGCGCAACGAATCTGTGTGCGTGTCTCTCTTTGTGTGTGTGTGTGTGTGGGTGTCTGAAATTATGACGAAAAAACTAACACCTCACCCAAAGTATGAATAACCGACCACAACAGGCCAACGTAGGTTCAATCTCTTCTCCCAGCACATTCGAGCAGCCTGCCTATACCACTAATATCCCACTAATACCACCCACAGTCCTCGCTCCACCTCACATCAATGAATATTTCATGTCCTGATGGCACTTTTAAAGCAAAAACTAATTAGCAAATCCAAGTTGATCTGGCATTAGTCATATCAGGCCAATTAAAAGCCCAGTCCTACTGTACATGTTAATGGCAGCGAAGTGGAATAATTGTATGTTGAGCAGGGGAGAGAATGTTAAACAGGCCTTGTTAGCAGCACTTTAGCACTCTAGCCTGAGTCCATGGCTGGATTACAAAACTCTACAAAGCTGAATAATGTTCGTCAGAAACACGCACACACATACGGAGGCACACACACATCTTTGAAAGCGTCAAACGAAAACTCTATCCATTAATTAGAGTGTCGCCATCAATTCCATGGGGTCAGGTCTGATACTTATAGCTAAAGAAGAGAAATAGTTCCAGGGAAAATGATGGCTCTATGCTACAGTACTAATATTAAACTGAGATCCAAATATTGGCAGAAGCTTACAGGTCAGATGTTATTCAGTATTAGTGGGAGAAAACCATTCTCTGCTCCACACACTGTTTCTGCGGTCAGAGCCAGTCAACATAAGGTTGTAGAGACAGTTTTTGTGTGCTATTTGAGTACAGAAAGGTGCTGGTTTGTATTTGAGTCCTGCCAACCTTCCTTTCTGCGTGTGTGTGTTTTTTTATGCAGGAGTTTAGATTGAGACAGACAGCACTGACACACACAGACTAAACTGTGCTGCACAAAAAAAAAGCGACAGAATAACAAGGGCTAGAGCGCTTTTGGAATGAATGTCTGTTTCATCACCACCACCACCCCTCCTCCAAGACAGTCACCCCCCTCTCCATTCTCTCTCCTTCACGTTCCCTCTTTTCCTTCCTCGCTCTGCCTCCCCTGTCTCGTTCTCTCACCTGAGCTTTGATATGGAAATCTCTCACCAGCCAGAGCCCGAGGCTAGTTGACTGTTTCTAAAGATGTATTTGCTCAAAGCCGCTCAATTTCTCATCAAATGCTCACACTATGTGTATAAAAGACAAACTCTTTCACTGGGAAAATAACAACTAACAACCATGTACTTATATGAAGCTTTCAACAGTCTGCAAACTCCAGACCTCAACAAAGAGGTTTTTCTAAGCCCAAAAACCTTCAAGTTTCTAATGGCTTATATAAATTTGACTAAGGAGATGGTGACCTTTCTGCAAAGTGGAGAGACGAGGACGCCAACTATCTTGTTGATAAAATAATTCAACTGAGCGAGCGCGCTCGTGCAGACTGTATTTTCTCACTGGTTTACCAGTTCATCCATGCCAGGTAATGATTATGCATTAAGGACGGCCTACCCAGCATATATACATATGACACTGAGCCAAAAACAGTGACAATTGGAAATATTCAAGGACGAGTAAAACAATTTGCAAAAGAGGCAGAAATCATTTAATCATCTAGAAAGAGGTAAGAAAGTCTGGGTAAGATAAAATATGTTTTTTGTCAACAAAAGCAAATCATGCGAACAACAACGCTAATCAGTCCCATGTCAGCTCATTACTAGAGAGTGGTGAAACAGTATCACAGGTTCATAACGCAGACGTTGTTCTTGTGTGTCATTCTTTTGCAAATTACTGTGATCAGTCCTTTTTTTTAAATAACTTGGATGCAAAAAGACAGATTAACTCTAAAAAGCTGATTTTTTTCATACTTCCCACAGAGATATAAAAGTTTGAGTCAGAATATCCTAAAACATGGGGTAATCTGTAGCTTAACACCAAAGGCGTTAATGGAAAAAAACATGAAGGGCACAGTTGCTAACTGCCTGAGACGGAGAAATATGTAGTGTAAATAAGCAAGCTTAAAGGGATAAGAAAACAGATATAATTTCTGTTTTGTCTCTTGTTTGTTTATTACCAACAGACAGAATGCTAACTGGAAGATAATATGTGTTTGTTATCTAACCGGCCTGCATTACCTGACGTGCAAAACTGCCATCTTCACTTCACTTGTTGCAATTTTGTTTTGACAGCTTCCGAGCAAGTGAAAACGCACAGAATATTAAAGCAACAATTAGAAGTGCGGTGACGAAATAATGGAGAGGATCTGATCGGTTTTCACAAGCTGGCCCGAATGTACGCATTGATGCAATTGATAACTGCTGTTAGATAATGTTGCCAATTCCAGAAAATTGCTCATGAAGCTGATAAGCATTGTGTGATGATGGCTCCCTGGAAAAAAAGCCGTTCTGCTCCACATTCCTAAATAAAAGAAAAACACACCCTGGTGAGAGCACGCAAAGTGAAATCCGTCATCTGTTTTCTCAGGAATGTGTGATCCAAAAAGGTGTTTTGCAATATCAACAGCTCCCAAGCAAAAATTTTCAAAATTCCCTTGCATTTATTTTTAGCAGCAATCAAATTTAAATTTTCCTTCAGGACTTCAATCTTTCTTCTGAAGTGTAAAAGACAAAAAAAAAAGATTAAAAACTGGAAATGACCTTTTAATTTAAAATTCAGGGACAAAGTAACGAAAGAAAGGAACTTAACAGATTGTTATTTTCATTGACGTCCTGTGAGCGCAAACAACGCTATGAAATATTAAGATATATGTGAGAGGTAGGGAGTAATTCTGCACATGTGTGCGGGTCTGGGGTGGGGATGGATTAAACTCACCTGTTCTCTCTGCTGGGGGCAGATAGAGTATGTCAAATGAGTAGAAAGGGAAGCCAGCTGTTACACACAAATACATGGACGCACACACATCCCCCACAGCATCCGTGTAACCCTATGGGGATTAGGAACACCTGTATTCATCCCTGCACAATGAGCTATAGAACCAGTTAAGCTAAAGGGCCTCGGGAGCTATTACGAAATGGGGGGATGGAACTGGTAGAGATATGGGTAGGGGCAGGTGGGGGGTTAATATGTGCCAAACTGTCTAAAAATGAAATAGATGTGAGCATTATAATATCCACGATGTAACAGGTAGGAAACAGAGTTGTCACAAAACTCCAGAGAGATGTGTTGTGTCATGTAAGACATGTACATGCCAGAGTAAGTGGTTCATTTTGCAGTGAATTAACCAAACAGGTGTTCCCATTAACAAGTAAGCTCTGAGGGGCAATCGGGCTGAGAAAACTGGCAGGGAGAGATAGAGACAGGGAGATGAATCAAGTACAAGGTTGTTAACAGGGACAAATGTGTCTTTGTGGAGCACTGATCCTTCTATCTTTTGGGAAAATGTATTGTAAATTAGATAAACTTACTGTTTAGAGTATTGCCACACTGTTTATATGAACACACGCTTGATGTTGTGAGGGTGTAGTACACTACATCCCCAGGGTCTGCGTAGCTGAAGTCGACCAACTCGCTACCACACAGTTCAGCCCACAACCTGAGCACCACCTACACAGCTACAGGCTTGCATTCATACACACACACACACACACACACACACACACACACACACACACACACACACACACACACACACACACACACACACACACACACACACACACACACACAATGAAGAGGCCATAGTTTTGAGCTTCATACCTGACCACCACCCAAACCAAGAGCCCTCCTTCTCATTTTCTCACCCTCTATTCACACACAGCCACACCCTCACCGTTTCCCACAGATGTCCAAAATCTGCTGCGGCGTGTGGATATTATTCAGTGCAACAACCTCCGCCAGCCTCCAGCAAACACGATGGGAAACTTTGGTTTCAACCGAGAAAAAGACAGAAAAGTCATGCTGATGCACTTAATCTTGTTTAATCAACTTCAAAAGGTCCATTCATGAGAGAATGCACAAGTGTAAAGTGCTTCAAATCCTGCTTTGCAGTCCCACAAGAACACGCGCAGCTAATATTTTTTCCATCTTTCGGCCGATCTCGCCTACACTCCTCCTCCACTCATCCTTGTAACTGTTGTCTTGGTCTGTATTATATTCTCCCCGTGGAACACACAGATGGAGGTGCAGACACACACACACACACACACACACACACACACACACACACACACACACACACACACACACACACACACACACACACACACAGAAACACTGACATTCACTGTTCTCAATAATGATACTACACAACCCCACTTTAGGGAAGCAGCCCCACTGGGATGTCATGTCAGGACCCACAGACAGGATTGTGGAAGAAGCTAAGGTGACAGTATGGATGGCATATTGAAATGTGTCTGAATGCCAGAACAGCTGAGGATTGTAGGCATTAAAAGAAGATAATTAGGCTTTCAACTCCTCATGAGGACTTTGCAAAATGTGCATGGCATGCATGCAAACACACAAACACACACACAGACAAGCCTACAGTAATTGAATTACTGAATAAAAGACTTTGGAGGATTTATCATATCAAGCGCCAACTCTTAACTGAGTAGTAGGAAGGACAAAGTAACCAGACAAATCCAGAGAGAGGCCTAAGACAATTTGGAAAAATGGCTTGATGGTCTCTTAATCCCAGAGATCCAGTTAGATGATGTCAAACAGAGGAAAAGACCTAGATCTAACTGGCATTACAAAGCTATAAGCCAAAAGGGCACGATTTAAATCTGCAGTGTTTTTGTTTGATTTGTGTTAGCACAAAAAAGCCCAAGTATATGTCTTCTCAGCCTTCTCTCGCTGACTTTTGTAACTTGTAACTTTGCTTCTGCCTATTCTGAAAAACAGGCTTTAACTGATGTAGGTTATACATAACAAGATGAAACAATTAAAATAATCTCATGAGGAATAAATCCCAGCGTCAGTCTAAGTTTGTCCTATGTTATATTAAAGTTTGAAATCCCCTGTGATAATGGACAGTGATTAGAGCAATGCATAGATCTCTTTGCTGAGCGCTCACCTGGCTGTGCAGGGGATGCACAACAGCTAGGGGCCCACCGCCGTTTTCTTTACAGAGCGTGAATGAAGTGGGGTTGTTCCCCTCTCACATGGTAAGCATGGTAGAAAATGGAGGAAGACGGAACTGACCGGTTTGAGAGGGCAGACACAGACAGCAGACATACACTGTACCCACAGCGCTGGAGACAGACCGAGCGGGAGAGACGCTTCAGCTTTAATAAACAGAAAACACTTGACGCCACTCTCTTTTCAACTCTCAACGCGGATCAGATGATGATCAGCTGTACCTCAACAATTACAAAAAAGAAAAGAAGAAGAAAAAAAATACCCAAGAGCACCATCTGCAAACAAAATCCCCCCTCTGTCTTGTCTGGTACTCTAGGGTTGGGTGTTGACGCAGCAGAAATTTCCAGCTGGAGAAATCCCCCAAACGGAGGTTAATCGAGGGGAGAAGGAGGAGGGTTTAAGCTCTTGTCTTCCAGACTCAGAGCGCTTTCATTTTGAATCCCCTCCAGACGGCTGTACGGAGCATCACTCGTATTTTCTGGTACGGCGTGTGCGCTTCACAATCCTCCCACACCCCAATCAGTGTGGCGATATCGTGTCATGCTTTTCAAAACTTTGTAAAAAATTTCAGCAGGATCCGGTGGTTTCGTCAAACTCGAGGAGCTGACACGAACCCCAAGAGAAAAATTACGTATGTGTCGGCAAGTGTCACATACACCTGCCTAACCTAAAAGATGGGCTTTTTCGAAAAGTCAAAAGGACACGTTTGACTAAGTGGTGCATGGTTTTTATTCAAAACCAGTCGTAAATTACGCAAACTGGAAACTGCATTTTCTTCCTGCGCGCTAACAATGAAAAAAGTATATTTTACTACCCATTTATACTAGTAATATTCATTTGGATTTGAAGCAGTTTGGTAGTATATTCAAACACATGTGGAAAAACACAGCAAAGTGGACAGGAATAGATTTTTTTGGTCTATCTGTTTAATAATTCGCCGCCTAATGTGTGGAATATGGCTTTAATATGCGTATCCATTCAACAAATTACAGCTTCTCCAAATATCAACAAGCGCAATAGACAGCTGGCTGTCACGTATGGAACAGGTAGGCGTACTTTCAGACTGTTGCCTGCTCACTCGGTCGGGTATATCGCTGTCAAAATGCACTCTGCGTGGCTAACATGATGCCGACGGACTAGACTAAAAAGCACTGAGAGAGAGAAAAAAACAGAAAGAAATAAAAAACAGACAGACAGGCCTTCATACAGTAGCTTTTCCGATGGCCAACTACTATAGCGCCACGATTTGTGAAGAGTTGCATTGTGTCATGTCTCCAACCTGTGCGCCCACCAACTATCAGCTGTAGACGCGATGGCTCCGTGAGGCAGAAAACTAATTGTTGGTAAGATAGAGCCTGAAGCCATGGAAATATTGCGATATCCGCCGCGTCTCAATGAAATCTTAAACCTGTTACCAAAGGGAGAGAGGCTGAACGCTGTATTTTTTTTAAAGGGCTACTAGTAATATAAGGAAGTCAGACATACCTGTTACCCCATGGGGTCTGGGGTGGACGTGGTGTCGGTCCTTCGGAGTCCAATCTGGTGTGACAGCCTAAGAGAAGAAAGGAGGGGATGTCCAAAGCACTAGGTACTCTCCTTCCTCTCCTCTGTATGCTCTCTGTAAGTCTTATTCCCCGTTTTCTCCAACTCCCCGCTCCTCTTCCTCCACCAGCCCCTTTTTCTTTCTCTCTTTCCCTCCCCTGCTTTTCCGTGTCTTGGTATCAGGAGCCTCCCCCTCCTCCTCCTCTTCTGTGCATGTCTATCTCTCTCCCTCTCTCTCGCTCTCTCTCCCCTTCTCTCAGTTCTAACCCTACACACACACTCTCTCTCTCTCTCTCTCTCTCTCTCTCCGTGTCCCCGTATCTCCTCTCGCTGTCTCTCTGGACAGTCAGGAAATGAGACAGCGTGAATGCACTGTGTGTAGCCTATATCCATTTAATGTGAAATGATTCCGAAACGGATTCCGAAATGATGATAATAATAATAGTAGTAATAATAGTAATAATAATATGCGTTATGATGTAAGCAGTGGGGCTGTGATGAGCCCCCGTGGGTCTTCTAGCTTGTGCGTCTGTTGCCATAGGGCTCAGTAGTGACCGGGGGATTATTGTAACTTACCCCCTCTTGTGGCAACAACAAGAAAACACCGATCAGTCAAGATTTTAAAAACAAAACAAAAACAAGAGTGGCTTTTGCAGTTTGACACAGTTTGACTGGAAAACACCTATGACAGACATGTGATGCTCAGGCCTGCAAGTGTCTCTTTTTTGGCAAAAAGTCAGGGGTAATTCCACTTTCGGCCTGAGCTCTCCTTTTCACACATGATGGATTTTTTTTTTTCTTCTTCTCATTGCATGCCTTTAAGTTCTGGGGAAAATTATGAGGTGGCAAACATTTAACACAAAAGGTAGGGGGGACATATGTGAGAAGTTCTGTGCTAGTCCAAAACAAACAGTGCATTTATTGGAATGTAGTGTACTTCCCGTTAAAGTACAGGTCTGTATCGGTGGGTTTAGAGTCAACAGATGGACTGACTGAACAGATGAAAATTCTCAGACACGGAAGAAGGACTTTTTTTGCTGTTGTTATTGGCGTAAAAACGTCAATACAACAATGTAAAAATACTCTGTTACTACTAAAACAAATTCATTCAAAATGCAAAAGCACAGATGTTGCTATTCTGAGGAACATACTCTTAGGAGGTGGGGCTTGTTTGTCTATTTATTTATTTATCTGAAAACTCTTGTTTAGTCCAGCTGGACCTGGAGTCAGATGCTTCCAAAGGGTGTTGAGATAAACTGCAGGTGTCATAAGATCAGGCAGGGCATCGCAGTCCAACTTGTGCTGGCCGACTGGCTGACATGTATTACACTGACTTTCACATTCATAGGTGTGTAGATAGCATTTGGTACAATACAAACTCTGAAACCTGACACTGTGTATTTCTGCTTCAGTTATAAGATTCATCCCAACATCTTCCACTATTCAAACATCCTTTTCATGTGGTATTCTATGCTGTAGAGCTACAACAAACACAAGAACTGTTTACATCGCATTTTACTATAGACTCACTAATCGCTTTATTAAGTACTGGGTTGGACGCCGTTTTACCATCAGAACTGCATAAATTCTTTCCAGCACCTAGTTGAGTCTTAAGTAGCTTGAACAAGGAGGGAAGGTTGCTCAGAGAGTTTTAGCCCAAGAGCAGCAGATTTGTCATCTGTGCATCCATGATGTGAATCTCCTGTTCCACCTCCTCCCAAAGGTTCTCTGTTGGATTGAGATCTGGTGATTATGGAGGCCAGTCGAGTACAGTGAAATCATTGTCATGTTTAGTTAGATAATCTGAACGTTGTGACGCGGCGTGCTATCCTTCTGGGACCAGCCATCAAAACATGGCTACACTTTGGTCATATAGGGTTCGTCATGGTCAGCAATTGGAGATAAAGTCTGAATTTCAGGAGTGGGACCAATGTTTCCAAACACACTCCTTCCGGTTCTTATCTATATATGTTCCTCCAGTTCTACAAGCTGTTCATTCTTGTTTACATGCCCCACCCACCTCCCCTTTTCAATTCTTTAACTTCTGCACTTCTGTTTAGTACATGGGGATCTGTCAGGCCCGGGAGCAGCCACCAGTCCCCTTCGAGGCCTTCCCCAAACCGCAGCTCAATTCATGTCCAAGCCATTCACCTTTATCTATTAAAATGCTGTCAAACCTAAAATGAGGACGTGGGCCCAGCTGGTGAATAACACTCAGGTAGACTGCTGTGTTTAAATGACACTCAGTTGGTAGTAAGGATTCCAAAGCGTACCAAGAACATAGCAACCACACCAGTACACCACTATCAGCCTGATCCAAGCAGGATCCATCCACGCTTTCATGTTGTTTATGCCATATTACTTACCTACATTCTGAAACTACCATCTGAATGCCACAGAAAAAAATCACGACTCAAACCAGGCAACCTTTTGCCAGCCCTCTATTGTTCAAATTGATTGAGCCGATGGAGCTTAAGCTTCCTGTTCTTAGCTAACAGGAGCAGCCTGTGTGGTTTTCTGTAGCTGTAGCCCATCTTCCATGTGTTGTGCAATCAGAGATGCTCTTCTTCATATTTGTAGTTATTTGAATAGCCACCTCCATCCCCACCCCACCCTCCCACTCCAGGTTGATGGATGGATGGTTATTTGAATTAGCATTGCCTCCCTGTCAGCTTGAAGCAGTCTGCCCATTCGCCTCTGACCTCTGGCACCAACAAGGCATTTTTATCCCCAGAAAACTGCTGCTCACTGGATATTTTGTAATTTTTTGGACCATTCTCTGTAAACCATAGAGAAGGTTGTGCAGGAAAATCTCAGTAGATCAGCAGTTTATGAAAGCAGCCCATTTGACCCAACTACTACGCCACGTCCAGAGTCACTTAAATCACTTACCTCATTCTAATGCTCACTTAGAATTTCACCATAAAAGCTTAAATGCACAGAGCAGTTGCCATGTGACTGATTGATTAAACATTTGCATTAATGAACAGTCAAACAGGTGTATAAAGTTTCCAGTGAGTGTATAAGCATTTGCTATGACTGGTCCCTTCCTTGATGTACAGAAATCCAGCAGATGAAGGAGTAGCATAAAATAGATGTACCTAAAATAAGTACAAGTATAAAAGTAAACAAAGAAAACTGAGGGGAAATGCATATTAACTCATAAGGAAACTTTAATTATTATTAATATTTTAAATATAGAACTTGTCTCTTTATTCGGAACTTTTACAGTGTCAACAGACTAAAGTTTGTGTGTGTCACTGATTATAGTGAACTTTGTGTGTGGATGTATATAGTAATGAGGAACTGGGTATGAGCCTATTTCTTAGGAAATAGAATATATGGGCTATGACCAGGAATCATTTTAGGTTTGAGGAAGTGGGGACAAAATATGGGGAAGAGAGCGAGTAGTACAGCAAAACATGCACTGTGCGTGCATGCACGTGTGTGTGTGTGTGTGTGTGTCTGTGGAGAGTGATGTGTGGCGTGGCGCAGCAGGGGGTAGAGCTGTATCTCCATCAGTCTGGTAGTTGGCTGCAGAGGGCTGGATAACAGAGGATGTCAGGCCATGTGGATTAAGGCTGTAGGTCTGTAATGCCCAGGCACAGATCCCTCTCGCTCTCTCACACACACACACACACACACACACACACACACACACACACACACACACACACACACACACACACACACACACACACACACACACGCTCTCTCTGTGAGTAGGGTCTGCAAACACAATCCCTCTCTGAAACAAGCTGCTTTACTCAAAGCTGTGCTCCCTCACGCCAGCGTGGCCTTCCAATCCGCCTCTCACGACAAGCATGACCCTGGCATCCCCTCCTCAACCCCACTCCTCCTGTCTCTCGCCCGCTCTTTTCTCTCCCCCTCTGTCTGCTCATAGATGGGTTTAGGCGTCATTAGGCCACTTACACATGTATTCACTCCTAGGAGCACTCATCAAGGCAATCCACCCAGGAGAGAGCGAGTGGTGTGAGGGAAAAGCGGGATTTCGGTATTACAGTGGGTTTAGCGTGTGAGTGTGTGTGGTACTTATGTTTACAAAGAGTCCTTGAAGCACAAGGTGATGGGTGTGTTGTGGGCTGCTGTTTACCCAAAGGGGCAGTCACTGTTCTTCTGTATTCTGCTTTTCCCACCTAAGTTTTGCTATTAAATAATGAAAGTAAGCTTGTTGTTTAGACTTTAACAGTTTGTTGCTGAGGCAGAGAAGAAGTTTAAAGCCAGACACAAAGAACACACATGATCTCAGCGCAGGAAGTGAGACCAGGTCCCTTTCTAATGACTTGTATTTGAATCAGAGAAAAAACAAAAGACAAAAAAACAGGATGAAGAATGTAAACGCACTTTAGGAAAACTTTTTGAAGTCAAGTATTAATTTGCTCTCCAAGCTCCCCTGCGGGAGCATAATTGGTCACATTGAATTAAACAGCAAAAAAAAATCTACAACTGTCACAAAAATAGCACAAGGCGCTTTCAAAGCCCCATCCACTACCCTTCACTATCAATTTACCAAGGGGAACAGCTGTGTGCTGCTTGTGCCATCCTAGCCCTGCTTGTATAGAAGGCAGAGCCTGCGGCTGAAAGAACACTATCTCTACCAGGTGCAGGCAGGGGATGGGGGAAGGCTTTACAAAGGAATATTTGGCACAAGGTGTGAGACAACAATATGTGTGAAGGTGCAGCTTAGTGATACTCAAATCAGTATTGGGAAACGACAAGCCTTTTATAAAGAGAGTCCTCCCTCGGAGAGAAAGGCCAAATTAAGAGTATGGGACCCAAGTCCACTGATGAGAGGATGGGAGGGAGGAAGGAAAGGAATGAGGGGTAAGAGGAAAGTAAGGAAGGGTAGCATTAATAATGGAGGAGAAGAATCCAGAGAATGAGCTGATTTGTCAAAGAAAGTGTAAATGAATGAATTACAATGTAGAATGACACCAGGAAAAGCAGAATGAATTGAGGTTATTGGATTTAAGGGATGCATAATCATCTGGAGGATTCAGAGAATGTGTTTGTGCTCGCTGCCCACACATTTTGTGCCAGCGTGAAGGCACCACGTGGAGTTGGGGGGGGGGGGCAGTGGAGCTGTTCACCACTGCCTGTCCTTGTGTCACCCGTAGGAATTTCTGTCCTCCCTAAGGCCTCAGGCCTTGGTGACTATTGTATGTATAAGATGAAAAGATGCCCCTGGACAAGCTGCGCATCACCACATCCAACATCGTGGCTTTCTTTGATAACAATTGCTCCTGGCTGACCTCATGCTGTCCATCGGCATGTGTGGACAAGGAAGATGTATTTTACTCATTTCCGAGCAAGGAGGATCTTCTTCCCAAATGAAACTGCAGGCAGACTCATATTCAGGCTTTTCATGCCCATTTCTGTGGCATCAGCCCCTGGCTGCCTTGCTCTAACCCTACTATCCACTTTACTTTAGGGGAATTCAGATCTTTCCTGTTTATCATATTCTTCTTCTCTGTGTTATGAATCCTACATTAAACAGCCCTCTCTCCCTCTGCATCTTTCTTTCTTCGTCTTTCACCGTCTGCATGTCTACCCTCTTGATCCCTTCCTCCACTATACTACCCCTCCAAATCTCATTTACTCCAATGGAAGTAAGTAGAAGAAAAAGAGAGAGAGACAGAGAGGAGTACAAAACGACCTTCTCTTCCCCGAAGCAAGAACATCTTCTTATTGTGGAGGTCACCGTCTCAGTTCAGCCCCACGCTCTGAACACTACTCTGCTTGTTTTAATGATGCACAGAGCGGAAGAAGAGGGAGGGAAAGTAAGATAGAGAGAGGGAAACTAACATAGTATTAGAGAGTGAGAGACAGTGAGAAAGAGACGAGTGTCGGGAGTGGATGGAGATGGGAGGATTGGGCTATTTTTTTTCTACCGACGCGGCTCACCCCCACCCCCTCTCCTACCTTCCCTCCCCCTCTTCTGTGCAGAAAGTGCACCTCTCTTTCCACATCCATCTTGAAAGGTTCTTCTAAGCTGTCTAACCTCTCAGCAATATTATATATTATTGCTCGCCTCAACCCACACTGAAACCTGGGTTGCTATGCTACAATAATATGACCTCTCATCTCTTCTCCTCCACTACATTTCCTTTCTCGTTGCTTTCTCTCGTTTCAGCAGGGAAAGGCGAAGGAAGGGGTTAACAGCCTCCCCCCATGCTGCTTGTCCCCATCAGGACACTCTGCCTCTTTAATGACCTCCTCGAGTTCAGCACTGCTACTTGATTTGACTCTGCTGACCATGTGGGGTCATGACCCCATTCCACACCACAGCAATGATCTTTGACCCTTGCAGAAGAAATAGGATCTTATTTGTTGTATCTAGCTAATTATATACAGCATGTAATGACTATCTATCTATCTATCTATCTATCTATCTATCTATCTATCTATCTATCTATCTATCTATCTATCTATCTATCTATCTATCTATCTATCTATCTATCTATCTATCTATCTATCTATCTATCTATCTATCTATCTATCTATCTATCTATCTATCTATCTATCTATCTATCTGGTACCTCAGTCCCTTGTAGGCATTCAAATTAAGAAGTATTCCTTATACATAATGGCCTTTAATAGTCTTTGTTATTGGATCATATTATTGGATTGGTTTGAATCAGATTTTAATGCACTGCCGGGTAGTTTAATTTATTTTAATTTACACCAATGGACCATATGTTGTTCGAAACCAAAAAAGTATTTCCCTCTTAAATGAAGCAAAGTACAAGTAGAAAGTAGCAAGCTGGAAGCTGGAAGAAATACATAAAGTAAAGGTATCCATATGCATTGCAGTACAAGAGTACTTGTTTAATTCCCCCCACAGCTATCAACCTACCACCACTGGCTTCTTTCTTCCTGCACAAAACTAATTTCAGTATGATAGAGAGATACAGATATAGATAGATATGAACTGCTATGAGCTGCTGGTTCTGAAATTTTCAACCCAAATCATAATGCACAGCCAAAATTCTCTGTTACATCATCCATCTCCAATCCCTTCCTCCTCCTCCTCATTCTCTCCCTCCACCATCCTCTTCTTTCTCTCTTATCTCTGCTGGCCCCGTCTCTTGGGGGTCGTTCGTTTTTGTCATAATCACCTTGGAGATTGGGGACTGGTGCCCATGGCAGAGCTGAGCTGAGTGGAGGAGAGGAGGATGAGAGGATGAGAGGATGAGAGAAAAAAAATTTTGATTGGGGGGGGGTGTTAAGATGAGCAGTGGAGGACAGTCTTGCGGGGGGGGGGGGGGGGGGGGGGGGGATGACGGCTTGTCTGGCTCAGCCCCGGCTAATGTGAGGGGACAGCCTTGGCTATGCCTTAACCACACTCGCGCCGTCGATGCCAGGCAGAGCGGGGAGGAGAGAATAGACGGATGAAACGCTTTCCTTTTCAGCGCTGCCTTCTCCCGCCCGCACTGACTGCATTCCGAGGCGCGTGGGGCCCCAATGTCACACCCTGTAGGTGTTTAAGCTGCTTACTTACACCAACAAGAGAAAGAGATGAGGCAATAGAAGACAGGGAGACAGAAAGGGAGAGGAAGCTACAGAAAGGATGAGAGAGGGAGAATGGGGAAGAATTGGAAGAGGTTGGGGGCGGAGGTCACGGTTGTAGGAGGTTGTAATGTATAAGTATCCCAGTTAGACTGTCTTCACATCAAGGACGGGTTTATTTTATGTGAGGGGGATACTCATCAAGCGTTACGCCGGTGCAAATTGCACGTATCTAGGTGTGATGACTAGAACGCTGCATTGTAAGTGGGAAGAGGCAAAGTCATCAGAATGACAATATGATAAGTGTTTTTTCTCCAGCCCCACCCTGCTGACTCTCTGTCTTTCTTTTTTTTTTTTTTACGCTCTTCGATAAGGAGAGGCTGAATGGGAAGGCGTGGGATGCACCAGTCAGGAGATGGTTTCATCACGAGCGGGAGCCAGGGGGGTCGCAGTGTGCCGTGTGAGTTTTTAAAAAATCCTATTTTGCTGTGAGGCTTCGTTGTGTTCAAACCTGTGTTTATCTCACTGGGATGTGAGGGGGTGATGATGACATGTGTTGGGGGTGGAGGGTGGGAGGGGGTTTAGCGTGAGGTCAAAGAGTGATGGGCACAAGAGAGGCTTCTGTTGGGATCATTTTAGAGGTGCTACACAAGGGTCAAAAGGTGATAGTTTGGGCAAAGACGCCTCACACCAACAAACATGTTTGACATTTGTACTCGTGCTCTTTTTCTCTCAGTGTGTTGCGCTCACTGTTTTAACTTGTATTTCTGTCCTCTCAGCAGCCTTCTTGTTGATCCATGCTGGTAAGGTTCTCAGACACTCCCTCCTCAGGTCACCGGCTCTGTTTGTCCTAGTCCACCTTTCCTTCTACCCTTTTCCCTCCCACCCCTCCATCTCCTCTCTTCCTCTCCTCGCCTGACCAGTTCCTCTAATTTGGTTTCTAATTTTTGTTCTGCACCTCATCTCCTCCCCCTTCGTCTATGTGGGGGTAAAGTGCAGCCCCTCCCCTCAGCGGTGTTTGTGTTTTCTCTGTTAATATAATGTGTATGCGCACTGTGCCCATGCGGATTTGTGAGTGAATCCCCTAAAGTACCTGAGGTTTTTAGCTGTGCGGTCCTTCTTCAAAATGAAGATTTAACACTGGTGGCCTTTGGGAAAACACGCTCCACATAAGACTCCTGGTTAACATGCTGGGAGAAACATGTTGGTTTATATCATGTGCAAAAAACCCACACATCCAAAAGTGCACGCAAACACAAAAATGAAGAAAAAAGTCAGACTGAACAGACCAATAAATAAAATGTGAGCCTGACTATGTGTATGATGTTTTTTTCTGTGTGTGTGGGTTGTCCAGATGTTACTCATGTTGTGGATCTGTTTAAGCAGACACATAATGGGGGTATGTCTTGGTTAGGGAGTCCCAATGATGTAAATTATTAAACTGTACAGTGAAGACATTCACCGTATTTTAAGTTTAGCATAAGGTCAGTTTAAGGTGAGGGTTAACCAAGTACCTGCTATCGTTAAGGTTAGAGAGAAATCAAAGTAAAGTCAGTATATATCTGTAATATGTGTGTTTGTGTGTATGTGTGCGTTTGCTGGACACAGAGAAATTGTGCATAGCGTGGTAGTAGAGCTTACAGTAAATGGAGACATTTAGGAAAGCAGTACACAGACACAAACACGCGGATCAAAGAGGTTTGAGCATTACAGTACACTGGGGAACAAAAGGAATAGAGAGAGGGAGAGAAGAGGATGTGAGTGAAGGTGAATAGAAACCCCAATCAATATGGCATCCAAGAACAGCTTGAGCTAACGGAGCGCAGAAAGCGGGAGAAAGCGAAGAGAGAGAAAAAAGTAGGTCAGATAATGAGTGGAGAGGGTGAGTGTTTGTGTGGAGGACAGAAAAAGGGAACAGAGCTGTGATAGAACAACACTGGGGGTCAGGACAGAGAGGAGAGACCGTGAATGAGGGAGTCACGAGCTCCTGACCCATACTGACCTCTCAGCCTGGAGGACCTGAAGAGCTCAGGGCAGGGGAGGGGATGAGGTGAGGTCTTGTGGGAGGTTTGGAAAAGGAGGAGGTGATATTGATGTGGCCAAAACATCAGGGGAGGGAAATGATGGGAGGAGGAATGAGGTTGATAGTCAAAAGGGATGGGGGTCAGCTGGCAATCCAGGAACAGTAGGGATTCCTCTTTTTGCTCTCACGAATACTGTACACAACTCCGAAATTGAGTTCACCTCAATACTCACATCAGCTGTGTGTCTCCTTCATAGGCCGTTCTGGTAGCGCACTCACATTTGCGCATGTCACACATCTACCTGGATAACAGGAACATTTATTTTCTTATCACTAACATGTAGCAAAATAAACAACTTCACATTCCTAAAAGCTCCAAATGTGTGCCAGGATAACTGGCACACATTTTGTTTGTACCCTAGGATCATTGGCTAATCCACGCGACCCTGTCTTGAGGATGATTTCCTGTTCAAAATCCAGTTTAGTCCTTTGAAAGAGGAAACACAGGGCTCAACAAATGAAAATCTTTACTACTACTGCTGCACAGACACTGAGAAATATTCTGTGCTGAAAAGGGATTGCTAGGCAGGTTTGTCTCCCAGTGCCCCTACTGTAGGTTTTCTCATGAGAAGCATTTTCACATGTTTTCACACAAATCAAAGATGGTGGATTTCTGTTTCAGTTTCACTGCTGTACAAGGATCAGCTGTACTTTTCTTTATAATGAGTTAAAACGGCTGCTCTGAAAAGGCCTCTTGTGCTTTTGCAGACAGAGAAGTTGCCCAGTGGTGGTATTTGTTGTAAAGGAAATGAATAATGGACCCAAAGCAATTCTTTTTTCTTTCTTTCTTTCTTTTTTTTGGTGCTGCACATACACTGAATTTAAATTCTTGAAAGATAATAATGCAGTCAGCGTGGTCGGGTTGGTAGTCCATGTATGCAACCAGTAAATGAATGTTTCTGTGATACGTGGCTCTTCAGACATCAACGTTGTGCATCGTGATGATTTGACCTTATTTAGCACTGCACTCCTGTAACATTGTTCAGTCATGATGTATGGGTTTGCAAACAGGATCAAAAACCTTGCAGCAGACTAAGAATTAGAATATCTATATATTTCTATTCCATACTGTTTTTTCCTTGTCAAATCTTGGCATCTACATTAGCTACTATGCAACTCATTTCTTGGCAGTTTGCTCAGAGATTTGGGTGTGATCTTTGGTTGGGCCTCCAGCCACTAGCCTCAAGTAGAGATGAAGAGCCAGCTCACCTCTTTCCACAACTGGCCACAACTGATACTGAGTCAAGGAGCATCACTTTAGGCTGTCCATAGCATGTTTTCTTTCTTCTTGTCCACACTGCACGTAGGCATGCAATCTACAGAAATAACCTCCCAAGATCTGTAAACACACCTCGGTGTGCAAATCGAAGCATTCCACCCCGTAAGATTTCATTCTGTGTAACCGTTTGATATAGGCTTAGGACCAGTGTTGCATGTTATTCTGCTGTAACTATAAAATAAATATAGGATGAAATTAGAACAAATTTGGTTGTCAGAATTGACAGGGGTTGCAGAGCACCAGCCATGTTTGTTCAGCTGTGAAAGACAGAATCAAAGTGTCTGCAGTGGCAGAAAGAACCTTGAATTTTGGAACTTTTTGTGAAAATTGCATCTTGATCTGAACGTGCAGTAGTCAAACATGGAATATGCCATCTTGATTTATTTTTTTTCCAGAAGGCTTTCTAATACCTCAGAGTGCTTGCTGTGGATTGCAATGGATCGGGAAAGATTCATTTTGGTCTCCGAGTGAAGAACAAACTGCTTCGAAATTGTCTGTAAAGATATTTATTGTAACTTAAACAGTAAAATCAAGTAAAATTCTGGAACCACTTATGTAAAATGACTAAATAGCGAGTTCTCCTCCAGGCACATATGAACACTACAGACTCTGCTGTCACTGCATGTAAATAATGAATTCAGATGATTTCAGTTAGATTGTACTCATATCTTGTGAATCTGAGTCTACATGCCCTTCATTGCATTTTAATATATGCTAGTAAAGCAAAGTGAGCACAAGAATAGCTGTGGGATGGCTTTGGCAGCCTATCATTATGTATATAGAATTTTTTCTTTAGCACAGTTCTTTCATATATATATAAAAAAAACACAGTAAGTGAATGTGGAGGCTTTGAGATGCACGTCTTTTCTTTATGCTCACATAAGCTTTTACATTTATTGTCTCTCTATCAAGTGAAATCGATACATATTGCCGACGCTGAGTACTACCATGCTGTAGAAATGTTTATGACCATGAGCAACATTCCTCCTTCTGTTGCTCTTTGTGTACCTCCATCCTGTCTCCTACAGCCTCAGTTCTGGCTCTCCATCCCTCCCTCCTCTCTTCTCATCCCTACTGCCTCCTTCTTGGTTTCTCACACACATGCACGCACACACACCCACAAACACACACGCACACACACACACACTCTCTCCCTTTCTTCAGCCTCCTCACAGTCCAGATGGCCTAACTGCCCCCACACTCACTCCCCCACATACACTCAGTCCACCATGCGCTCCACCCCACTCCTCCTCTCCCCCTACGGGAACAGCACTCCCTTTCAAGGAATAGACCCCCCCCCCCCCCCCCCCCCCCCAAAGAAAAAACAACACCACTACCATTGTTCATAATATATACACACACCTCTCTCTCCCCACACACATACTCTTCCACACTGTCCCTCCACAGACCACAGGCTTATATACGCCCACACAGACACACATACACACACACTGACACAGAAGATCTCGTCCACAATTCTCCTCTTCTGCAGCATAATGACTGATGGGAGCATAGTAGGAATGCTGCTGCTGTAGGTGTGATAAGGTGACATAAAGTGAAATAGATCAGAACATGACTGTGCTTTGTTGTGGTTGTTTTATTGGTGTCATAAATCCCATAAAACAGATCATTTCATCTCTTTTGATAATGGCGAGTGTTGGAGAATCAGCTCACCGACATCTTTCATCGGTGACTCAGCTGTTGCTAAGCACAGACGGGATCTTTAGAATGCCTTTCAACAAGCTGGTTGTGCGTCTTGTTTGTGTGGTTAGATCACGAGCACAGACCTACCTGCAGAACCACAGTGGCTCAAACAGAAGCGTGCCTACGTACGTTCATCCTAAATCATCTTCATGACAATTAACTGGTCCGGGGTCAGAGGCGGACCAGGCCAGGGAAGCGCAGAGATGGTTGCCAGGGTAGAGTCGAGTTCAAGAGCAGGGAGAGGTATAAGGGAAGAGGGCTATTGTTGGAGAGTGTGCGTGCGTGTGTGTTCATTGGCCAGGGAATGAAGGATAAAGAGGGGAGAGTTGTGGATGTTTTCTAGGGCCTGCTATGGTGGTGTGTGGGGGTGTAGGCCAGAGGAGGAGGGTGTGGTTAACGGTTCTAGCACTCACAGGAAGCCGTGAGGCAGGGAAAGGGGAAGTGAACCACCCCCACACTGTTCCAAGGTTGTGGCCGTGCTCTCCTCGAGGTCGGAACTAACTGACCTCAGCTTACAACTCCCACCACACCTTTAAACTCTTTAACACACATACACTCACACACACTCACACGCAGAGATGCCCGCAAGATTGGTAGATGATGCACGGTCGCGTACTTTTATACATAATGATTGATTGTTGAACTACATGCCAGTGTTGTGACTGTGCGTTCTACGTTCTGTGGTTGTTGTTTGGGTTTTTTTTTTTTTACAATGTAGCAAAACACTTAGCCAGCATTTTTATAAATAATTATATTCATAATTGTGTTTTACATCCACGTTGCTGGAGAAAATTGCTGTAAGTAGGATCACAATGGTGATGTATGACATTTGGCTCTGCAGCTGCAGAGCCGATGATCATCAAAGTATTGCCAGCCATTTTCCAAAGCCTACTACAGGTTACTAGATTGACTACCTCCTACACGATGCACACAATTAAGCACAATGAACGCACAGAAAAATATGGAAACCATCTAGCGATACACTGAAAATTAATTGTTAGAGGCAATCAATCATAAACATTCATTTGCTTCGTCTATTAAAGAAAAGTTACGCACAGTATAGTTAATGGGAACTTATTAGAATAAGTTTTAAAATAGGTGCCTAAAATGTTAGACACATTGTTATAAATCCACTCTGCATGACTTGATTTGGTCACGAGTCTTATGAGAAGATTAAATTTAATGAGATCATATAAAAAATGTAATTTTCATTGTCGATTTTCATCGCAAGGTTAAGTGTATTTTTGAAAAAATACATTATTATAGATTTGAAATCTTTCTTATCATTTTATATACTTTTTATGCAACTATAAATTAACAGGAAATGTGTTTTACTTTATTTTTTGCCCTATACTTTCATGACACGAGCTGACCTAAACCCCTCCTCTGACCCTCAGAGTTCACTGTGTGCCAGCCAGCTCGTCTCACACTTGGCCACCATCTTCTGGCTTTTCATTCCATACACACATTCATTTCCAGCCAAATGACCACCAGCAACATGGCTCAAACTCTTCAACTCTGGTCGGCTGACTCACAGACAGAATGCTGTGGGGGAACACAGGTTAAAGCTAGGCGAGCCAGCAGGAAAACACACACGCACATCCACACACACTCAAAGAATTTTTTCACTAAGGTTATGATTGAATTAAACATTTATTAATAATTCAAATCAACAAAGCCAATTTTACAAAATACAGACAACAAACATAAACACGTTCTCACCTTCAAGATTAATATATGTGTCAGCGTTTGCCAGAGTGACCCTTGTCATCACCAGTGTTCATAGCGTTACCTTGGTGACCGCATTTAATCTCCCCAGAGACTTCTATCCCAATCTGACCCTTAACCCGGATGAAAGGAATGTCAGTGAGGTCACACACTCCTCCAGTCCATTTTGTACATGACCATTTGCCTCTGAAGGGATGCTTGCAGAATCAGTATTCAGGGATAATAAAATCTTGCATTTTGCATATTGTCCAGATACATTTACTGCAAAACTCTTCTCTCCTATCCCGCCAATTTATTGGCAGTTTGCGTTAAATAAGATTTTAAAACCACCTCCTCGCAAAAATCATGAGAAGCCCCGAAAAACAAAAGAATTCTGCTGCTCTTTAATGAAAGTAAAATTGCCAAAAATACAGATTTTAAAAAGGCACATCAATTTTAATACATCATTGTACGTGAGGAATTTTTCACGCTTGTATTCTGATTTCAATTATAGGTTTTTTTCCCTATAGGTTTTAGATCAAATTACTTATTCATTTCAGTAAATCAGAAGATTATAAAACTATGAAGGCGAGTACATGGTACTGTACATAACTCACAAGAAATACATTTAATGTGGTCATTTTTAAAAGATGTGTGTCCTGCGTCTAAAATATCCTCAGTGCAATTTCCCATTAAAAATATTTTTAAGAAATCTTATTTTATTCAAAGTTTTAGAAATGTGCAAAAAAACAAATGAGACATCTCAAGGGAGCAATCTTACAAGCTGAGTGGAGAACGATCTAAAAAATTGGGGAGTTTATTGAATTATAGATTATTAAATTGGGGTACTACATCTGTAGTAAACACGCTGGAAATGATACAGTGAGTAAATATCTTAACTAATTTAAGAGAAATAAATCCTTTTTAAAGACTTACATATTTCACTGACAGTTTCCAAGTCCAGTTACAACTAATTCATTTTATTTGGGCATGTTTAGTTTAAAATATTACAATATTTTTTTTATATTGTTGATCGATTACCGTTTCGGTTAAGATTCTGCTTTAAGCAAGATGATTCAGAACGTGCTGAACTACATTTGTGTGCCAAACAGGCAAATAAACTATTGAGTTGGTGCACTGATTTGTCTTCAGGGATATTAGCCACTTTACTCACTGTATCGATTATATAAATCAAAATCAAAGAAAAGGGAACAGTTAGATATTTTTTGTAAAACAGTAATAAATATAATTCTACTTTAGTTACAGATTCAAAGTGTTTTTAATGTTTTTCTACAGAATTGATGACAAAAAATATTAATAATGCAAAAAAGGTAAGTGCGGCCTAATTTTTTTTTATGAGCTTGTGCAACCCATTTACAATATGCAGGCATCACTTACACTTTGAATATAATTCTCAAGTTTTTTAAAGCATCTTTTACATTTCTCAGCCATGCATTCTCTTTAAAAAAATCGGAGACAACTTGAACGTTAACAGAGATGTCAAGTCGTCGAACAAGAGGAAGATTTTTTGCTTTATCGGAGCAAACAAGATTCTAGATCATTCTGGATCATCAGAGGTGGATTTTTCTTCAGTATTTTAGAAGAGAAAGCACATGCGCTTACATTATTAATAATAAAACATGCTGAGAGTATATTTTACTTTGGGTCTAATGCTATTTGACCATATTTGAAAAAAGTGTTTGTCCTCAACATTTAAAGAGCAACAACTACTTCATGAAGACATTAAAACAGAATTACTGAATAGGAACATTTAGATTTGATTAAAATTATCATTCTTAATACAATTTCCACAAGAAGCAACAGCCTCTGGTTTTTGGTTACTGTGTACATTGCTCCCTCTACTGGTTAATAATTACTGAAAGAAGCTGTTGTATTCTGTAACTCAACATTAAATATTATGACAATATATTTCTGTTTGAGGAAAAGTGACCTGTCAAACCATCTTTAATATAGCTCATAATGAACTTAGTAAGGGGTTTCTTTGCTGTTAGATTGCAATATTCCCGTTGAGTTAAGAAAACACGAAGGATCTTTGTGTTTTTCAGTTTTTAGCCATGCAATAAAGAGACATAAAGCTTGTGATTGTCAGCGTCCTCAGCAGGTAATTCAAAATCTTGATGCGGGAACCAAATTCCAGCACGGTCCAGGAAGGTTTGGGCTCTTTTTGGTGTTCCTTCTCATACTTTGCTGAGGCGAGTTAGCATTTCATGGGCTGACGAACCTGAGATTGAGCCTATAATCACCATTCTCAGGTTGGACAGTCCTTGAAAGGACTACTCAAGATTTAAAGCGGGACCGGATGTGTTGTTCAGGCCGCTCTGCGAGCCGCCGCATGCAGAGTCCACGCTGAAGGCAAATGTGTACAAAAATAAAATTACTTGACAAAGAAAAGATGAGAATGTGTCTATGATAACACTCCACATGTGATTACACATCTGGAAATATACACCTGTTGATGGATATTCTAGTGAGCTGTTTTTCCATAATTCGGAGGCACAAATATCTACTGTATGACCTCGTGGTGGAGAGCTGAAATCATATTTTGCAGCAATAATATTTTGACCACCAACATTTCAAATTGCTCTGAACTAAATATCACCCAAAGGTAGTTTTTTTTTTTTCTAAAGCTAAACATAAGAATTTCAGTACAGCAGGTTTATTGATTGGATTCCATTTTGTGGTGTTGTTCTTATTTCCTGCAGGATTATTAAATACATATGAAATAAAATCAAAAAGCAACTCCAAAAGCAAAACCAAACAAAGATCTAATTGAAAATCTAAAAAGTAAATCATTTGTTAGCCACCTGTATAGTTAAAGGGTGTGATTTTGGCGCCACAGGCAACCACCCAGCGAGACTAAAACTGAGAAATTAAAAAACGCTTGAAAAGCTATTAATGGAAACAGCGTCACATTAAGTTTATTGAGGTTACACAATTTAATTCCTGTTCTTGTGATCTATATATGTTATTGTGTTTAAAGCAGCGACGCATACAGCGATTCATCATAGCTCATTTCGGTAGAATACAAGTTTTTAACCTGATGGCAAACACTGCCACAGTGAAAAGCATTCAAACAACATATCTGCCTCACATTTGTGCCATTTTTCTCAGTCAGAAACTCCAGCCATAGATTAACACCACATCTGGCCCCTGTTGTTAGCTAACTTGCACTAAAACCACTCAGAGAGCAATTAAACACTCAGGCAACGGAGCTTAATGCACAAACTAAAACTCATACTAAAAACAACTAAATCACCCTGGCCTGACTTTATGAGGACAGTCCAGTCTCTTAGAATTTTTACTCTCATGATAAACTATGCAGATGGAGAGTGGAGGGGAAGACACACACACACACACAGAGCGAGAGAGTGAAAGGAGAAGGAGGGAGCGAAAGGGAAAGACAATACTTTACCCTCTTCAACAGACTAATCTAAACCCTCTTCACATGATTCAGAAATACTTCGTCGTCTGAATTATTCATCCTCTACTCTCCGCATTAAGCTACTGCTCTGTGCTGGCCTACTCACACCATCTCTTCAACATTTACAACCCAGACGCACTCTCTGCCAGATAACACTTTAACCAAACAAATAACAACCATGAAAAAAACACGGTTCCTTTCCACGATTTCTCAAGCGTAATTACAACAACTTTGGAAAGTCTCATTGTGTGGAAGAGCTTTCATAGTCTCCTCTGTGCAGTCCTTACCCACATGGCAGACTCCTCAGACCCAGTCAAGCAAGACAGGGAGGCAAGCTTCATCTTCATTCAAAGTCAAGACCAAAAGAAGGCACACAGGAAGAGAGCACAGCAACCTGGAGTTAGAAGCTGGTGACATGAGGATGAAAAAGAAACACAGGTCGCTGAGTTTTAACGGCCACCCCTGCTGTCTCTACCAAGCTGTGACCTCATCATGCTCTGTACTACCAATGGGGATGCAACTCACACACGCACAGACGCACACATAGACACACTACCTTCCTGTTTGTCAGTGCTGGTGGTAAACTTTCCACTGACATCTTCATTCAGAGGACCAATCTGAAGTTTTCAAGCATTTAGTCACGTGGAATAAAACACATCTGTGCCGATTTTTTTAAATACACTTGTCATCATCATGATCAAGCAGCAGAAAGGACCAGATTGTTTCAAATTTAAACCAGTTTAGCACATTAGCTCATTTCAGAGCCTACTTAACCTTTGCTGAAAACCTTTAAAATCGGCTGATATTTTGAAGAACCAAACAAGTATACAAATGTTGCTGCTCAGCTTCTTGATATTTGTATCTCTTGCATGTCTTTTGACTGTCCTCCTGCCTTCTAAAAAAAAGAAAGAAAGAAAACACGATGCTTCATGTGTGTTGATATCTGCCCAAGAGGCTGCTGATTTGTAATTGTCCATCAGCCTCATGAAATGCACGTCAATCACACTTTACTGCGGCTGACATCTTGACAGCTGTCAGAGTGATAATTATGGAAAGTGATGGAAGATATCAAGGTTACTTTCCATGAGAAGAGGACAACCACAATATCCTTCCTGTTCATTGAGTGTAGGTAATGTGTCTCTCGTTCTCGAAATGTGTTGATAAAGGTAGAAATATTCACCCTGCTTTATGTTTTTTGCAGGTGTATTTTAATCAGCCAGAGTGGAGAATATTTTCAGATAAGTCGTGGGAGCTGGCAGAATACTAGATTCTGAAATTCACATTTCGCATAAATAAACTGTGAGCAGTTTAAAAGTTGTATTGCACTTTTATTCAATATTTAAAAAAAGCAAAACAAAACCAAACAAAGTCCCAAAAAGAATTAAAATCAAAACATGCAGATGAGTAAAACCCAATGAGGCTACATAACACAATCGGTTCATACCCGTGCACATTTAATGTACATTAACACACAATTAATATTTAAAGGTGAACTTGCTGCGTATGTGACAGAACAGATTTACAGTTTCAGTGCAATGTTTTTGTTTTTTCCTTTGTCGTTTTATGAATCCTTTCCTGAAAAAAGCAAATAACTGTGAAAAAATAGAAAATGTTGTTAAACTGAACACTGTGTAATGGTAATTATGGCCCGGTTTATAATATCAGAAGTTTATAGACAACTTTCCTCAAATATCCCGGACTCGTATACCCGCAAGGATGAAGCGAAGCGCCTCGTGTTTGGCAAACTAAAGCATCATTTTCAGCAAACAGTAAGGAAATGTTAAACAGGCAACGGCATTGACAGATCTCATTCATTTTTAGCGTGACAGTTTAAAGATGAGGCACTATCAGGACTCTTTGTGACCTTTGGATATTTTGAGTTCATATGTCCACAAAAGCCGTTTTTGAACAAACAATCTGATGGGCTGCTGAAAAAAATGAAATAATGGAGGGATAAATTGGGATCTGAGGGACTAAAATAAACACTTCACATAAATGAAGATGACCCATTTTCACTGCAACAAAAAGACGTACGAGTTGCTCGCTGACTGGTCAGGACTATCCATAGTAAAAAAATATGCAAATGAGCGACATTCTGCATAAATACGCACCACAAGTACGCACTTAAAGCCGTATAATGAAAAATGCTTTTCAACATCCTTTTCAACTGGTTAGGTCAGCATCCACAGAGAAGGAAAAGAGTGAACCAGTGAGCTAAAAAAAAAAGAGAGAGACAAAAAAAAATACACCTACACATTTTCCGATTGAATGGTCCTTCAGAAAGTGCTCATGGCGATGGAAGTTGAGCAACATGAGTTCATGTTCTGATTTTACTTTTGTGAAAGTTGTGAGGAAGGTGCGTGGTAAAAAATAACCTTAAAAAGTTTACTTCTTTTTTTCTTTCTTTTCCTTTTATGTCACATGCAATTTCACATTCAGTTGTGTCGTCCACAGTTTAAGGCTAGAAAAATCTTTTCAGAACATTTCTGCAGAAATCGATAGAGATTGTCACAATTTAAGTGCTAAAACGCTCTGACCTTATTACATTCTGTACAAATAAAAATATATTTAACACAAATTTAAATAACATTATTTAAAAAAAACCAAACAGATACAAATAAGCAACATTTTTCTTCTCTTTAGTCTTTTTTTTTCAACAGCAGCCATACGGGGGCAAATGGTATGTCTTCATATCGTCCAGGAGCACAGCCCTGACTCTCAAAAAGTAAGTCAACTGACAGCAATTGATTTAGTAACTGGGCTCATCCATGTCTTCATCACTCCAGTCAGGCGGTGCGTCTGTTCCAAAATACCGATCTCCAAAGTTTCCTAAAAAACAACAATAAACGACATCGATAAAAAATATAAATACAGTGCTACAATGCTTATTTTTACATTTCAATGACTTTAAAACTGTCCTGTCCTTCCTGCTTCCTCAGCATTGCTCACCTATTCCAGGTATGATGTGAAAGAGATCGTTGACTTTCTTGTCGACAGCCGTGGTGATGATTTTGACCTGCGGGAACGCGTAAGCAACAGAATGGACTCCCATTTCAGCCATGAGCAAAGAAACCAGCAGGATCTTGTCCTCTTGAACATCATGATCCTGAAATTGAAAACACAACTGTGAAAAATGATCTACATGTGCAATTCATTTGCACAGGAGGCATTGGCATTGTTGTGAACAACTGGGTGCACCCACCAGCAGGACTCGCACGGCCATCATGGCAGCAGCTCCAGTGGACACAGTGCAGTCCATTAGAATCACGTGGTCCTCACTGATGTCTTTCGGTAGACGAAGATAATGGAGCTAAAATTGTGCACAGACAGGATGTGGGTTCACGCTAAAATGTGACACATATGACCTACAGCTATATATATACATATAGAAAACCTCTAATATTACAAACAACTGCTTCATGGCAAACTAGGCCAAAGGAGGTTACTGTGAAAATGTGTAAATGTAAAAACTCATATAACCAAAATTGTTTTTGGTTATAGGTTTTTGACAGCATGTGGCATTAATGTGGTTTATTACCTCTGGCTCTCCAGTGTCCTGGTTGGTCTGGATGAGGATCTTGCCGATGCGGACGTCTTTGCATACGGCCCTCAGAGCCGGCTCCATGGTCTCCCCGGCTCTCAGGATGGACACCCCTGTGATCTAAAGCAAAACAAAGAGGGGTACAAAAATTAAGCAGAGGTTAATTGCATCAATTTAGTTTCGAGACAAAACTCTTCAGAATGTTTTTCTTTTTTTCTCAATTAAAAATAACGCACAGAGAATATAGCAGGAAGCAAATGGAGTTCACTCACCCTCTTTCCGTGGAAAGTCTTGCCTTCGTAATCCTCTCCCTGGGGGGTCTGCACTATGTGGACCTGAGGTAATATTAAAAATCATAAGAGCTTTAGAACGATGCTATAGTCTACCACAGTAAGGAAAATATACTGTGACAAGCTACAGTGAATGCTGAATTGTCGGTCACGTGCATTTGTGAAATGCACACTGAATGTTGCGATAAAGATATGGAAACTTTCCACTGTGGTGACTTGATAAGTTTCCATACTCATGTGGCAGGCCAATACACTATGTCTATCTGATTTTCTTTGTTGAAGACAGATGGGGAGATTCTTTTTTCCATTTATCAGTGCCTTTTCAGATTTTTCCCCATTTCAGGGCCACACACTGTAGCACGGTCTCCGTGTGTGACTTGTCAGCATCTTTCTATTGAGTGGTTATCTCATGCTTTCTTTCTCCTACACCTCTCTCTATCTGTGGTAGTTTTCCAATTGTTTAAATGCCCTCCTTGGTATAAAGAACGTAACTTAATTAAGAAAGAGTGTAATACAATACTTGAATTGAACCGTTTTGTGTTTGTGTTTGGGACCTGTGAGGGGAGGAAGGAGAGGGCTCGCTCAATCAGCAGCCGCATCAACCTCTTAGAGTAAAAGATGAACTCATCGCGACTGGTCTCCTTGTTTCTAGATGTGATGGTCGAGAAAAGAAGGATCGAAGGTTTATTCGGCAGCTTTCCACCGTCCAGGTTTCCATGAAAACAAATGCAGTTATTAACGGAACAACAATGTGCTTTCTTAGCTTTTACCTGATGATGGTGTGCATGCCCCTGACTTGAGGTGTGCTCTCCAGAACGCTGAGGGTCTGGGGGAGGGGTTGGGCCTGGTGTGCAGAAGCCAGGGCTGCCCTGTAACCACGGCAACAAATAGTAGCGCGGGGGTGGTACACGCCGAGAGCAGCGGAAAAGAGAAAAGATGGACAGACGCATGAGTGCAACACGTGAAAGCCAGTGCAATTAAGACTGCTCTGCACGCATGTGTACAGTATGTGCAAGGTCATACACACACACACACGTGCACATACACACTTTAACACACACACAGACCTGTGTGTGCATGCAAAAACAGATAAATAAATAACACAAAAAAACCCCACACAAATAATTTTTCAATAGCAGTTAGAGTAAAGTTGATAATGGCAGTGTACCCACAGTAATGGGAGTGCTTGGGAAGAAACACACACACAAAATTGCAGCGCACACAGGGCCAGTTTTGAGTATTTCAGTGGAAAATAACAACACCACAGAGACCGTGATAATGGAAAAATAGATTAATTTGAAAATTATAATTATACAGATACAAATAAAAGATTTAAATGTGCAATATAAACACATGCATAATTAGTTTCCCATGGTAGGGCTGCACTTCTAATATTTCCCCATGTTTGCATGAATAAATATTAGTTCTGAATGCCTTGTTAGCCTCGCTCTACCTTGGACTTGAGGGGAATAGACACGCTTTTACAAATTCTCAGTGATGCAGTGTTGTTCACACTAGACTGACTGCAATGCCACTGAGATACACATTAGCCAGATGCAAAGAAAAGAGAAATCATAGCATGTCTGCTCACATATCCCAGCGAAGTTTCCTCTATGGGGAGGGACACAGATAAACAAAAAAACAAACCAAAAAAAAAACAACAACAGATAAGAGGAAGAAAAATGAGAAAAGACATAAAATCAGGTGGATGAAAAGATTATCGAGAACAGTGAAAAGTGTGACAGCCAGAATTGCAAATGTCAAAAGTCCTTGAACTAAATGACATCAAAATTTAATAGTAATAATAATAATAATAATAATAATAATAATAATAATAATAATAATGCAATGAGAAAAAGAAACCAACCAAGTGTTAGCTCCGATTTTGATATCTGTACCCATGCATCCCTTGCGTGTATGCGTGGGAGGTGCACAAACTATCGTGTGGCTGTCACTCTTACACTGTGTAGAACAGTAGAAGTTGGTATTTCAGCTCACAGGCCCCAGCACATCCTGTGTCTAAAGACAGACACCAAGCTCACTTCCTCTCTCTCTCTGTCTCAGATACTGTGGCCGACATTCAATGGAAAAACTCAGCGCTTTGTAGTAGGGTATTGGAAACTTTTTCTGTGGCTGAGGTATGCGATAGTCAACAATAGCTGTAGCAAGAGCTTCCTCTCTCTCTCGTTTTCAGTTGTAGTCACTCTCTCTCTTATTCTTGCTGCTGCTGAAAGGAGGGGTCAGTGACTTGACTCATTGGTGTATTTTTAGACACAGAAGGCAGGAAGAGTGTGAGTTGTCATTTCTTTAAAAGGTAGAGAGAAGGAAAACCAACACCTTTACACTGAATGCTGGCTGCACTACACCACTTTCAAACTTCTTATCAGAGTGCAGCTTTTAAATGTTGACAGCAGTTTTCGCACATTTTGATCCACTTCTTCTTATTCTGAGGTGGTGTGGACCGAGTCTTAACCGTGTATTATGTCCCCACTGACAGAGCACTAATTAGCCATATTTGGTTAGCTACAAGATACAAGAATGCCGCCTGGTGACGTGTCATGGCAGCCAGCACGTCGGTGGAAGGTAGAGGTTGGTTTTGCTCTCTTCTGATTTGACATTTATTCTCGCTCTCCCAGTAAAAAAGCTGGTGCAGCAGGGGAACTGGGCAGATGTTGAGGAGAGAACGATATAAAGGATAAAGGCCACTCTACCTGACGCTGAGTTCCCGCTGCAAGCAATGGAGGGATTTGGTGATGAGGGGGAGAGAGTGAGAGAGCAGTCCATCAGCAGCATATGTGTTTCAGTGTGTGTATGTTGTGAGGGAACAAAGCAAACTGCACAGTAGGGCAAAGTGCTCCGACAGCCAAGAGCGTGCCTTTGGTGACTAGTGATTAGTGCATGTTGCACAGCTAATCCCAAAGTGCGTCTAACAGGCCATCAATCGACATTGTGTATGACAAGTATGAAGATAGGGTGTCTTATAAGGCTGTGTGACTAATGCTGCATAATTATGTATTAGGATGTAATGTTTCCACTGTGATTACATTTATTCCTAAACTAAATGCCTGGAGATTAGTTTGGTTTGAATTAATGCAGGACAAATAACCACAGCAAGAGGTTAATATGGTTAAAACACTGAAACCTATTTCTGTCAGCAAGCTCCACCTGACATATTTTCTTTATTTGAGGAAGCTACTTTCAGCTGCTCCCTTATTCACAAGGGGTCACCACAGTGGGGAGCTCTGCATTAGCCGGATGTCCTTCCCCAAAGGGATTTGAGTCTCCTCCAAGGGTCTAACCAGGGATTGTTTGTTTGTGTAAATCACTAAACCACACATATATGCCATATTTAAAGGGCTATATTCATATTCATTCTTCTTCTCAAGTATGAAATGATAAGAAAACAGAAACAGAAGCTCTGTTTTCATAGAGCACATTTCAGAAAACATCATTTAGCCTTCTTGCTTTAAGTGCTTTGGCAGTAAATTCAGAAAATGACTAATAATTAAACACTTTTTAAAATCTTGTCAAGTTTTTTGAGTGTTCAAATAAACACATAAGAGAAGAAAAAAGTAGAAGATAAAAAAACAAAGCAATTTAAAATTTATGTTCTCTGAACCAAATAACTACAGTTTGTTACTGTTACTAGGAAAGTTAGCAAAACCAAAACCAGTTTAGAACAGTTTTTTCCATTGAGTGTTAATGATTAAACCTTTCCCCAAAGCACTTACAGACATTCAGCCTCAGTAAAGTTTCTTTCCACTAGAGGGGGTGATCTGCCTTGAAATTACAGGCACATACTGAAGGGGAGCCTGCACATACACCCTCTTATGAATGCAATAACATAACTAGATGTACTGACCCGGAGGCCATCAAGAAAAAGGACAAATGAAAGGTTATAATTCTCCCCCCAAATTAACTATTTAAGTGGCATGACAGATTTTCTGCGTGTGTATTTATATTTATGTCTGTAAGCATGACCTCACTTACCTCCTCCAACTGACTGTGAACATGCTGTACGATCAAGTCGATTGCCACCATGTTGCCACCTCCTGACCGGAAAAAAAAGAAAGCATAAAAATGAGGCTTTAATTTTAAATCTTTTTAGGATTGTTGCTGCTATACTGAACATGTACATGAAAGTATGTTGGTATATACTCACCACGTGGCACCACGATATCAGCCAGTCGCATGGTAGGCTCAATGTATTGTTCAAAAGCTGGCTTAACAAACTTGTTATACTGCTTGATGACCCCCTCGATATCTCGGCCCCTTTCTGTAATGTCCCTCCTCAATCGGCGCACCAGGCGGATGTCAGAGTCTGTGTCCACAAAGATCTTCATGTCCAGCAACTGGAAAAACAAGTTGATTAGATCAACACAAAGTAATATAAGACACATTCACAAACAGATGACATGAAAATAGCGAGCTTAAAATACCAAACTGTATTCAAATTTGTATTTTTAAAGGGTTATTGTGAAAGCCTGCAAGAAATTCTAGAAAAAAATTGAATGAATGAATGAAAGATCTGAAAGCAAAAAATATTTCCTGCAACGTCAATGTAAGTATAGATGAAAAATGAATGAATATTAGATAACTAATGAAAATGTTTGCTTCTCTTTTGCTTACAATGACTTCTGATTTTAACAGACCTTTAAAGGAAAAAACTCATTAACTTTACTGTGTTGCAGTTGATACTGCAGTTATTCAGAACCATTACGTCTTTTAAATCGATGACACTTAACAGTTGAAAAACAAACCTGTCAGCGCCCTCAAGTGGACAAACTATGTACTGCAGATATTTTTTTCTTATCTTTAAATCAATATTCACTTCTCTGCACATATTCGCTGACACACAGTGCATACAAACATATCAGGCTTTTCAATCTATTTACTTATCTTGGGCTATCATGCATATGCTGAATCTATTTTAAAAACCTGCAAATCTTGTCTATGTACACAACATGGGAAAAATAAACAGCTACCTCTTGTTTAATAAAGACCTCTTACACCACTTGTATGTGTTTTCTAAGAGTGTTTTTTTTTATTAGGTAATACATATTTTTGACAACAAAGCTGACAGTAGGACCTTGTATTGGTTTGTTCAGGGCTAATGACCTTCTCTTACCTGCAACAGTTCTTTATCTGCAAAGGCCATGATTCCCTCAAAGATGATAACACTGGCTCCATAAACTGTTTTCTGGGGCAGAGACATGTACATGTAATAACACAATACAATTTACATACCAAAAATGAGAACGAGGGCATTAAAGCACTACACATTAAGTGTGCATGTATTCCAACAATCGTTGTAAGCTCTCAAACTGACTTGCCTCACTAATGTGTGAATGTCTGTGTGTGATAGGATAAAGAGAAGTAGACAGATATCACAATAGCGATCTGTCGGAGACCATCTGGAGATGTACAGCTTTACAATGCAGCTAAATCTATAGAAAAGAGGATTAAAACCTTCTTCGGTAAACAAAAAGGAGGGATTATATGCAAAAATGACACGCTACTTAATAACTTAAAAATACAAAGCCAAATGTTTGGGTCTGTGCATTCATCCTTACCCAGTCCTTTTGTCTCCCGTGAGTTGTAAAGTCATACACAGGGATTTTCACGCTCTTGCCCTGTTTGAGTTTGCGCAAGGTGTGTGTCAGCAAATCAAAGTCAAAGGCATCTGGGTGGTCAAAGTTATAGTCGTTACTGGCAGCCATTGCCTGCTGCTCTGGGGACAGGACCTGAGGATTGCCATGATACTGAAGTTAGAGTATGTCACCACTGCATGCTGCTTTTCAATGCTACAAGATTTCCTGAGAAAATGGCATGAACACATAATAATATTTGCATATCAAAAGAAAAATCTCTTAGTCAACTAACATTACACACGTGTTTTGCAGTACAACAAATGATGCATTCACAAATAATAACGCAAAAACATTTTGGCACAGATCGCTGATCGAGAGCAGAGAAGTTTGGGGACCTAAATTTAGGAGGACATCATGTGCCACAGTGACGTCCGTACGAGGTGGTATGTGCACGCACGTATCTGTCCTTTGGGTGGTTGAACATTAAAAACCCAGTCCTGGTATTTGGCAGTTAATGAACAGCAACACTCCCTTCTCAAATGAACTGGTAACATATTTATGTAATAAACCAATGTTATACTGGAAAAAAAGCAAAATATAAAAATGCATAGATTAACTGAAAATAAATGGCAATCTTTTGTAAAATGTGGTGAGCAGACCACCACTTGCTGAGGGCTACAGCGGCACTGGTCACTGGTAAATCCCTCCAACTCTGCACAGTCTGATCTGCCGCTGTCAGATTTTGACAGGATTACACAACTAGAGAGTGGGTGGAGGTGTAGAGGGGGCAAGAATGATGGCTCTTGCTACACTGTTCACTACATCTCTTTTTCTCTCCCCCTAACACCCATCACTGTGTTTTCATCCTTGTTTTCAGCACTGCCTCCTTATATTTTATCTACTCTGTTTCTTCTCTCTCTCTAATCAAAACCTCTTTTTCTCATTTTCCCTCTGGGATCCAAAGGAAATGTTTCCTTTTCTCTTTCACCCTGTTTCCTGCACTCAGGCTCGCTTTTCTTTAGCCTTCCTTTAGGCCCCTGGGTGGTTAACAGCCATTCAAGACAAAAGTGATAAGAACAGAGTTTCTTGGACCTATCACATGTCTTATTTATAACTCTAAACACTTATTTAGACATGCAGCAACATTTAAAAATTCAGATAACTTTTAACAACTTCACAGATACAGTGACAAATGTATCACTGCATGCAAAAGGACATATACGGTTTTGTAGACACCACAGAAATACCTTGTAAAAAGAGTCCATTGAGAGTAGTACAACCCAGGGTACATCTAAAGCTTCTATGATTTTCCTTGCTACAGTTGTCTTTCCTGAAGCGCTGCCACCACACAGGCCTGAAATTAAAAATTGACAAACAGCCATTGAGTAATAACTTCCTTCCAGTTAAATTACAAAAACAAAAGAATTTAGGCAAGTTGACATGGTCAAGATGATCTGCAGACGTTTAAAAAGTTCATCAGAATTGGGAAGAAAGTTGAAATGACTAATAGGTATGGTTTTACTGTAATTATTTCACAAACTGCTTATCTACTGGGATTTTCCCACACAACCATCTCTAGATTTTACAGAGGATGACCCAAAAATAGAAAATCTGATGCTACAGTTTCCAGGGGTCAACAAAACTGGAAAAAAGGAAATTGGAAAAACGTCTGCTGTGACGTTCAGATGGCAGAGTCAGAGGTTTTCAGAGCTTAAGGCTACCTTGGAGTGAATAAATGCGTGATGTTAGGGGAACTGTTGAATCTATTATCTGTTATGGTATCACTACATGGTTTGAAAACCTTTCTGTCAAGCTCAGATCCCAAATTCAAAATCTGATTCAAAGATAGTTAAAATTACTACGGACAAAAATGACATCCTTTATAATGATTATGAGTTGATGTCTTCAGGAAAAAGGTACAAAACTGTGAGTTGGAGTTACATTTTCTCTGTGAGTGTTTGCATATGTGTGTTATTTTACATGATGTGTTTCCCTCGCTTGTCCAAGGTAAATTTGTCCCCAGAGGACAATAGAGGCTAATCTAATCTAACCACCCTGCCTTCAGGGTGGTGTAATGATGTGGCGGATATTTTCTTGACAAACTTTGGACTCCTTAGTAGCGACTTGAGCAATGTTTAAATGCCACAGTCCAAGTATTGTTACTGACCATGTTCATGTGGTCACATTTTCCAGCAGGAAAATGTGCCGTGTTACAAATCTCAACTCATCTCAAAGTGGATCCTTAAGCATGACAAGGAGTTACTCAAATGGCCTCCACAGTCACAGATCAATGCAAGTGAGAAAACACCTTTGAGATGTGCAGCCAACAAATCTGCAGTAACTGTGTGATGCTGTCATGTCAATAAAAAAAACAAGCGCTTTGAGTGCTGAGGTAAAATAGCGCTATATAAGAATCAGTCTTGTTTCCAGTACTTTTTTCAATCTATGTCATGAATTAAGGCTGTTCTGAAGGCCAAAGGAGATCCAACCTGGTACCAGCAAGGTGGCCCTAATAAAGTGTTTGGTAAGTGTACCTTCACTTGGTGCAAACATGCTATCAGTAGTTTGACTAGTTTGGCAAGACTTGTTTGAGTGCATTGTGAGGTTGCTTTAGGCTATTTTAAAAAGGCATGCAGAAACAGAGCCAATAACATTCTTCAACATAAACGTTCTCTTTATTCCTATTTTTCACAAAGTCTCTCACACATTAGTTCAGCACTTCCTGATAGCAGGGCACACCCATCTTTAACATACTTGGATGGATCTGCTTTGCTCCATCCAGTGAGAAATTGTGAGTTAATGCCCTTTATCACTAGTATAGCAGGGCTTTCCTGTATTTAAAAACACTCTGCCAAAGAGGAAACTCTCCAGTTTGTGAAAAACAACTAATTTTAACCAATGCATCTCTAACTGGGCTTAGGTTTCTCAAGCTTTCTTCTTCATAAAATGGTCAAATACGCCAAGAAAATGCCTTACCTTACCTTAAATAAGGTAATGACAACTTTGTGCCACAACTATATGGGAAGAAATTATGCTAATGTGTGCATTCCCTGAGTTTTCTAAACATTAAAAATTTTCACTTATACAAAGTATAAGGTTAGTTTATAAACAATTATTCATTAGTTTCCTAAATTTAAAGGTACAATCCGAACATATTTATAATACTTTAGATGAAAACTCACCACTTAATCTAAGCTGGGGCTCTGACAGGTCATAGATCTTTATGATGTCTAAATGTCAAACACAGAAAGTCATTCTTCTTACCAATGACAAATGCCTCTTTGGACTGTGTTCCATGCTCGTTGTACCAGGGTGGGCGACCAGCAGTGTAGATTGTTCGTTTGGAGGTGCGTAGCAGAGGAGGCTCTGACTTACACTGGCTGGTTGACCTTTTCCTGGGCGAGAGGCCTGTGCTTACCGAGGGGAGGAGACGGTCGAGTGATCCCTCGCCACCTCCACTGCAGATGAGAAACATGACATTACTCTCTGGTACACAGGAAGCAACTTTCCTTCTTGTCACTGCATTTTTCTGGGTTTCATAAAACCTTTTGCGTAGCAGTATAACGCCAACATTCTCCATCATCACATCTTCTCCACCTGTATATAGTAAGACACACTGAACCCGAATGTGCTGTGTCATGATTTCAACTTCTAACATCGGTGAGCGTTCATGGAAAGGTAACGAGGTAAAACAACAGAATCAAGGCAATAACATACCAATGTAATATACAGGATCAGTCCCACTGAAATAGCAATCTCTTATTTGGTATAGCCTTGTTGTCCCCTTGTATCTAATGCCCGGTGACACATTAGACACACAGAGACAGACATTGTTTGTGGCATGTAACCATGCAATGGATGAACAGATTGACTAAAGAAAGGCGGCCCAGTTAGTTACCAACAAAACAGCAGTGTAGCATTTTCCCTCCTGTCACTGGTTAATTTTTCAACCTGTCAACTTTGTCCAGTCTTGTCCAGTGTAACTGCTGCAGGTACTAATGTACAGATGGTATAATATATTACATCTAAAGCTCCCCATAACCATAAGAGAATTATAGAGTCAAAGTGATGGATTGTGTTTTCATAGTCCATTGTATTTTACCAATTGAAAGGATCAGGTATCCGCCACTGGAAAGACAGCATGCTAGAAAAGCAGGTGGTTACAGTACCTAAAAACACCTACAGAACATGTTAGAAGTGGAGAAATGTTGATTCAACTAATCGAATAGTCCTGTGATCAGTTTTACGAGCGAAAAGATTGCTGCAAAAAGGCCCTCATAAACAAATGACAACAAGCCAATTCAAAACAGGTACAAGGTGCTTAGGCGAGCGAGGCATGGAGTGAATTTGCATTGACTTATTCAAACTACACCTGATGGTCTCTCATCTGTTCTGTAAGATAGAAGAAATTAAGAAAGAAATTTATGTAATACCCGTTGCAAGAGTTTTGTGTCTAAACTGCAAACAGCTGCACATATGGGCTACTCTTTCACTATTGTAAGTTACTTAACCTATAATGACTAAGTTTAATGTTGTGCCTTTACAAATCATTCGGCAGTTGTGAGTAACTGGAATTCAGAGCAGAGAAAAAACTTGGTACAAAGAACTGGTCGAGCAGATTGGTGAGCAACCTCTCTATTACTTCCTCTAAAACAACAGCCTCACTTCTCTTACATAACTCTATTTTGTCAGCGTCTCAAGAACCTGCTGTGCCGCTGACGTTTGATAAACAAAATATTGCTTTTTTAGGAAAATGCCACTCGATTAGCGAAGCAATCTAAAGTCGCTCAACGATTGCCGCCCACAATCATCATGAAAACAACTGCTGCGTTCATTGTTTAACAAATACAACGTAACATCTGTGTGCGGTATGCCTAACTGAGCAACAGTTGGAACACTTACTGCATTATCCGAGCCATCCACACTTCACCCAGTGAAGACTGTAAAAAGCCAGCGGCCATAACTATAGCGGCGTTTGTAATAAACAAGTCTTAGATCTTCCTCTGTTTTCCAGTCAACTGTCAGGCTCCACACAGTTATATAGGTCATATACCTGCCCAGGTGGACTGCCAGGAGCTCAGAAGAGGAGCAAACAAGAGAGAACAAAGATTTATCTTATCTCACCAGGGTCACCTGGTTAGAGGGAGCCAGGGAGCAGAGTGGGAGACTGCTGAGAGCGTGCGCAGGACATAGCTCACTGAAGTATGGTTATCAGTTAAAACCCAACTAGTGTGCAATAAAAGATTAGCTTAGCTGACTGTGCTGAATCATGTCCTTGTTCTGTGGTTACACTTACAGTACCCAGTGCTTCAAAACATTACATGAATGCACCTTTGTGATAAGAAGTTATAGTGTGGGGTACCTGAGAAGGCCCTTATGAAGCAGACATCTAAGCCTTATGGGCAGCAGATTGAAGGATAATATTAGCAGCAAATCAAGACGCAACGTCACATCTAATGTCAGTAAAGCGACATGTTTTTCTTTACTTTCTCCACAATGGCTCACACAAAGAGTAAATTAACACAACCTAGCTGCATAAAGTGACTACTGTTTCACATCAGCTTGTTCATTTGTCCAACAAGATTTCATAAAAAACGAGTATGTACAAGTACGTAACACTACTGTAATGTCAGTGTAAAATTCTCAGTTTAAAAAAAACTTTACGGTTCCTCACATCACGTTTGCACTTAGAAGGTGCCACATTTCCTAAAGTATGTAGACAAAAACCTAGAGGGTATAAACAAGTGAGCTTCAACTTGGAGTTGTCTTTCCTGTTTATCCAGACTTTTAAAAGCATTAGCTGTACACATTTTAAGGACATTTAAACTACAGACAGGAATAAAGTTGCCCAGGTCACCTAAGGAGTACATTAAAGGAAATAAAATGCACTTACCTGCCATCAGATCTTAGCGTCCAACAGCCAGATATTCTAGCTCCTGAGTAAGCTGGTAGAGTGTTCATAACTGGGAAGCTTCCAGTGTTTGTACTCCAAAAGTTGTGTTTTAATCCTATACTATTGTCAGCCGGTATACTCAGTGTACATATTCATATGCACTCAAACACACACTTAACAGCGCTCCTCTCTGGAGCATCACATCCAGAGAGGTGGCGACAGAAGGTGGTTAATATACATGGGAATCGGCTTGGATGAGAAACGAAACTTTAAACATTTGCTTAGCTTTCTATTTCTTCCATTCTCTCAACAGAGCGAGAGAGAAGGCACTGCAGCTTGGTAGAGGAGGCGCACTCAGTGTGAAACTACAGCACAGCATTTCCCTCCTCTTTCACTAACTCGCTGCTCCTCCCATTAGACGCCCAGCCAACAAACATAAGAGGATAACCTGCCCTCCAGATTATGTTCATTAGGGTGTATTAATAGCACCGGGTTAGAACCAGACCACACCACTCCTGGTACACACACGCACACACCCACATATATAAACACACACAGACACATGCCAAGCTTGGGTCATCTGTCTTTGGCAGTCAGTGTCGCAGTATGTGGCCGGAGGTGAAAGAGGAACCAGAAGAGAGTGACAAGAGAAGAAACAAACTAGAGGGTGGAAAAAACAACCCAAAACAAGACAAAACAAAGAAATAAATAACAAGAGTGCAGCGCAGTCACACAGCCAGCCATTATTCTCCTCTGATGTTGATGCAGTTGGCTGAATTCACAACAGAGACGCCTCAGGCTGTGTTGGGGAGGTGAAGAGAAATTGAAGGGGGTGCGGGGATGACAGAGGGGAAGGGTAGAGGGGAGCTGATGTGCTTTTACCCTGTGGGGACATACAGTGCCTCTGTGTGCCTTATACCGAGTCTAGAGATGTCAGCACCACAGCAAACACACACACACACGCTGAAGAGCAAAGTCCCCTCCCTGTTTTCACTCACAGTGAAGACTGGGGAATAAACAGCATGATGAAACCCAACACTACCACTGCTGCTCTATCAGCTGACGGTCTGGGGAACAGCCCTGGGAAACGCACACAGACACACACACACATGCACGCCATTCCACTCCTCCCTAGCCACAACTTGTACAGGCAAACAAATCATTATGCTCAGAGTTCAGAGGAGATGGACTAATTGCTTTTCAGTGCACAGAAAAACAATCAAGCAGCTTAGAGAAGCTACTAGCTATAATACAAAGCAACATGAAAGCTTTTCCAAATATTTTGGAACATGGATTCTGACCAGACTTCATTTCTCTTTATTCACTTTTTTATATTATACAGGGGACCAACAGGGGAAAGAGAATTGAGTGTTCTCCTCTAATCTGAACTGTAATGGTTTGGTAGTGTCACTGTCGCTTTAATCTTCATCGAGAGGACAGCTGCAGAGCAAGAAAGCCACATCGAAACAAGAAGCCTGAACTGGTTTCTATGCCAAACATTCAGCCATCTCGCTATGGCGACAGTGATGCACAGGAGGCTTACAAAGTCTCGGCTGCAATAACACTTAACCTAAAACTAATACTGTAAACACACTATAATATAAGCTAAACGTATTAGTAACAGCATGTAATGCTGACTTTACTTACTAATTTAAAAAAAAAGTCAAATATATTCAGTGATAAAGGGAGGTTGCAGTGCATAGAACCTTTGCCTTGCAGAGCTCTCGACTGGCCCGGTACTGCCTCAATTAACAGTTTATGGTGCCTCTGTGTTAGGTTATAGTTTAGTGACCAACTGAGTTCTGTCATACAACTATATTAATATCAGCGGTCATACATTTAATAATGTGAGTATAACTTTAAAGCCTGCGAGCCACTAAGGTTGACGTCTAGAAGAGCAGGAACTTCTCTGTTCCGGACACACCAATACAATACCGCCCTCTTGTGGAATAACGAGGTATTGAACATCTAAGGCAGACCAGCAGCTGACAAACAACTGGACCAAGTGCTTCAGCTTGAGTCTTAGTCACCTAACCCAAATGTTATTCTGTTCCGTTACCTTATATATCCCATAGGAAGATGACATTTGCCAGAAATACCCGCTTTACTCACGCCGCAGTACCTCCAGAAAACACCAAGGCGCGTGCTTTCCACCTCTGCTAAAAGAAAGCTCTCTTAGTCCACTTTCTCTGCTTTAAGCTAGCTCTCCAATTCTCTCTAGCGATTCCCATTACACGTTAAAATAGGTGAGCATGTTTCAGTTAACAGTGACTGCTTGGTAAAGACGTGTTTGATGTGATTTCTTCGCTTCCGAAGATTACAATGAAGTAAAGCTACGAGGCAACCTCGTGTAAAATAAGATGACAGATCGTAAAGCCAAAGAGAGGGAGAGAGAGTGGACAAAAAGAGAGACTCAAAAAGCAGGCCTCGGGTTTATTATATTTATAATAAACTAATAATTATACTGTAACTTCTAGACTGCTGTTACATTTATCAGGCGTATTATATATTAATTACTGTACCACTGGGACGTACAGTGTAACAGGTCGTGTTTCCGTAAAGATGCTTAACCCAACTGCCAGGATAAGATGAAAAAAAAAATGCATCCAGTAACGTCATAATAATGTACTATAATACCAAAGGTTTCCGAAGCAATCTACAAACTCTATACCTGTTCGATACAGAGGAAGTTTTCGCTTCGCTGTCCATCGTTGAGCGCCTGTCTTCCACGCTAACCACAGACATTTCTGCCCTGTTGACAATCAGGTGTTAAGAGCGCAGTCACAGCTGAGGCATCATGGGACTTGTATTTCTTCAGTGGAATCTCTTTCAGCTTCGCGGCTGCACTTGGACTTCAAGCCCCAGAATGCACGTGATCCGTTTTTTCTATTCACAATAAACAGCATGTACTTTTATTTTAAGCTTACAGGGCCTTTTACAGGCCACGTGTAGGTGGGAGTGGAGATGAATCTTTTTAGTCAGTTTTTAAATTTTAGTTTTGCTTCATAATCTCTCTCCAAATCTAAATAACTTTACAGTGCTGTGTCTTGAGCCACTCCTATGTCCTTATATTTTGCTTCCAAGAAACCAGACTTTCTGGTAATTTTTTAAAGCAGTCTTGAGCAATAGTTCTCTTAAAGTCTTTTAAATGATTTTCAGTCCAGTTCTTGTACCTTAACATTTTCAGAAGAATGTTATTTGTTTGTTAAACCACTTAACACTGACCTACTAATGGAAAACAAACAAACAAAACAACAAAAAACCACCTATATCAAGGAATGAACCAGTGTTGTGACAGCACTTTGTTCAGTGTCTGTTGTGTTTCAGTGCACAGTATAAATAAACTGGCTTGGCTTGACTTCTTTGAGAAATTAAAAGAAAGCTTTCCTAACAGAGTTCAGGCTGTGTTGGTGATTGAAGGTGGACATTCCAAGCTTTTTAGAGTTATTTTCACCTACACTATTTTCCAGGAATTTTTGTACGTTTCAATAAATCTCAGCCCCAAATTTCCAGTTTCCTAGCAAAATATAAAGAAGTGAGGGGTGGCTCAGTGAGGGGTTGTGCACAGTACTGTACAAATATATATTTCCTTTTTTTCATGAGCACAATTAGTGGCAACTAAGTGCAGCTTTAATAAACTATGAACAAGTGTGATAAAAGCCAGTATTAGATAAAATTGTAACCCTAATTATTCAGCTGCATTTAAAAAAACATTTATGCACTAAGGCAGGGGTGTCAAACTCAAATACACAGTGGGCCAAAATTCAAAATGGAACAAAGTCGCGGGCTAACGTTAATATTTATTGAAGAAAAAAATCTTCCTCCAGATATAAGAATGAGTCTTTATGGACTCAAACAAGTTTAGCTGAAAAACTGAATATGGAACAGCAAAGCTTAATACTAAACAATATATATATTAGCTGTATAATACCAGCAGGCCAGCTCTAATAGTAATTTGGTATGGCTTCGCGGGCCAAATGTAATTACGCTGCGGGCCAAATTTGGCCCGCGGGCCAGAGTTTGACACCTATGCACTAAGGGCTCCTTTTAATGTGTGATGTTGGTTTGAATATATATAGTCTATTGTCTGTACTTGGCTAAAAGGACTATTAATCTTATTTCACAGCCTTGTGTTTGTCAAAATATTCACCCTAATAAGTTTATTATATTCCACTGATTGTCTGTATATAACCATCTTCATCATCTTTACACAATCTACAATCCCATCAACTACATTGTACATTGCAATAGCTATAAAAAAGTAACTAAAAGGTGACAGAGATGACACATGTTTAGTCAACAAACTTTTATTAATTAGTTAAGGGATACTAATGCACAGGTAATACAACAAGTTTGGGAGAAAAAATTGTAACAGTTCAGACTCAAAGGAGGTGTTGAATCCTCCAATGTTAGGTACTATACAGCTTAATTTCAGATATGGAAATCTTTAATACATCATTAGTCTCATTTAATTTGTTACCTATATACCATAAACAGTTATGAGCTACAACATCATCTCTTAAAACTCATCACAATGACCCCAACAACAGAGCTGGATGCCATTTCCTGCTTTTGAACTAGGTAGCATACAAAACAAACCACCAAATAAAAAGTGTAAACTTCTTCAGCTGTCTAGGGGAATTTCTAAGGAATAATCTTGGTTTTGGAAATAACATTGCTGACAAAGGGAAGACACTTGAGCCTGCTGTTTCCCCAGGTACAAAAGTCACACCACACACAGTCCAGGTAACTAGAAAGCTCCAACAACACTCCTATTTCAAGCCTATTTCATGGTATAGTAAGTGCACTAAATACAGAAACAAACACACATACATATGCCTTGTTGTCCCATACTGAATAGATAATAATAAAAGGACTCTCTCAATCCGTTTGCCATCATGTACTGAAAAAGCTCAATTTATGTGCATCGTCAAAATGGATCAAATAACAGTGTATGCCAACACTCAGGCCTACAATGTTGTTTGTGGTCTACAAAGTTTCTCAACCTTTTTTGTGTAGATTTCATCATATGTAAAAAGCATTTTTTTTAAAGCAAATTAATAAAAGAAGGGGAGTGGGAAAAAAAGCCATACAATTTCGAGAAGACACATCGATATCAAAATATCAGCAAGCCAACAAAATCAGCTAAATATGGTGTATTGCTGTACTCTCTAAACATGTTGCAGTTAGCTCACACTGCGGGATAGATATGTGTTTTCCACATCATAGGAAGACAGATAGTAAAGGGTGTGATAAAATATAAAATACCCACTGTTAAAAGCAGTGCTAAACTATCATATTGCAACACCAAAGCTCGTCAGGTAAACACAGTCAATGTGACGTCATTAATGAAACGAGTAACAAGCAGCTGATGAACTGATTCTGTGCCACAGCATAACACTCAAAAGTGTTACTATTTCTGACATCCAGTCATTACAAAAAAAGGTGCTAACTGTTTAATACACACACACACACGCACACACACAAAGTCTGGACAACTCATATTGAAAAGGTCCGAGGACCACTCAGTGCTTGTTCATCTTATCCTCTCTGTCATCTGAACCCAGGTAGAAGATAAAGGTCCATCCCCATGACAGAGACACGTGCATAATCATCCCCACCTGAATTAACTCCATCAGTTGATTAGCAATGGAGGAATTCAGATTGAATCTTTGCGTTACGTTATAAAAAGTCACAGCGTAGGAATGAAACCACCTGGAAAAACACACATTTCAAATTCAATGTTTCTTGAAAATGTTCTGCTGACATCAGTGCTTGATTTTAATGACATTGACATTATGATGCAAAATTCAGAGGACTTGCCAGTAAGGATAATATGGACTTGAGTGAGTTGTATCAGGCCCTTAAGGTAGAGTGGCAAGTAAAGCACCCTTATTATCTCACCAGAATATCCTCACATAATTTTATCCAAAGCTATCAGATTGCCATCTAAGTAACACACACCATAGAATATAAAATAGATTTATGATCTGTATTTTTTTAAGCAAGCAAGTCGTTATTTTCATGGACATAAACTTCAAATATAAATCAAATATTCATGGAGTTTTAATTTGCTCAAATTGTTAATACAACTGTGGATTCAAGTATCTACTTTCAACATGTTAAAGTGAAAATATTCTCTAATCTTTTAGATTTTGAAAAGTCATTTAATATTTTGTTTATATATTTATATATTTTAAGCTAATCTAACATTAAGTGGCTAAGCAGCCCTAAACTTCAATAAGACCAGTTATGGCTTTGTGAGGTGAATCATAATTATACCATTGCGTTGGATTTCAGATACAATATAGAAAGTGTCAGTCATGTTGCTCATGACAAACTTAGTCTCTTTCTCTAGTTTACCACCAGAGTTTAAAAAAACAAACAAACAAAAATCCCACTCCTGCACCAGACAGCCACTAGGTTAGGGTGAATAGTTCTGGAGTGCAAAACTACAAGAGGGGAGCAGGAAGGGTTAAAGGTTAAAGTGCAAGGCAATAACTTTGAGCGTTCAAGAATTCATTCATTTACATTATTATATGTGAATCTTAATTAGCAGTTTTTCTGTTTAATAAAAGATTATTATCCTGGACCTCTCTAGAAAAGATAATATATTTTTAAAATTCCCTCCTCAGCTTTGATTGAAGCTAAAGCAGTAGCCAAAACGTGGCCTCATCATTTGATTGTGCTGCAATGGTGCAACAAGCTTCACACAGAATTCTTCCTCCTGTCAAACATTTAGCTTTGCTAGACCGATTTTAGAGTGTTTCAACATTTTTTTCCTGGTTGTTTTTTTTTTTTTAAATTCAATTAAACGTGTCTTTCTATTTCTAATAGCAACTAAGTTGCAGTATGCCTTACAGATGAAAATATCAGTCACTTTTCTGGGTATTCTGCATCTCAACTTCCGTGTAAAACCAGTCTGGAAATAATCTTTTCACACTTAATTATGGTTGTCAAAGCAGATACTGTTCACAGTCATGTGAAAAAAATCCTTGGAAGTAACAACTGTAAAAAATAATGTGAAACATGAACAACTTACAAACATTTTAGCTTATATGACATTTGCTTATGTAAAACATGAAAAGCAAGAAACAATAAAAGTCAAACTAGAAAAAAAACTATATTAAAACAACATTGCACTAAAGCACACACTGCAAAAAATTCTGACCGCTTATGATCCAGTTGGATGTTTCAGGCTTGGAAATGACGGATGGCATCATTGCTTTGAGTATATAGATATAGATATAGATATTGTTCATGTACACAGTACAGTATATCTGTGAAAAAATGTGAAAACACTAGCTATTATTAAATGACTTCACCATGCTAATAGAATATCCTTTTTAAAACCTCTCAAACACAACACAAATCTTGCAGAGAAAATGACTCTCCATTGGTATTTAGAATACTAACTCTGTTTAAAAAAAAAATCTATGTTTAGGTCAGGACTTTGATTACTACTGACACCCCTGCTGTGAGTACAGAAATTGAAAAATGTGCCTTAAATGGGAGACAAAAGTGGAATGGGGAAATAAAACACTACTGTTCTGAGTACAACAGTATCTCGGGGGGTTCGAAACCAAGATTTGAAGACTGGGTTTTACTTCATATTGGTTGATTTTTGGCTTTCTTCTCAGTGCCAAGTTCTTGTAGCGCTAGAAATGTCTTTAAGCTTCCTGGCAGATATTTAAAGAAAGAATCCTCTTGGGCTCCTAGGTCAACAAAAGCAGAGCTAGTCGGACAGTAACAGCCTCTTGGGTTTGTTTCTTCTGGTGGCGGAGGGAATTGGCTGTCTGTTTTGGCCTGAATTATCACTGTCCGTTGGGTCAGGGAACAGAGTTGGGGGCTGTGCTGTGCCAGAGAACAGAGTCGCGGCAGGGGTTGAGTTTTGGGTGGTAAGCGCCTCAGTTTTTGTTTCGAGAGGTACATTCACAGGGGGGCGCTCTTTTGGTTTACGGCCCCTCTTTTTACCAGTCGTGGCTCCGTTCCTCACTTCGGCCTTTATCCCATTGTTCTCTGGGACTTTAGTTTTGCTACTGGACACAACTTGACTGGCAGCTGCACGGAACCAGTTCTAAGACAAAAAAACAAACAAACAAAAAAAACAGTAAACCAGTCAAGATCCAAAGAAGGCAAACAAGCAGAATACAACTGCATGTGTATACATTTTTCTTTCTAAATAACTGTATAAACCACCATGTCTGAACACCAAAGGTTAATGTTAACTGGGGACAAGATGGGGATGTTAAAACCGAAAAACAAAGAGGCTTTTTTATAAGGAAAAAAAAAACTATGTGTTATCTTGTAACTAAAGTTGTTGTTGGTGAAGAGAAAAGATTAGTTCAAGGAAGATATGTATAGACTTGTTGAGTGCAAGAGTATTATGACAAGGTTAATGTGCAACCTAGCTGGTTTTACCCACAGACAGTATAACAGGTGGATGTAGCCACCATGATGTCACTCGTTAGTTTAGAAAGTCTCATTATGAAGCCTAAAGTGTGTGGCTTCACTGTCTTGGTGTTTTGAAACCGGATATGACATGATTGACATGTCGTTAGAAAGTCCTCCTATCTGGCTGTTAAAAGTATAACCATAATGGACTTAATGTTCAATTCAAGTTCATTACTGTTACCACGTTGGTAACCTGCCCATGAATCTTGTGTTAATAACAACATCATAAAATTTCATGGCAGCAGGAAGATACGATCTGTCCTACAGTTCACTCAACCAAATTATTATAGACTGGTTGACTACTATTGCCAAATGTGGTCTGCACATTCTTCTTCATACACTTTTCCACAACAATTCCCAGTGAGTCCCAGTGACCAGCTTCTTAGTGCTCTTTTCGGTCATATTGGCAACAAGTCTGATAAAATAAACTGGATCTAAGATTAACCAATGCTGTTTATTATTTTATGACGTATTACCAGAAATGAAATTTACTAAGTGGGTCATGTTAATGGCAGCCTCTAAGTTTATACTGACAGTGACCCACCTGTGAGTGTGTCTTGCTAATATGGTATTTGACGCCACTCTCCGAGCTGAACTCCTTCTGACAGATCAGACAGGTGTACTTCCCCATTTCGCCACCACCCTGTAACAAACACACACACCAGAAATGTTGCTAGTACCTGGTTGGACACACTTAAACTTTCCCCTGAGATTTTGGTCTGTGTTAACATGATATCATCAAATGTTTGTTCTTGATTTGTGGGTAACGGCATCATCTGGTGTATCTCCTGCTCCACCACATTCCAAAGGTTCTCTGTTGGATCTGGTAGTTGTGGAAGACACCAGAGTACACTAAAGTCACTGTTTGGTTCAACAAACCAGTATGAGATGGTATGACCTTTGTTACTTGGTCCATTATTACGCCAGCTGTAGTCATTAGATGACAAGGACAAGACAAAGGGATGGTCATAAAGTGATCGAGATGGTCAGCAACAATACTCAGTCTTTGGAATTTATGACACTCAACTGGTACTAAAATGTGCAAAGAAATTATCCCTCACATCATTACACTATCTGAACACCCTGAATTGTTGACACAAAAGAGAATAGATGCATGTTTCTATGTTGTTTATGCCAAATTCTAACTATACCATAGCCTTATTTGCCCATTCTTGACTGCCATGTGGACAGAAATGTTCTTTTTTAAAATTTAACAAACCATCTTTACCATGTCCACCTGTTCATATGCCAATTTTCTGCCTCATGACTAATAAGATATTTGCTTAGATAACCAGTTTAAGGTTGCTGCAGAAGGTGCAAGTTAAGAACCCATCAAAAACCATACCCTGTCAGCCTTTTACAGCAGGAGGGTGTTAAAAACATATTCCAAGTTAAGTTTTTATTTAAATAAGCTTAAAAACATATTTTGAGAAAATACAGCTCAAAAACAAAATCTTGGTGGATTCTGATAGTGATCAGGGCCATAGTTTCAAACGCAGAGGTGAACTTACGTGCAATGAATGCCGATCAACCAAAAACTCAGGTTTCAGAATGTTCGGAAAATATTTACTATGCTTCACCCTGTATGATGTCAGTGAGAAGGGATATCCTTAATATGAGCGCAGCAGCCCCTCCCAACATTTTCTTTCCAGGGCACAGTCAATCTAAAAAGGCTTGTAGTATACAGCGGATGAACTGAGAGACAGCACAAAAGCCCAGTATACTCCCCCCCCCCCCCGCGCACGTATCATAGTAAATTGCTAATAATACAAAGGTACTCTAGTAGAGAGTGAAAAATCGTTGAGATGAGTTGGAAATGAGCAAAATAGATCCTGTTTTACAAGTTATACAAGATCATGCTGTGATTCTAATACTTCCTGCTTTCTCTTCATTTTGTATCTTTATTTGTCTTAATTTTATTTGAACTGTACCATCAGATTCCACTTCCTTTTGCTTAAGATAAATTTTTTCAGTTTGAGTGTATTTTTGGGATGTCTGTATTGGTTTGTTGGAATATTACTGTATATCCAGTAATATTCTCAGACACTGAGTTTTGCAGTAGTGTGGATTTGTACCTTGCTGCAGTTGGCGAGATGGGCCTTTAGTCCTGACACGCTGGAATAGACAGCTTCACAGTTCTAGAACAAAGCAGAAACAAACAAGGATTAAACACACTGACTTCGTATTTATGTTACACTCAACGTTAAGGCAAATCCCTTTTGTTTTGCTCAGATATTGTAGGTTATTTTTTGTACATGGTGTATTTGTATATTCTTACTTCGTTTGTGCAGCAGATGAAGCCCTTCTCCTTGACTTGATTTTTCCAAGCCTCTAGAAGCTCTGGGCTGAAGTTGGGGAGGCCAGGGCGGGTGTAGTTTAACTATGCAGAAGACAACTTTTTTTAATCTATCAGTATTCAAGTTATTAATATAATTCTACAGTGTAAAAAAGTGGATGTAACATAAAGGATTTTTTAAATCTGCTGATGGAGTTTGTGTGGAGCCTTTGCATGGCCTTTGACCTGGACTGCTAATATACTGTATTTACTGTGGTCACCATGTGCACTTAATGCATCCAAATTTTATTCCTCACCCTCTTGCTGTCAGGAACCAGGTCATCCTTGATGCGGCGTTTTGTGCCCCAGTCTTTAGCCAGCTCATCCTCAGCTATTTCTTGCAGGTGGAACACCGCCACCTGAGCTGACCGCCGTCTCACCCTGCCACTGGGGGTCCTTTCAAAGTCCTCCCCCTGTCTCTCAATCTGTGCTGCTTTTTGTTGATCTTGTTCCTGCTCCCTTTCCCTTTCCCTGTCTTTCTCTCTAGCGCCTCTGTCCTTCTCCTTAGGATGGCTGGATGGGGCTTTCTCTTGCCACCGTTTCCTTTCAGTTTGGCTTTGCTCCTTCTTACCTCCTGTTGGAGATTCTTCAGAGATCACCTGAAGGAACAGTAAGACCTTTGAGTGAAAATATAGGAAAACTTTAGGTACTCATTAAAATTCAATAAAATGTGCTTGTAATCAGCATAAAATGAAAAGAAAAAAAGGTTCATCTCTTATAACTGCTACTACAACCCTCGTCTATGATGATCTCACCCTCTCCTTGCCAGTGTTGTTGTTGGTGTCAGTGATACTATCCATGAGGTTGGTGGTGGCTGCGGCTGTCATTGTGGTGGTGATGGCCGGGGAGTGTTCGGTGCGTACATGGTAGTCTCTGCCAGCCTTGGAGCGGTAGCTTTTTCCACAGTGCTGGCACAGAAACACAGGCTTCGCATCGTCAGAACACTCTCTTCCACAACGCTGCTGGTGATACTGGTAGCCCATCAGACTGGAAAAGTGGGCTGAACAGCCCTGTATTTGTGTACGTGTGTGCGTGTGTGTTTGTACACAAAATGTTTGTGTGATTGAGTGACGCCAATGACAAAAATGAGACAGAATGAAAACAAACATTAAGCAAGAGACTGGGTAAGTGGAACAAAGTGTAGTTTTAATGGAACTCTGCATTTGGTCAATACTTTGTGGTTAATGTTAAAAAGACAGAGAAAACAGGAGAAAGATGCTCATTTTTCAGTGTGAAGACATGTCACTGTAGAGTTTATTCTTTACAGCTCTTTCTATTCTTACTCTCTCTGCCTTTTGCACTCTAGTGTGAGTAATGCGAAGCAGGGTGTTGATGTGATTTTGGGCAACATGTCAAGAACAAGGCATAAAGGAAAAAGAGAGGGAAGAGGGAAGGAAGAGAGAGAAAGATAACAAGAGAGAGAGAAAGAGAGCGAGAGAGAGAGAGAGCGAGAGAGAGAGAGAGCGAGAGCGCGAGAGAGAGAGAGAGAGATGTAAAAGGAGAAAGGCACAAAAGAAGATCCTGAGGACAAGAGAGAAATGAAATCAAAACTGGCAGATGACGAGGGACAGAAATGTGACATAAAATGAAAGACACAGGAAAGCAAGAGTAGTATAGAATGAGAGACAGTAAAAGAGGAAAGGACCAGGTAAAAAGAAGAAGTGCATACCTCACTGGGACACTTGATTCGTCCCATTTGTTTGAGCACTCGGCGCAGCCTTTCCCTCTCCTCATGCTTGTTGCCCGTCTGGCCTTCACTCCCTGAGGGCTGAGGGGGAACAAATACACTATCACACCACCACACACCCCACTTCCTCATGACTAAAAAAAAAAAAAGCAACCAAAATGTGTTTTCTATCTCTAATGTTCACACGATGCCAGGATCATTAAATGGTTTCCTGGTGAGGCTGTTACTCAAGGCATGTTTATGACAACGGTCAAACTCGTGTTTTCGCTCGCATGTTGGTTGGTGCCAAACACCAGCCAAGACCAGAACAACAGATGGTAGGGCTGCCAGAGATGGAAAAGAAATGCAGGGGACTGGAGAGAGAGTAGACTAACTGAGGGATCCCAGCGGAACACATTTAATGTGCTTTCTCATGTGTTAACACACAGAGATGACTGACACACAACACTACAGTAGCTTTCTGTAAAGGTAGGAGGGAGATACCACTTGAGTACTTCAATAAAGCTACTGCAAAAGCCTGAGGGTAGCAGGACAGGCACCAGCAAGCCTTTGATATACAATGACAGGGACAGCAACAATGAAACGACATCAGCTTGTATTCTTAATGCTTCTATCAGGGAAGGAGCAAAAGAGCAAGCGTAAGAGAATGAGGCAGCACTATCACAGTAGCAACGCCAAGGTCAATCTCAGTGGGTGACCCCTGTCCTTCTGTCAGCCTGCTGCCTTTCCCACACTGCATTTGGGTAAAGCCACATGACAAGACTTACAATATCAGAGCAATGGTCAGTGAAGTCTCCAAGTCATACAGAAACCAAACACAGTAACACAGCTTACATGAGACTGAAGTGCAAATCGGTTTAATATAGAAATATTAATAAGAAATTCAACTTATTGCAATAGTGCTGGACAAATTAACATATGTAAACTTAACACCTCTAATAAAATGTATGAGCAAAAGCTTTTTTTTCATTATATGCTCATTTTTCTATTCTATGTTAAAGGACACTGTACCAAGTGATTCACAAATATTGGAAAATACATTAGTTCAACATATTTGCATGAACAAAAGTTCTGCAGATTTGTCGGTGGAACACATGAGTGATGAAAAAAAACTGCTTTGCAATTCAAAGGCACCAAACACTGGTCTTTTTGACACTTTTGAATGAATAAATGCCTTAACGGGCGACCGTGGCTCAGGGGGTTGGGAATCGCATCTGTAACCGGAAGGTCGCCGGTTCAATCCCTGGGCTCTCTGTCCTGGTCGTTGTGTCCCTGGGCAGGACACTTTACCCTACTTGCCTACTGGTGTTGGCCAGAGGGGCCGATGGCGCGATATGGCAGCCTCGCTTCTGTCAGTCTGCCCCAGGGCAGCTGTGGCTACAACCGTAGCTTGCCTCCACCAGTGTGTGAATGTGAGAGTGAATGAATAGTGGCATTGTAAAGCGCTTTGGGTGCCTTGAAAAGCGCTATATAAATCCAATCCATTATTATTAATATACAGTGTATCCAAAAGCACAGTTGTAGTAGTGCCTACTTCCTTAAAAACATGACTCTAAAACCGCTACAATGTATAACATTGTATACATTGTAGCATTAATAAATAACATGATTGATACTGTAGAAAAGTACTTGTCTTACTGTAGCACAAAGGAAACGTTTGTATCTAAACAGAAAGAGGGCACGTCATACTTCTAAAGACTGATTTTAAGAAATGTGCTATCTCCTCCTGATCTTTCAATTTCCTGAAATTTAAAATTCATTGGAAAGTAAAAAGAGTGTGACACCAGTCAAACCCACAAGCTAAAAAAGCCTTCTTTAATAAGGAACTACTTCAAATCTAGAGCACACCAACACACAAACAGAGATTAACACAATAACAGCTTTCATTCTGTCACAAAAGTTGTAATTATCTAATCAGAAGAACAGAAACAGCAGAAGTTTAGATGTGTAGGAAGGCTACCTTGTGCAACCTTTAAGCATTTTATTCTTAACACGCACGCACGCACGCACACACAAGCACACACACACACACACACACAAAAATAATGCACTAATGCCTTTTGCTCGGCTGGACTGGAATCCCGCCAATAAGGTCAGGACACAACAGGTCCCCTCTGAAGACAAATGGCAGCATCAAACAGTTTAACTTGGCTGACACAGATGGCACGGTCATCTATCAGAGCCCTTAATCTAGCAAACATTACACAGCCAAAGCCTGTTAAACACATACACATAGATTACCATGTATTTCATATACTATAACCATACGCATTCACACAAAAACACAAACACACATGCCACAAGGTTTGCTGAGTGTAGATTCATTAATCTTTTATAATACTTTTTGAAACGGGTAGCTTTAAATTATTCAGCAAACTTCATAGTGGCACCACTGCTCTAATGCAGGAGTGTCATGATAATATCTTAATGAAGCTCTCTGCTGTCAGAGTTAAGACAGCTGCAGAAAGAAATGTGAGCACTTCACTGACAGGAATACCAATCGCCAGTTCAACTTTACAATCACGATTTTTTAGAGACCACAAGATCAAATTTTGAGAGATCATCATAGCATCTGACAATACTTTTGTAACTGATAAAATTATAGGATAGAGTATATTTTTTACTCTATACGTTGATGCATATAAATAGATGGACATCTGCTGTGTAAACCGATACTAGCAGAAATAAATGTAGGATTTCCATGCATACTGTCATGACAAACCAAACTATTAGCATTCACTTTTCAGTTCTTTGGTGTTGTTTGAAACTAATTACCATGTTCAGTGATGATCTGATCACCCAAACCATCTGGACTCATAATGAGTCATAGAAAAAGGAGCAAAATCAGTCACAGGGTGTCATTTTTAAGTTTAAAGTCTTTGAAACCGGTTTACAAAGTACAACGTCAGCGAATTACCTTGCTGTTGTGCTCGGCCATGGTGTGGTAGTTGAGGCCGGCCTTGGACCTGAACTGCTTGTGGCACTGCTGGCACTTCAGGGCATCCTGGAGCTGCAGGGGTTGAAGGCCAAAGAAGAAGCTCAGATAACATTTTTCTATGAGAGGAAAATAACCCACTCCTGCTGGCTTTGCTCTTTATTGAATCCATCAGTATAGCAACATTTCATCTGTAACCTAATAAAGTTTGTTACTAGTGCATATTCTGGTCAAAGTAAAAGGCAAGGGACACATTAGGAACCTTAAACCCCCCCCACCCCAATTTATCACATATCACAACTTTGTTGTAGCTTCTCTCCTCGCCTCAGTATTGATTTGGAGACAGAGGTGTCTTGATGGTGAGTGACCCAGTGGTAATGTGATGATTCTGTCATTGCTTAACAGCAGACTGTCACTTTAATAGAGTCACACAGGCCACTGGGCTAAGGAGCCATTAAAACAGGCTCCAGGAACACTGTCTTTGAGAGCTGAGGCTATTGCAACACTCAACCTCATTCATCCACTAGACAAGCTTGACATAATACAACTGAAATAACCCTTTTTTCCCCCCACGCTTTAGCCCATTACACACTATATTTTCAGTAGCTTACAGGGCCCTTCCCTTCCCCTTTTATGATCATACATAACATTATGACCACTGGCAGATGAAGCAAATAAAACCGATTATCTCTTTATCATGGCACCTGTTAGTGGGTGGGATATATTAGGGGGGCAAGTGAACATTTTTTCCTCAAAGTTGATGTGTTAAGTGTAAGGATTTAAATGAGCCTGAGAAGGACCAGATTATGATGACTATGAACATCTTCAAAAACTGCAGCTCCTATGGGGTGTTTCTGGACTGCAGCAGTCAGTATCTATCACAACTGGTCTAAGGAAAGAACAGTGGTGAATCAACAGACTCATGGGCGATCCGATAGCCTTATTTTCATTATCTTTACTAGAAAAGGTTCCCAGGCTCCCCAGTTTTAACGTATTCAGTGCACAATAACCACAATGCAAGGCTTCTTCAAGCTGAGCTTTACAGCTCCAGTTTGTCTTTGAATGCTACTACCAGCAAAACAATTTTACTGGTTTCACAGTTTGCTCTAACAGCTGTTTTGACAGCGCAGCCACCCCGCTCCCATTCTGATGAACAGATGCATCGACTACTGACCTTTTGACAAATCTCCATGTGTTTCTTGAGGCCATGGATTGTTTTCCTGGTAACGATGGAGCAAGTGGGACACACCACTTCACCTCTCTCTGAGATTGCTCGCTGCCACTGAGTGTCAGGAACAGCTCCTGAATAACATTCAGAACACAGTACTGCTTTGTTATTTAGCCAATGAAATTACACTGGTATGATGTCCTTATGTGTCAGCAATCTAGATGATCAGTAAGCACTTACGTTTTTAGCTTCCCAAAAGTGAAAGATTGCTGCTTTCTCAGTTTCATATGACTGAAATGAATATCCATGGGGTTTTGATAGTTTGAAGATAAATTTTTTGTCGTTTTTGTCATATGCATGCATATCTCATTAAGATTTAAGAAATGCTCTTTGAAGAAAACATGATGCAACTTATAAAAGTAATAATTATATTTAACTGATTAATAACTATGTATGTTCTTCTACCTGCGTGGGGTTTCTCCAATTACTCTGGCTTCCTCAAGTAGTCCAAAGGCATGCATGTTAACTGGTTAACTGGTAATTCTAAGTTGGTGGCAGAGTGATCAGTGTATTTTCTAGTTCCAATTCTAGTTTCAGTTATTTTCCAGAATGGATTTCTCATTTCAGTTTAGCATTTACTGTTTGAAAATGTATAGTTTTGGTTTTCTTTTAGTTAGTTTAAATGTTCAAGCATGTCCATCAATGCCCAATCAAGGAAGCTATAATAACATTTATACCAAACTATACCTAGAACTAAGGTTACTTTCGCTGTATTTATATTTTAATTAGTTTTTCAAGTTCACTATTTTTTAAAGATAGTCTTAATTTTTTTTATACATTTTATTGTTATTTTAGTCAACTAATTTTTTTCATACCTAATTTTAGTTTTTAGTTAATAAACTTGGTTGGCTGTAGGTGTGAAGTGAGCATGAATGTGTTACCTTCTGTGTTAGCCTTATGACAGCCCCCCAAAACCCTGAATTGGACAGGTAGATACGAAAATGTATAGCTGGATGGATGGATGTGTGGATGGCTAGATAGATGGATGATTAATTAAAAAAATGTGATCTTGGTGTTCACCAGAGCTTGTTGTGGCCGAGTCTTTTCTAGAGGGCTGACCTGACGAAGGTCTTCTCTGAGCCTCCTCAATGAACCCACTCCCCTCTGGTCTCTTCACACGGCCTGCCTTCAGCTTCTCCTCTACCTTAGTCATACCTACAACACACATGTGCACACGCAGACACACACATATACACAGACAGTCACGCTAGTGATTAAAATTCAAACTGAAAGTATAGAAGATAAAGTGAGAAATGCGAGTGGGACAGATGTAGGGCAAACCAAACAAGAACACGATACTAAAAACAGAAAGTTGATACTGACTATAAATTGAAAAAAGGAGGCTGAAAATGGAAGTTGTTTTGAGCTATACCAAATCAATGACAAGCAGACTAAAAGACAGCAAAAGACAGCGCCTGTGAGCTGCAGATGAACTGTCTGACAAGTGATAGTAAGTAGTTTACAGCCCTCTGTATGCTATATGAGTCACTGAGCATTTTCAGCATATATGTGAATGAGACAAAGAAAGGCTGAAAAAAATATGCGTATGTAATGTGTGCTTGATGTGTGAGTCACTGATTAATTTAGCCAGATATGAGACATCTCTACAGTTGCTACATTAGCACTGTGTAAAAAAACAGCACCATTGATCAGTGGCAGCAGGGAGCAATCTCAGTCACTTACATAACTAATAATGTCCCTCCTCCCAGCAGTGGCACATTTGTCCACTCTGGAACTCAATATTTAAGTAAATTAGCAAAGGGCTCCTAAGGTCTGTTGTAAATCAACCAGCATACAAAAAAAAAAAACTATTCTGTCTCATATTTTTATTATATCAGTGACATAGGGCTGTGCAATATGACCAGAATCTCATATCCCGATATAAGACATCTATCGTCCCGATAACGATATAAATCACAGAAATGTAACATTTTCTGTAAATTCTGTGAATCTCGGGCAGCTTGACTTGCGTGAAGTGTTTCCAGCTGCGCGTCATGTACCTGGTCGAGTCGAGTATTTTAATCGATGCATGAAACTATACATTTTTAGACATAAGTTGTAACGGCCGCCGTTTTCTTTGTGAGTATTTATTACACGGCGTGCTGCGGGGAAAAGCCTGTTCTAACGTTTGAATCTAAGATTTATTTTTTAGCACCTGGCGGCTCTTTTTTGCTTCTCATCCGTAAATAATCTGCTCTTTCACGTGATTCAGTTTATTTTGAAAAGTCTCAACAGGACCTTGAGCTTTATTGTGAAAGGTTTATGTGGAAAATAAACAAGCGGACACGCGGTGGTTTTACCGTCGCTGTTGCTAACGACAACGCATAAAAACAGGCGCTTGTCCGTCCGTAGTGTGGTTATATTAAATATAAGAGAAAGAGAGAACTTTAAGAAATTAATATAGCCACTACAGTGACCATCAAAACCATGAAAAAATATTGCCGTAAACAGTTTATTTTGCAACACCACGAAACAAACGATAGCGTAAAATGAAACAATAGATGTTTTTATATCGTCATCCGATATATATCGTTATATCAAACAGCCCTACAGTGGCATGTGAAATTACATCACAAAATTCTTTGTCATGCTCAAGTTTTCACTAAAAAAAACCCCATGTTTTCCTTTTAATAAAAGGTATCTACCTTTCAATCCAAAAGTTCCAGATATTGAGGGCTGTTCTCCAGTGAATTTCTTAGGTGTTTTCTGCTTTCGTCCTAGTGCAGGAGGAAAAACAGTGCATAATGGTTATACAAATATACTGGAGCATATAATTGAGAACATTTCAAATGGCATGTTGAAATCTTACTGTGCTTCATTCGCTCTGGGTCTTCGTCAGGAAAAGAAGAGGGAAGGCTGCCCCCCTCGCTTTCACTTCCCCCTGCATCAGATGACGTGCTTTGGGAATGAGATTGCTGGGAGTGAGGCTGGACTGGCAGGGTCTGGTGAATTTGTTGTGAAGGCTGGCTGTGGCTGTGCTGTTTCCTCTCATTTTTCTGGTAGGCCAGCTCCCCATTCTGAGAGGGTGTGGACACTTCATGGGTCTTTTTCACTTTGAAGAACACAGGAGAGGGGGGACTGATCTCCATGGGCCTGAATTCACAGAATGAGACAGGACAGTTTTAGGCAGTTATCTTTAAGTGACTCAATCTGGTTAGGAATTTGAGCTATATCTCAGTCACCTTTTCTTAGCGCTGGACTTCACAAAAGTCTTTTGAAGCTTAGGTTGCTCGTCCTTGGTTTCCATGCTGACTCTCTCTGGGTGATTCCACAGTTTGTGTTTCTGCAGACGCACCTTTGTGGCAAACACGGCCTCACAGTAGGGACAGCCATGACTCAGCTTTTCAGCTACGGTGGCCTGGATGCAGACATACGAAGAGGAGATTCAAAGTGAGTTCTCTCCCTATCCAAAATCTAATGACAGTGGGTAGCTGTTACAAAAAAGAAAATACCCCCCCCCCCCCCCTCCAGCTGACTTATCTTAGGTTTTTGAAAAAGCCTTAATAATTGCTCAGGTTTGTAATAAGGCCATTATATATTCTCTGGAATTATTAAACGGTGCCCTATTGGATGGGTTTCTCCTATAAAATGGTCCAGTGCTACAAGTCTACTCTGAAGCATAAAGGTATAAACAGCCTTGTGGCAGGAAAGAGCAGAGGCTAGTGACTCACCCCCGGGCAGCGCTGATAGTGGTACTTGACGCCATAGATGCTGGGAAACTCTAACCAGCAGCCTGAACACGGACATTTTACCCTGGAGTGCCGCTTAAACTCTTCCTTCCATTGTACTATCATATGGGCCTGATCAGGGGTGAGGAAGAGAGAGTTGAATCCACGCCAGATTTATTGCTATATAGCACTGTATATTGTGAATATTCATGGGGAGCTGCCTACTGTGCAAGAAAAATGAAGCCCACTTCAAGTACCCACTCATTTCAAAGAGAAATACTCACAGGGATGCTTCTCAGTTCCTGCATTTCTGCTTTAGGACGACCTTTCCGCTTCCCCTCTGCTGGCTCATCACACACTGGACCTGGCAAAGCGAGAAAGAAAGCCACATCAGAGCTAAAAACAATCTACTGCCAGCACTTCATATCCATAAAATAAAAAATTCTGTAATACCTAAAATCCTGAAGTTTCATTTGGAACTTCTTTGTTATTGACCTAACAAGCCTAGTTATATTTGACTTGGCATGTCTAGATATGCTCTTGAGATATCACAAAGAGATTTAGAAGAATAGATTTGTATTCACAAAAACTGCAAAATAAGTATGAACACTAACACTTCTGAAGAAAAACAAATAAATGCAAAGTTATACAGCGTTTAGGTTTAACTGTGACCATTGTTCAAATGTTAGCCTCTTCTGTGGAGGGACACAGAATGGATGTCCACGATTGTGTGTGTAAGTGAGGGAAAAATGAGGCAGCCTGGGCAAAGGCCTTATGTAGAGCCAAACAGATCAGCTATAAATCGCTAGTGCCTGCATGGACCTCTGACACAGCAGACTGCAGACCGACTGCCTCAGCTCTCTATGTGCTCTCTATTGCTAATTCCCTCCATCTCTCATGCTGCTGCTTTACTTCTTTCTCACCCCATGTCTACTTTTCTCACTTTTCTTCCCTTTCTTTGCTCACACCCTTTCCAATGTCTCTCTACGGTTCCACTGGCTCATCACTGCTCTCTTCTTGGGTGCAATTAAACCTCCACACTATCAGCCCTGCACTCTATTCCCTCTATACACTGCTCCTTGAAGAAGGAGAGAGGGAAGGCGGAAAGAGCTGAAGATGAGTGTATGCATGTGGAAGAAGGGGAGGGGGGTTGACAAAGGAAGAAGAGGAGAGCACAGGATGTTGAGGAAGAGAAGAGAATTGCAGAGGTGGATAACTCTGATTGAGCATAACACTGAATCATAGTGCTCCAGGTAGCTGTACTTTGCTCTACAAAATGACATCTTTACATGTTCTCTCAACTTACTCTGCATTAATCTGACAAGACCCAACAGCAACAGTAGGAAAATAAGTAAATAATAAGCAGGAAACAAAGACGCTTCAAGAGATGCTTCAATGACATAAAATCTATTTACAGTAGGGAAGATGGTATTTTGTTGTGAAGTGGAATGCACTTTTTTTTTAGATCTCTTTCACATCACCATAACATTTTTTTCTGCTAACTATTTTCTTCTCCTGCAAATTGACAAGCCAAGGCAGCATGCACATGCCTGGTGCTGCCCATTTGCAGCAGGTCCCAAACTGGATCAGAGCACACTGTGTGCCTACCAGGATTACAAAATGGTTGGATAATTTTTCATCAGATAAATGAATTGACTTAATGCCATAATTTCTCTTAAAAACAACCCCCCCCCCCAAAAAAAAACAAAAAAAAAACAGCTTGTGTTAGCAAAAGCCACCCTTTGACCCCCTCAAAAACAACTCTCTATACCAGGGATGTTAATGTGTATAAGAAGCACACGAGGACTAACCTACTATGGCCTCCCCTGCTCATTTCCCTTCGTGTTTTATTACACAGTATCAGCTCTCTCCCTTTCCCTCATTTGTCTTCTTTTTACTCTCTCAGTTGGGAAACAGAGATACAAACATATGTAGGCAGATTATATGTAACATTTTACTTCATACTCACAATAATAAGGTAGATTGAAAATAAAGCAAGACTGAATAAAATGTAATAAGAAGTAGCAAAGCAATACTGACTGTGTTTTGGAATAGTTGATGACACAAGGTGTAAACACACACATCAGGGCACACTGACACGCAAACAAGTACACAAAACCATTACTACCGAGTGTGAACGAGATGTGATTGCATGGATATGAGTGTATTAATATTCTCCAGGCGACAGAGCATTTCTCTATTAGCTGTCTGGGTAGCAGCTGGAGAGGTGATGCAGTCGGCGGTGCAGCTCTTATGCTGAGGAGGAAATTGAGCATGCATTCTAATTCCTGTCTTAGAAAATAAAGGTCTTGTAAAAGAAAGGCATAATTAATGAATTCTGCTCTTGGGAAAGATATGTTCTTGTTGCTATGGGAATAAGATCCACTTGTCTTAGTTACCATTATCAGAGGCCTCTTTACAGCAAGCAGAACAATTAGGCCCACATGCAGCAGGCTATAGTGCAAACAGGCAAAAATCACACTGCAAAGCCACAGCAGTGCACATGCTGGCAAAAGTTAGAGCAAAAAGATTTTTTTAAAAAAAAAACCCCATGATTTTCTGGGGTGAACTGTGCACACACAAAATGTTTTTATACATTTTACTTTGTTTGAAATGACTATGGCTAGCACACTTGTGCTCAAACATTCAGGCAATCACAACCATTGTCTTGGTAGGAAACAAAGCAGGTCTATTGTGGCAAATCTAAACCCCAGTTCTCAGGCGCAGACCATAGGGATAAAACAGCTGTTCAACTAATGTCAGAGTGTGACTCGCTCCCAGCTGTCTGCAACTGTTGCAGCAGACTGGTTAACACTCACAGAAGCGAAGAGAATGGTTAACACTGACAGAAGAGAAGAGAAGAGAAGAGAAGAGAAGAGAAGAGAAGAGAAGAGAAGAGAAGAGAAGAGAAGAGAAGAGAAGAGAAGAGAAGAGAAGAGAAGAGAAGAGAAGAGAAGAGAAGAGAAGAGAAGAGAACCAGGAGTGTTGGCAGCTGTCTAATGATCTCAAATAACCTCTGAGTTCTCCTAGCTACGCCTGCAACTGCTCTCCCTGAGTGCAAGGGTTCACACATTACCCACAAATGTACACACACATATACACACACAGAACAGTCATTTGTTTTCCTTGACAAACAGTCACACAGGAGCCTTTGTCTGTGCCTTCACAGTTGGTTTTAGACATGCTGTAGTTTAGAAAGACAACACACAAACAACATCACTCACCACTCATGCTACTTCATGAAAAAAAGACAAGACACAGTACTTCCTCAATCTCAACAGACGCTAGATGTATAAACGAATACACCTGGACTCATTGCAGAGCAAACGCACTAGCAGATGACTGTACAGCATGTGCAAGCTGTGCAGCTTTTATAGTGAATGCAACCACAGGACCTTACTAACATCTCTGTTTCTGCTATAAATTTTTGTCTATTGTGCTTTAACTTCTTCTTGCTTACTGTTTCCTTCCTTCACACATTTGATTTAGCAACAGTTCACCGCTTTTATACAAGCACACGCACATATTTATATGCTATTTTACATTATGTTCTCTCATTTCCTCCCTCCTTCTTTCTTTCTGTCTCTCTCTCTCTCACACACACACACACACGCACAACAGTTGTTCCATTTATATACACACCTCCTTTTGAAGACGTTCCTATATTCCCTCACAGTCAGGCCTGATTCCAGACAGTGAGTAAGGAGTGAGGTGGAGCAACACCAGACAAGTCTTACTACCCTGATACAGCTAACTGAAAAAAAACCCCAGAGTCTCAGTGAGTCTGGCTCTCACTTTCCATCTTAGTCTTTCCTCTCTCTATCTCTCTCTCGCTCTCTCTCTGTCTTTTTCTCCCCTCCCTCCTTTCTATCTCTTGCTTTGTGTAACCATCTGAGCTTAATCTTTTACATACATCCACTTGTTGAAAGACACAAACATTTAACTAATCTGTCAAAATTCATTATTTTTTTAATGGAAAGGAAACAGCAATTCATCAGTAGCAATGTTTATAAATCTGTATAATTTATAGAGCATTGCAAGAAAACATACCTTTGCTCTGGGTTGCCTTAACTGAAAAGTGGACACAACCACAAATAAAAGGTGGAGCTCCACTGGTTTATTTGCAAAATAAATTAGAGTTCCTGTTGGCAGCAATCTAGGAAAGGACCAGAATTTGAAAGTAGATGTCCCGCCTTCCACAGCTTTTCCTTCTCTCTTCTGAGCCCCATTCCACCCTGCCAATTTGATATGTATGTGTTGGTATGTATTAAAATAATGCCAATGTTGACTTACGGCTTTACAAAGAAATCAAATCCAGCTTTCCTCTAAGAATGCCCTCTCCTTAGCCCACTGCACAGTGGGGTGCTTTATACCCAAACTTTTTCTTCATACTATGCTACACTATTTGACTGTTCTTTTCCAGAAAAGATCAGATTGGCCAAAGTTTCCCTATCATGGGGCAGAACAGAGCCGAAAGCAGTTGCAGGAGTAAAAACTCCTCTTAGACAACTCGATTTATAATATGCTGATAGGTTACTTTTGGATTTTTGTCTAGTGGCACCACCTTCCTATTTGTTTCACCTATTTCCTAATATTAAACCATTCTGAGTGCTGGCATAGACTGTGGCATTTGCTATCACTTGCATTATTCAGGGAGAGTTGTTGGTCCAGTGGTTAACATTGTTGCCTCAAAGCAAAAAGCTCCTGGTTTGACACCACTGGTTGACTGGAGGTCTTTCTGTGTGACATTTGCATCGTCTCCCTTTGCTTGCAAGGGTTCTTCTCTCAGAGCACTACGGTTTCCTCCCACCACCTAAACACGTTTGGTTAACTGGTGATTCTAAATTGTCCATTGGTGCGATTGTGAGCTTGAATGGAAATCTGCCTCTCTGTAATAGACTGGTGACCTGTCTGGGTGGACAGCTGGAATAGGCTCCAACTATGACCCTGAATTGTGCAAGTGTAAGAAAATGGATATATAAAATAATTACATTTATTTCTATACTTGCACTAGTCACTCAGTCTTAGTGAAAACAGTTACACTGGGAGATTCTTCAATGTCCTAATGAATGCCAATTTTTATTGCCCGCAGACTTACTGTATGGGGAATCACTTTGTTTGAGAGGCCAGGGATCACTACACAGACATGTGGTAGAATATCAGTTTACTTCCACCACTAAACCACACGTAAAGCAGCCAAGAATAGAGCTCAGGCTTGAGATTTCTGCTACATAATCTGGTGACTCATTGTACCTCAACAGCTTCTTCAGACCTGTATTGATTTTACAGCCTTCCACATCAACAGCATGCTTCATATTATTGGAAACTCAATGAATTACTTGATACTTATTTGGCCCACAGCCAATGCCATGTTTAGTGACATCAAATCGCAACAGTTTTAGATAAAACCTGAGGGATAATGGAGAACTGACCAATCACTGGGGAGTTTACAATTGATGCACAGCATATACAGACACTTGAAAAAACAACAACATAATAATAAAATAAGCCTATGCAACAGGGCATCCAGCACTTTATATGTGTGCCGAGAGACAATGCCTGCTACAAACTGTTTGCAATACCCTCCTTATGGACAGTGACTCACCAACTCAATCTCTCTCCTCTCCCATTTCCCTGTACTCGTTCTCATCAACCATCCACAAGTCTGCCAAGTGAAGGTGTGACAAAGATGACAAAGGACTCTCCTCAAAATGAGGTGTAGCATCAGGCTGAGAAAAGCACCAGAATTCAATTTCTACCCAAAAACAAACAGTCTCAATCTATAGCTTTTTATTGATTTGATATTTTGTTATTTTACTGATTTGATAGACTCAAGCCATTAAGAGGAAGTCCCTAGAAAATGTAACAAATATGAAATGTGATTAGAGTGAAGACCAGAAGTGAGGGTAACGGTTGGGAACAGGCTGAAGAAGGAATGGGAAGTGGCAGGAATAGTGAGGTTAAGTCACTGCTAATACGTAAGCAAGAAATAGTTGAGGAGGCTGAGGAAGAACAGAACAGTGAGCAATGACAGTCACGTCTGGACAACAAGTAAGTGAGAGAAAGCTTGAAAAAGCAGCACATTTAGAGGAAAAGCAAGAGACTGATGGACGGATACTGACGCAGATATACCAGGTCAATAGAGAGCAACTGTGGACCTGAAAAGAAGGTCCCCACAGCAGGGTAGACAAGTGTAGCATGAGAACACACATGCTAGGGCAAACACAGGCACGAACAGATGCATAAACATAAACACAAACAAATGGCACCAAATAGCACATTATCATTCACACACAGCCACAAGCATAAAACTTATCACGCTCTCAGCTCCCCTCCTAACCCACTTATGTTACCATACAACAACAAATCTGGAGCGCTCATCTCCTCTTACACAGAACATGCCGACTGGATAGTGTGTTCTGGGGTCAGAGAGGGTAAAGAAGGGGGCGGCCTTTCACACATCCAGGTTTTACTTATTTAGACTTGGGTTAACGTTTGCTGAAAGGTAACTATTTTCAGGGCCTACAGCACTTGGCAAAACAGCATTAGTTCTATCTAAATAAAAAAATGACTTAGCTTTAGAATCAAACAAGACATTAATAGGAAACATCTTGAAGCACAAAAGAGAGAAACAGCGCGCAAATCACCCTCAAGGACCACATTCTTTCCTGTGACTTCTCTGGTGTGGCAAGGTGACAGCTCAACCACAACACTCTAGGAAAGCACACAAACCCAGGTTTTGTTGTCACATATGAAGGCACATAGTGATTTCAGGAAACCACCAGTACAACAGCCAGACGGGATTTCTCCGCTATTACATCATGCAAAGTTTCCAGCTGGAGATTTATGGGCCAACATGAGAACTGATAACACAACATAACAGTCCAAACTCTCCATGGACATAAAATGAAAAATGAAGAAGTAACCAGTGGGATGAGGGCAGATAATGAGGCTATCAGAAGAGCACACTGTGTGCAATGAGCATGGACTGAAAAACCTTCATAGGGAGCCTTAGATATTGATGCCTTTGTTTCCCCAAACTGAGGTTCATATCCCCCCTGGGATAGACAGGCCAGTGCCAGGTTCATTATATCACCACTGTAGCATTTCTCCTTATCATAACATCTATAAAATTTCTAAATAATAAGTTAAGGAGACTGAAAATTGTAAAAGATTGCTTGGTGTTTGAAACACAATTTGGCACAGTCAGTCAGTCAATGAATATCTTACTGGTTTATGAATCATATTCCAAACTGTACAAAATTTAACTATATTCCTAAAATGGAAATGTAGAATTTCTTATACATTTCCCGTGTTGTATGTTATGTCTATATTCATCTTCTTATTGGTCAGTACAATCTACATGTGCTCCAGGAGAAGATCTGTCTCTCTCCTTGTGGTTCTTAGAGAAGATAAATCTCAACCAGCTGGCAATGTTACCAGCTAAGCTTCCTTAGACATAGTGGAACATAGATTCTTATCTTTTGTGCCAGAAGCTATTCTTAAAACAGACAATAGCACAGACTTGCAGTATCAAACATGATCTAAATACTACTGGTATCACTTAGAAGCTCAACATAATTGCAAGTCCGAACAGATCAAGTGTAAAAAGAGAAAATGAAATAGACACACAGAAATAGCAGAATCTTAAGTAACCTGAAAAAGCCCCATAAAAACCAGGGCCAATCCATCACCTGTTATAGTATTACTTTAAGACGCGCGCACACAGTAAAACGCGCAGTCATCAGTTATTCATTAGTGAAGCTAAGCCAAAAGTGTGTATCTAATCTCTTGTCTTTAGCCTCACATCGATCAGAGCAGAGCCCAGCACAAACTTTCTGCTGATTGATTTATAAACTCCTCTTATTTACTGAGTAATAAAGTGTAAAAAAATGCCCATAAAACACAAAGCTTTAAGAGGCTGCAGAGAAAACCATTTCATTCAAAAAACAAATGTACTTCAACAGCAAAAACAGCCAATCAGCTGCCAGACCCTACACAATGAGAAGTTGAGGAGAGTGTTTTATTTCTAACTATGGGAAGATCTTGCAGACAGTCATAAATACATGAAAGATCATACAAGAAAGATTTTAGTAAAGGGATTCCACACTTTTTTTTGTACCATGTGTCGCCGAACTCTCATTTCTTGCAACACAAGCTTTGCATTAATAACCACAACAAGCAAACATACACAGAAACACATGCATGCACAACAGTATGAAACTCTGGCCTACAGGGCTGAATAATAACATGAAAAGAAAATAAACCGAAGCACCTAGTCTAGTGTTTGTGCTCTGTGTGTCTGGGAATGAGAGGCTATTTTGTAGCAACCAAAACAACTGGGTCATATTAGAACAGCCCCATTTTTCCAAGCCTGCCCACCGCTATTAACAAAGTCATGATGATCTACTGGTTATTGGATTGAAAAATAATTCCCCAGTCTGGCCCTCTCTTTCCAAAATCTTCCATTTCCATCCAGATGGCCTGGGGTTTCACTTGTGTCAGTGCTTGGCAATTCTTGTTTGTTTGCTTTTCTCACTGTAAAGCAGTCTCAGGGAAATTGCTGGAGTTTCCAGGCTCTACTGTGGGGTAGAATTACACTGAACCTGAAACCATTGATTTCTAATAAAATATAATCCATTCAAAAAAAAAAAAAAAAAAAAAAAAAAAAAAAGCAGCTACAGAGACCCCTGCATGCATGGTATGCTAATCAAATCCTTGAGAAAGCACACTAAAGTGCACTAGCTGGAATTACAAAACTTTAGCCAATGCAAACCTGCTGGATCTAAGAAACAAATATGCAAAAACGAAAAATTCAGTTGTCATATATGTGTTAGTATGTCATGCTGTATGCACCCAGTACCTACTCTTCACACTGTATCGCTTCATGAACTTCATCCTAGAATCAGTCCAGGAGCAAACTTGAGTCATACCAACAAAAGCTGAACTCACACACTGTATTCATTCAACAAAATGTAGCGGCTCGTCACTCACTATGTTTGCTGTGGTTTTCAGGGCTTGACATGGTTCTAACTTGCTCCTGGGGATGTCCATGCTTGGGCGTTCGGCCCCTCGACAGCCCTGATGAGGACAGCTTCCCAAGCTTGGGCCCACTTGGGCTCTCCATGCCTGCAATGTACAAACGAGGGGGTACAAACACACAGGAGACATAGCTAAAGGTAATATCGGAAATGCTTCTGCTGCTCATTAATCCGAATCCATTGTTTGTCAAAACATTATTAGCAAAGTCTGCTGCATCAATAGCGTGTGCTGATGCTGTCTCCTTGTTCAATAATGCAGCTTCTTTATGTTGGCCATCAGTGCTATTGGCCTGAAGGTTATCTGAGCGCAGGCACACGTGTGATAATGAGGGTGTGACCTTCCATGTTTTCATTTCAAAATCAATACTCTCACTCGCACACTAACTTCATGCTCTGCCCATTAGACAAAAGGTGAGTCAAAGAGATGGTGGGGATACAAAGCTACGCTCCTGAGCAGCTGTGCAAGCTTTCTTTACTATGAAAACCAGCGATCTCTAGTTCAGGTCAATTGAGATACATTACATCTATCAATCCCGATGCTTATATTGTACATGTCAAGTTCAGACTCTCTGTGCTTAAACATCATTCCCCATCAGGAAGGAACAGCCTTCTGAATAGAGGCTGACAATTGCTAATTATGGTGAGTGGTACTGATTACAATCCAACATGGTTTCTCTTAGCACACATTCATGTCACTCTCCTAATGAATTACAAAGCACACAAAGGGTCACTCAATGGGGGCCACTCGGTGTCCATTTACATGCTGTGCAATTCACTGCGTGAATACCACAGAGATAAAGCGTTCACAGTAGTTGTAAAGTTTTGATGATTTTGACTATAAAATGCACGGTGAACTTGCTGCAGGGTGCAACTTGATGAAATCTTTCACACATTAACACTAGGCATCTTCCTTTTCCGGTATGATGTATCAGAGCATGAAGAGATGGGCTACAGATCAGCTCATAACTACTTAAAATAAACAGGTGGTGAGAAAGATATGGCTGATTGATGGTGAGTCTTACTGTGCAACCCTGTAATAATTATGTAGGATAACCCCCTTTTAGATTTGCCACAGTGTTTCAACAGCATCCTCCTAATAAATAAATAAATGAATAAATACATTGCAGCTGGGGTTTTCGTAAACGATTAAATCTACATGTAAACACAAACCTGCTACAGAAACTTTATTACCATATACTTAGCTAGACACAACAAAACCCCGTGACACCCACTCACATCTCCTCTCACAATCTGCTGAGAGACCAACCTAGAAATAAGTATTTTAACACCGCACGTGGCACACGGCCACGCTGTTTGACAACTACAACAAGGTCTGAGTTGCCTATTTATGTGGTTAACTAAAATAGTGCTCTACTTTCTTCCTCCTCCCCGGCCACACCTACCTTAACTGTCGAGCAGTCACCCAGCACCAGAGCCCGGGTGGCCCCGGGTCATCCACGTGAGGTAGGAGGAGGTCAGGGGCAGGAGACAGGCACCAAAGTAGGCGTTTTTTTTCACCAACGTTAAGTTACATGGCAATCACACCTGCTGTGCGTCAAGGAGCGGTCAGGTTGAGCTTGGGGGGCCTGAAAGGAAGCGGACAGTCGTCACCGTCGTCCTGTCCCCCCCAGTCTGCAGACGACGACCAGGTGGACGGTAAAAAAGAGCAGTGCAGGAGATGAGAAATTATAAATTCGTCTGAACATGAAAAGAAATCCAGGATACTTTCACCTTATTTCCAGCTTCCAATTGCCTTGCCCCCCCCTCTCGTTCTCCTTTCGTGCATTAATATGTATACCACGAGGCACTTCTCCAACCCTTGTCTTCTCGTTAAACTCTCCAAATTAATAGAAATAGCCAGGAAAGACAGAGCCCTCGACTCCTTGAGAAAAAATATTAGAATACGGGATGGTTTATATAGGCAGTGAAGCAAAATGGCGACTTTATTACGAAGGAGGAGTAAAAAAAAAAAAATCCTTGCGCTGGCTGGAGCTAAAGGGAGGCACAAAAATATGTTTAGTGCAGTAATTTCGACGGCTGTGAGTCTGTTGGTTAGAGTAAAAGAAAACGAACGAAAACGAATCAGCAGAAGCGCCAAATCTCGGTCGGGTTTGGTTCACTCCTCGCTCCTTACCTCGGGATTATTCGTTTTTTTTATACGGATATTATCTCGGCGGCCGTGTACAGTATTACAGTAATGTGTGTTGGGTCATGCGCGTATCCACTCCACCTTTGACAGTTGCGACTACAGTCTTGAGGCAACTTGCAAACTCTCGCGTTATTATTATCAATTTTCGAGCTGAATAATAGTGGGCTTTCTGGCTAATAAACTCGCTGCAATACCGGCTCGTGCTACTCTTCCGACGTAACGGCGCTCGCTCCTGACGACAAAAAAAAAAGGGTCAGGGCTTAAATTCCGTATACAAACCCTTAGCGAATTATTTTAATCTAGCTGCAGCCAAAATGTTCTTCCCATGTCCTCCCGCGTAGCCGATAACGGCTTCTTGTCCAGTCTGTGGCAGGCTGTTCTAGCTGTCATACCAGGCCGGTGCTGTAGTCACTGCAAGTAGCTCCCTCCAAAAAAAGCCTCTGAAATATCAAGTATGCCTATAATTTAGTAAGGCTATACATAAGAGCAAAAGGCTCCACATAAAAAAGTGAATTATTAATTGGCTCAATATTTTGCATTTAAAGCCAGAGTTTTGTAAAGAGTAAAAAGTCTTTGATGCTGTGTTTTCAATTCAAGGTCAGTATTTAGACATAAGCCATTAGTCCTTTTTGATGTTAATGGCAGCTTAACAGCACACAGGCCTGCAGTCAGTAACACTGCTGGGTCTTTAATTGCTGTATAGCTGCAAGCTGGTTACGGGCTATATGAACAGACTGGCATTTCCCCATTTAACACAGAATAATAAATGCTTCACATATGGTGTGAGCCCACATCTTTTTTTTCTTCTTCTCTCTCTTTCTAAATTAATCATTCACAGCATCACTGCCACGTCACTCACTTCCAGTAAAACAACAGAGGGTCCCTGCTAGTCTTTGATTGGTGCCAGTCATCATGACCCGATATTTCCTATTAGTGGAAATCATCAGGAACCATGATGTAATTTATGTGGGATCGTTATTGCCAGAGGAGGGCGGTAGATCCTCATTTTTATAGCAGGTTTGACTAATGTAAAAGTATTACTGGTATTTCAATAATGCCTAATAAATATTTCCGAGAAGGCGCGAGTTTAGCGATTAAAAAGGTTTTTCTTGATGAAAAATATCATGACCCCAAGACCTGCATGCACTTGAGCATGAGAAAAAAAACATTAGTGCACAATGGGACACTTTTCAAAACAAAATGAGTGAAAAAGAATTAAGATAAAAAGCAATAATAAATACAAAGTAAAATTAACCTCATCACGGTCTCCAGCACTTTTGCCAACTCCTTTGCTGTGTCTCAGAATGGCCATATATACATCCCTAGAGTCAAGATGGACTCCTGGAGTTAAAACTGAGCATCAGACTATGGAAAAAATGTGATTTAAGTGACTTTGAATGTGGCATGGTTGCCAGACGGGATTTTATGAGTATTTCAGAAACTCTTACTGGGATTTTCCTACACAACCGTCTCTAGGGTTTACAAAGAATTATCTAAAAAAGAGAAAATATCCAGTGAGCAGCAGTCGCCTGTGCAAATATGCTTAGCTGATGCCAGGGGTCAGAGGAGAATGGCTAAAATTATCCAAAGCTTTATATTGTAACACAGAGATCCTGCAATAATAATGAACCTCTGAGAGGAAAAAATAAGAGAGTTCTGAAGGATATGAGGTCCAAGACAGTCCAGCCAGTCCAGTCACCATCAAAGTGTACCTAATAAGGTGATCAGTGAGTGTATATATGTCCCTATCAGCATGTGTCCAGGAAGGGTCCCCAGGCTAGATCTGGAGCATGACACATATGCAAAACGTGACACTTATACCAACTTGGATGTGACCTGGTTTACTAAAGTCCACATCAGATGCTGGGAAACCAAGACAAACTCATGAGAAGTGGGCTAGTGGAACAAGAAATACAACTACTGAAATACCTCAGTGGAGATGGTGGAGTCAAACTGTGTGAGGCAACAGTGTTAACCACCACACATCTATCTATCTATCTATCTATCTATCTATCTATCTATCTATCTATCTATCTATCCATCCATCCATCCATCCATCCATCCATCCATCCATCCATCCATCTATCTATCTATCTATCTATCTATCTATCTATCTATCTATCTATCTATCTATCTATCTATCTATCCATCTATCCATCTATCTATCTATGGAGAGAGAGAGGGATAGTCACTTTTGTGGTATTTAACATACAAAGTGGTTAGGTTTTTATGTGGCTTCATGTTTTTGCAATAAAAAGATAAACCCATGTGGGGAATAGTCATAGATACTAATTTCACACGATTGGACTATATAACATTAAGTTATTACCACTGAAAAGCTTTCATATAGTTTCATTATTCTTTTCAGTCAAGGTTTATCCGGATTCTTCCACAAGGGAGCAGTGCAGTCCTGTTTTGTGTTAGAAACCGTTCTTGTTGATTACTGGATAGAAATATTTGGGTTCCTGCAGCATTGTTGTCGCTATTTAATGTGTGACTTATGGAAGAAATATAGTATCATCAGAGATGATACTATATTTCTTCCATAATATTTGATGGTGAATTTTTTGCAGGTGAATTTTTGCAGGTGAATATTTTTGCAGGGAAATTTGGAGGATAAAAATTCAGTGTTATAAATTCAATGTCTAAAAATAGTTGAATTCTGATGATACTATATTTCTTCCATAGTGACTGGACTTTATGCAGCGACACGTGTCGGTACAGACACTGTTGGGGTTGATCTCTGATCTGTTAGGCCAGAGGGGACACTCAGCTGACAAACCAAGTCTGCGGGGTGCAATTGGCTTCTGCCATTCTACACCGAATATCCAGCTGATCCTGAAATTTGCTTTCCTTAATGGCTGTTAATGAATAGTTCATACAGAGCCTAGTCTGACCCCTGATTAAGACTTCCAACCATGGCAGTGATTAATGTTCCCACTCCTGCTCTGCTGAGTGAGCAAAAGGCTACTTAATAGTTTATAAAATTGGCCAGGTGGAGTGGTCTGTGCACTTAAAGGCTCTTGAAAAGTTGAACCAGCAGCTGACTGTTATTGACCTTTCCAGTGAAAGTCTGGGGAGCAGGCATGCACTATTTCATGCTAATGTGTTTTGTACTAGTTTTCTGTATTAACATCTGAGGGATGCCAGTAAAAATTAAATTCTCTAGCTGTTTAAGTTTATTCCATAGAGGAAATTCACTCAAGCAACCGTTAAAGGGCTTGTCAACAGATATAGCTGATGAGAGGGGACAGAGTGTTTTTCATTCAATTTCAGTGCTGTCATATGACTAAGATCCATCTGATCAAAGTCACTAGCAGATAACGATAAACAATCTGGTAGAAGGGTGTCAGCTTTGGGGTATTTTAGCGAATAATCATAAAAGAGCAGCTTTCTGAAAGGAATTCATTCATCTACAAATGCCACACAGAGAAAGAAAAGACACTTAACAGTAAACAGCATCCAATTAACTGCACCATCCAACCATCTGCGCCAGATTTTTTTTTTCCCGTCAAGCTTGAGAAAGCTACTGTTCACCGACTCTGTTTATCATACATGTGCCCTGTTATTAACAGGTGAGATGCTTCATGTCTCTCAGTAATTGGATGCCAATGTGTGTGTGTGTGTTTGTGAGTGTGCGTGCATGAATGTGCATGCAAGACACAATAATCGTGTGTAGCACTATTTTGCATTCACAGAGTCAGAGTCGTCACAGATGGACCCACAATTCAGGAAGCACGTGCGACTTCTGGAACAAATATTCAGTAACTGTAATTCAAATTGAGTTAATTTTTCTTAAAAAAATTATTTTTGAACATTTTTACGCACTTGAAATTATAAACACACTTCATTTAAGGTAATAACGCCAAATTATAATTTCTAGAAGCACTTTTTGATTCTGAGGGGAAGTTTTGTGACCTTTTAAAACCAAGTGTTTGTGTTTGTGACTAATATGAAACCATTATACTTATTACAGAAGAGAGCACTGCGTATTATGCATAATGTTAAATACAGAGAACACACAAATACTTTATAAAATTGAAATTATTAAAACTAGAAGATATAGTGAAATTACAGACATTATTAATTATGTTTAGGGCAAAAAATAAAACATTGCCTCTGAAGTTACAAAGATTATTTGTATTGTGTTCAGAAAATGGGGATAGTAGAAGGAAGTTTTATTTTAAGGTTTGCTCGGACCACTCGAAGGCAAATGAGTCCAACTGTTATAGGTATAAGAATGTGGAATTCTCTCCATGATCATCTTAAGGGTTGTACAAATGTTTATCAATTTAAAAGGTGCTATAAGAATAAAATGTTAAACCAATATGAAGAAGATTCAAATAACAGGAGTTAATTATAGAAAGAATTATCCTTTTTAATTTTCTATTTAGTGGTATTGCTCATTGCTGATTGCTGTTTTGTTTTGTTTTGTTGTGTGTAGAATAGTGTCAGAGTGTATTTTGGTTGTCAGTGCCTACTTGCATGGTTATAGATAGGCGTTAATAAGAATTTATTCTTCTTCCTGCTTCTTTTCATGCATGGATACAGTGTCATTTTAATTGAAACAAAGGTTTGTGTGTAGGAAATGAATTACTGTTTTACCATGTGTGAAACAAAATAAAAAGAAACGTTTCTATGCATTTTCATCTTTGCTTATGTATAATGAAGGTAGAAACCCACAAGTTGCATTTCTCTCTGTTTAGCAAGAAAATAAAAATGTTATTTCACAGTTTGAGCTACATATTCATTTTTTTAGAAGTCTTAAACATTATTTGACCATCAAAACAACCTTTTTAACAGCTTCAAAACTAAAAATGGAACTGCGTTGCATTTATTTTTGGATGTGTCTGGTGTATTTATTTCAAAATATCCAAACCAATTTCCCTTCCAAGAGAGACTCGGGTTGATTTGTCGAAACAGAGAGGACAATCTATTGTTTGGCTCTGTAGCCATTTTGATAATGGGAGCACTGCTTGCCAAAAATCTGTTTCCAATCAGACGCTGTGTTTCAAGAAGGGTAGAGGAACCAATTGTAGTTTTGAAAATTATTTTAACTTAAATAACTTAAAATATCTCTCTATCTTGGAAAAATATTGGATGTTATATTGTAAGACTGACTAAATAAAGGGCTGATTCATAGGTTTTGGCGGTGTATATCAGGCTGAAGTGTGATTATGTTCTGGGGCTTGTTTTTTTTTTGTTTCTTTTCCATTCTTTCTTTTATGCCTTCCTTTGTCTTGTCTCCTCTTTTTAGCGTCATTTGTTGTGCCCCCCCCATTGTTATTTTACTGTCAAATACATGCATTTCAAAGGCTGCCGATTAAAAACTCAACTAACAATTCATCTCAGTTAGTTTATTCAAAAAACATGATGACAGCTTTCATCATTTTCCATTCCACTGTTGAATCTGTAAAACAGAGAAACATTTTCTCCTTTTGCAGGTCATAAATCATCAGTCAATGTAAACCAGTATTTACAGTACATTTTTTCATCTAAAAATAAAAGTGTGTTTTCTTCCCATTTAACAGTCGATATCTCACATTACTCAAAGCGTCCTTGTAAAAGGACAGTTGGAAGATGGTTGGTGCAGATGTTTTGGAAGTTGTGTGTTTTTTTTTTTTTTTTTAACGTTTCATTTCACTGATTTAGTCATCCGTCTTGAGCATCATTGTCATCGTCGCTGTCTGCTGTTGCCTAGAAGGACATCAAAGGTGCTGGTTTCGTTCACAGTGGGAATCTCAACCGTATCTTGTTTTCTGACCATTTGACAGTACAGCGTCACATCAGGGAGAGAAACAAGATGGAACACAAACGGAGACCCATCCTTCTTGTTGTATCTGTGTGTAAGAGGTGACATACAGTATACATGATCACAGACAAAGGACTGAAACTACAAGGCTTGCAAGTACTGCCACTGTAGAGGGCAAGGTGTTTATTTCCGTCAGCAGACACTCACACGGTGCATCCCATCTCTACAGATGTGCATCTTCTTCACCTTTTAGCACTAGCATTATTGCTTTATCAAGCAATTATAATCTCATTAACTCTGTGAGCCCCTTGGATCCATTTCATTAATAAAAGACCAAAGAACTGTTACAGTATACACACATTAAAGTGTATGTTACTCTACAATGCTCACACCCTATAATATATATTTCTAAATTCTCACTGAAATACTGCAGATTAGTCACAATACAAAAATTTTATTGTGGGAATGACATTCAGCCTGAAGTGTTAATGTTCATCTTCCAAGCCTGCAAATTCTGACACCGATGTCCTGAGAGGAAAATGCAGTGTGACACGTGGGTGAGGGGTTGATTAAACTGGCATTAGTCAAATGCTTTTAACAAAAGCTCTAATTACCTTTGAATACGCTCATGGTTGTTACTTTACAGGGAGATAAAGATTAAATGTAAGGTTCCATTGTCTAAATTGTAGCTCTGCCTATAAATCTATGGTTACATCCACATTTCCTTTGCCACTGGGCCAAATGCTTATTACAAACTAAGTGAAACCATGTCAAAAAATAATTCATTCAATAACCGCTACTTATGTCAAATACATATAATTTCAATAGCTACTGCTGAAATGACTCAATCAGTGCATTCCAGCTGAGAAAGGAAACCAAAAGGAGATTTGCTATGACCGAAGATATACCCGCGCCAGGCAAACATCATCACAAAGATTGTTAATCTTTCATCTTTTCATCTTATCATCTTATCGTATGTTACAGGGGGTAACCCTGCCTAGAGCGGGGTTTTTGTCTCTGTCTCAGTGTCTGTAAACCCGATTGGCCGTGTTGAATGAGAATCCTCCAGACTGGTTGGCATGTAGTCTATAGGCTCGTCCTCTCCCCTTTCACTCGTTGATTCTCCGCTCACATATTTGAAGACAGCAGCTCTTCCATGGCTCCTAGAGACGTATTGTGACAAGGGATGAGGGAAAGGGCCACTAAATGGATCCAGGGATGAGCTAAGAGAAATTTCCAAAGGAGGCTGCAGAGAGGGGAGAGAAGAGAGGGGAATACATAAATAGGATTCACATGCAAAAGAGGTTGAAAGTGCAGCACTAGTTTGTTCTTACATCATACTCCTTTGTGACCTCAGTAAATAGTTAATACACATTTCTCTCTTGGTATGCTTGTTCTGTATGCACTCAGTGCAAGTCTGTGCTGTCCTGAGAGCACAGATGTATCTAAGAGTCTCTCTAATATCCAAGCATTTGTCTCAGTAAGGATGCCTTATTGTCAGCAACCTTTCATTGTGGTTTTGGTGAACTGTAGATGGATAAATGGAAGGACCAGACACATCTCTATAATCCTGTGTCAGATTTCCCCCCCCCCAAGATACTATTCATCGGCAGTGGATAGTCTTCAGGCCTGGTTCAGTCTCCTCAGGTTTTTTTTTTTTCTTGGGGGGGGACTGCACAACGTATAGAGATACAGCATGCTCTAAACTTGACTAATACCTCTTTGGGAATCACCATGTTGGTGTAAAACTACTATTTCATGGCTATCAAACTGTGTTGTTGTTTGCATTTTTCATAGGTTCAACTAAAGAAGTGGGGGAAAAAGACAACCACCGAACAACAGAATAAAATTCATGCTTGTTGTTCCGAGTACAATATACAACCACATTTACACTAGTGTGAAACTTTTGTGATTAATCTCTGTTGATGTAATACTCTGCACTCAGTCACAGAGCAACAGTCTCCAAAACAAACAGTCATTTGGACAAGCACTGGCAGACTGACTAAGAAGTAGAATAATGGTACTAAGTAGTGAAAAAGACAATAAAATGGAGATGAATAAATTATTAATAATTGGAGGTAGAAAAGGCTACAAAGCTTTACAAAAAAGGGATTTAATTAGCAAACCTTTTTTTTTTCTCTAATTATCTATTCTTGGGTCTTTTCAAACAACAAATTCAACCAGGTGGTTTCCCTGACAACTAGCCAGTTTGTTGCATCCTAAAATGACACCAGTGTCAGCAGAACGGCAGACTTTTCTTTCCCAGACTGTTGGCATTTCAGCTCCAAGCCCTCCTTTTCTGATTGCCAAGGAAGAGACAATACCTGTCTGTAGATTTGCAGCCAACACAGACAGATGTAACGTAGAACCGTAGTAAACCTCGACCAGGAAACAACAGAGGGACAGAATGGAAAAGCAGACAGGACAGAGAGGCGCTGATATGACTTGAGGCTTGCACAGACAAAGAGAAAACAGTTTCTGTGATAGAAATTCTTTTAAATGAGCTCCCTATGGAGTCGTCAGAGCCTAGATGAAGCAGAGGAGGGGAGGTGGGTGGGAAGACGGGAGGGATGGGGGTGAAACGCAACTGAGCAAAATTTGTTCTGAGGAGAAATGACATGTTCCTCCTTCTTCTCTGTCTGTCACACTCAGAGTTTCATTCATATTCTAATTCAGCTGGCGGGCACCATAGGGAGCTCCGAGTAAAGCTGTGCAAGGATGGGCAACACACAGAATCGATTCAGAGCAAAAAGGTTACCAAGGCAGTCTTGTAAGGCAGCCAAAGTGCTATTGACAGGGTTTCTTTTTGCATTTGGGGGTGGGTGGTGTCTGGTGTTTTGTAGAGGTTAATTGCAACTTCATCAGTTTTAGATAATTACTGGAAAGAGTCTAAAATATGGCAGATGGCTGCATACAAATGCACAGAATGACTGATGAAAAATTGATATGTTGAAGAAGAAGGGGGGGGGGGGGGGGGGGGGGGGGGGTTCTGACAGTATGTTATAAAGATATTATTCGCAACCAGTGGCTAAGAGGAAGAGGGAAGGTGGATCTCCCACTGGGCTCTGATGTGAATCCTCTCTCCCAAAGCATTCAAGATGTTACAACCCCTGCATGGTTTACGTTGCCCTAAGAGAGCTGTGGCTCTGGGCTTTGAAAGACATCAACCTTACCTTTCACTTGCTGACTAAAGTAAAGCAACCAATTCTACCGAGAACACTTGAAATGTAGTGTGTAAAAGTACAAATAAAAGATCCACACACACAAAAAAAGATAAGGCACCGCACCATTCCCAACAGTAGCAGGGTTGTATACATGAAGAGCAGTATTGTATGCTGCATAGTACTGCCAGGACGGATGCGCTCATGTATAAATTTGCATTTAGCTTTGATGCTGGGATGTAAATCTACATTCTTTCAAATGTTTTGCATTTCAAACGCTTACTGTCTGCAGACTTAAAAAGTGGATAAAAAGTTTATAACAGTGAATTCCAAAAGTTTTTCAGTCTAATATTAAACAATATGTAAAGGAGTGAGGTGGGTTATGCTCCAAGAGTCACATCATTGTGAGCTGGACTTTGTTTTTAACCATGAAATGGACCCTGACTATCAGAACACATTTATCTCACTGGAATCAGCCTCTGTATGGTTGGATGGGTTAGATAGATGATTGGTATTTTATATGCAAAAGATTACTATCAATTCCCTTATTGTTCATTTGACTGATCATTACTCATCACTGACAATTACTTGACTATTATTTACATGCCGTAAAACGAAATAAAACATATCCAATATCTGATAGCTGTAGGCCCCCTTTTTCCAATTCAGATGCAAATTCTATTCCCTGTTTTTTAAGAGGTTTCTGTGAAACTGAACTAAGTCATTTCATGTTGTTTCTGGAGGGTAGGAATTATCATAGCATAACACATTAAACCCTGGTTTAGCAAAGAGCGTAACAAGATTTCAGATAGGGGAACATGAATCATTTTCTTGCATGAACCAAACACATCTACCAACAATGTGACCACAGACCCCCTGAAAACAGGGAGAAGAAGCTATCAGGAATGATCTTAAAATCCCCCTTTCTTATGACTTCTGCTAGACCGCGGATGTCAGCAGCCCTCAGCCTCAGCGTGTCATCTGTCAGGAGAAGTCGTCTAATATGAACATGGTGCCAAATAAGGCAAAGAGGCACTTGGAAACCAAACATCCCCTCTGAGAGAAACTTGGCCAATTTCAAAAGAGCACTGGAGGGGAACCAGAAGCAACAAGACTCTTGGACTGCATGAACACATCTTATTAGGTGAAGGAGGCAAAATGAGCTATTGCAAAGCAAAAAATTTCATGTCATGTTATCAAAAATGCCCATATATCAAAAGAATAACTGAAAACATGCCAATTGATGTAGGGTTCTTTTTTTCTCAGCCGGAAAAGGGTGGAGTGCCCACTCCGGGTCGGGGATGAGTTCCTGCCCCAAGTGGAGGAGTTCAAGTATCTCGGGGTCTTGTTCGCGAGTGATGGGAGAAGGGAGCCGGAGATCGACAGACGGATTGGGGCTGCAGCTGCAGTAATGCGGACGCTGCACCGGTCCGTCGTGGTGAAGAGGGAGCTGAGTGTAAAAGCGAAGCTCTCAATTTACCGGTCGATCTACGTCCCTACCCTCACCTATGGCCACGAGCTGTGGGTAGTGACCGAAAGAACGAGATCGCGGATACAAGCGGCAGAAATGAGCTTCCTCCGAAGGGTGGCTGGCCTCTCCCTTAGAGATAGGGTGAGAAGTTCGGCCATCCGGGAGGGGCTCAGAGTAGAGCAGCTGCTGCTCCACATCGAAAGGAGCCAGCTGAGGTGGTTCGGGCATCTGACAAGGATGCCCCCTGGGCGCCTCCTGGGTGAGGTGTTCCAGGCATGTCCCACCGGGAGGAGGCCCCGGGGCAGACCCAGGACACGCTGGAGAGATTATATCTCTCGGCTGGCCTGGGAACGCCTTGGTATTCCCCCGGATAAGCTGGAGGAGGTGGCTGGGGAGAGGGAGGTCTGGGCCTCTTTGCTTAGGCTGCTGCCCCCGCGACCTGGCCCCGGACAAAGCGGATGAAGATGGATGGATGGGTGGATGGGTTCTTTTTTTCTCAAACATGAATATATATGTATGCCTTAAGAGTTTACCTTGGGCTTTTTAGTGTCCCAAACAAGTTATGTATTTTTAAAGCACAGTGATAGGCTGCTTAAGGTTCCTAGTTTGAATCTCTTGCTCTGCTTGGGCCTTTCTTTGTGGACTTTTCTTGCTTTCTCTCTGATTAGGATAGATTTCTTCAAGGTACACCGCCTTCAGCCTAGAATCAAAAGACCCGAATTATAGGTTAATTGGTGATTCTTAATCGATTATGGCTGTGAGGCAGGTGAGTTGTAAAGTGCTTTGAGTGGTCAGTAAGTAAGACAAGATCCATTACATGGATCTGCAGCAATGACTGAAAATGAACTGTGTGTTTTCTAAAACATCAGTTTTATTTATGTTGTTTCCATTCATGTTTTATATGGTAGAAGGAAAGAAAAAAGAAGCCAATGAGAAAAATCTAGCAAAGTCTTTAGAAGTGAATATCAGGAGTTTAGGGAGGAAAGAAAAGGCTTGTGAGGACTTTAAGAGATTATGTGTTCTTCCGAGGCTCACAGGAAGGGCTGCTATTACAGAAACCAAAAATACCTAACCATTGAAGTCACCACAGCCAACCTTTAAAGGGCAGACTAGCAGTTTAGTCACGGGCTTTCATGAAGTTGGGTGACTTGTGAAAGACATCTTAAAAATGAACATTCGCAGCTGGTGCAGTGGAGGCCAAAACATCCCCCTCCAACCATCCCATCTAGTGTTTTAGTCTATTTTTACATTTCTGCACCTCCAGTTTTATTTTGCTATTTTCTCAGGGCATGGAAATATCATGAAATGTTTTAATTTAATAATCAAAATTTACAGATGGGGAACATCTTAAAAAAAATCTTTCCACAATTTTTATGGACATCAAATAACAGACAAACTTCCCTTTTATCCACAGACAAGAGTTTTGTTTTTCACTGGGTATCGCATGCAGAAGAGCATTTTCAACCATAATTTGCAGCCAAAGTAATCTCATTCTTGGCTGAGTGTGAAATGTTATTACATTGCTTTAAGCAACTGAGCCTGCTTTACGCAGATTAACAAGAAGCAGAAAAGTAGGGCCCCGTAGTCAGAGAATAAAAGTGAAATCAGATCAAGTATCAATGTCCCTTTATTAACCTCTTCACCTGTCTCATTTCTTTATCTCTGTGATCTGTTCATTTCAGTTCCAGTATTTTTCTCTGTTAAACACTTCACCTCCAGTCTCAGCTCTCTGTCCTCCTTTTTATGGCACACTAGTCTTGTCTTTTTCACCTCTCCATATTCAAATCATACCCTCCAGGTGTTTAGGTGCTCTTTTCTATAATTTGTCCCTTTAATTTTGTATCACAGCTCTGTTTCAGCTTTTTTAATGAATTGGAGAGAGACAGAGAAAGTCTGCACTGCTTGTAAAAGCTTAAGAATTACTGAACAGAGCCTTCTACAATCCTGACATCAATAATGTGAGGGCCTTGTAAGGGTTGCGTTAAAGTGTGCTATCGCGGCTCAGATCAGAGACAAGCTCCCATCAGATTCAGCTTTACTGCTGCATCTGTATTTTCACCCCCCCCCCCCTTTTTTTTAAAGTTATTGTGAGATCAATATTTAATTTTTGGTAAATCCACTGGAGATGAATCAGACCTGACAGCTGGTATGACGGCTCTGCTAAATCACCCCAGAATTGAAAGTGTATTGGGCGAATCATTCAGGGAGAATAGTTAGAAGTGTGTGTGGAGTGAGCAAAGATGAACAAGTCTAAATCCTAATATGCATTAACCACTGAGTGAGTCTGCTTCTTTCTTTCTTTCTCTCTATCTTCCGTTTCACCATCAGCATCCTTCTCCACATCTGACTCACAAGCCAAAACGTCAGCCTCATTCCCTTTTCTCCTCACATCAGCATATTTTTTCCGTCTTAACCCAGCCCCACCTGGTGACTGATCCACAGAAACTTAATTCCATCAGAAATATATTTTACTAAAAAATTGAAATATATATTTTTTTGGTAGGGATAAAGGAAGAGTTTTGGAACTTTTGGAAATAAGAGGATAATCTGCGGGCCATAAATGTCTCTATGAAGCTTTATGGCAAATGGTAAATGGACTGGTTCTTATGTAGTGCCTCTCCACTCTACCTGAACACTCAAAATGCTTTAAACAACATGCCTCATTCACCTAGTCACACTCATTCATACAAGCACTTTGTGTCTAACATTCACACTCTGATGGATGCATTGGAGAGCAACCTGGTTAGTGTCTTGCCCGAGGATTTTTGGCATGCAGACTGGAGCAGCCCCGCGATCGAATGACCAGTCTTCTGATTTGTAGGTGACATGCTCTACCACCTGAGCTACAGGCACACCAAAATCATACAAAAGCAGTGGGATCAGTGGTTTGGATGAAAATGGTCAGGTAAGTGACAGCCATTGGTGTCTTATTTCTACAGCCATGTTACTGGAATGGTTAAGATACAAGTTGGCTGAGGCACTGACAATAAACTGCGACGTTTGACTTTAGGCTAGAAAACAGCTGTGTCTCTTCCTCCTCTACTTCTGAGAAGTTCTGACAATAAAATTGTGGATGACTTTGACACTGGTTACATGAAGTTGATTGCAACATTAACTTGTTTTTTAGAAAATGACAAGATTGTTATCTTACACTAAACCAGTTTCAGTCCAGACCTTCACCTTTTCCTGAGATGAGCACCTCATCAGCACCTCATCACATCACACCACCTCATAACGCTTCTCATTTCATTTCAGCCACTGAAACATCCCCATTATCGCTTCTTCCAAGGGTTCACACCTCGACCTGCCTTTATCACCTTTGAATACCCTGCAACCCTGTGAAACTCAGGTGTTTTATGAGTGCACCAAATTAGCTTGGCCTTATAGCTTAAAGTCAGAGGCTGCTGAACTGGGAAATTACATTTGCATTGCAATGCATTTTCCAGTTAATAGAAGTTTCCAAAAGCAATTCTGCCTACCAGTAAGTTGCATCACATGTCTCAGTTTAATTCAGCTTAATTTAATACAGCATGCTTGGTTGGCACGCATGCCATCAAATGCACTTTTACATTCTTTATCTGTAAGTGAAGTGAATGAGGCAAAAAGATGAGAGGGAGTGGTCCATCCGTGTCAAACAGTACTGAGTGCTAACCTGAGACTGATTTTGTATAATTACCACTTCAAAGAAAGTGCAGCGCCTTTTACTGAAACAAATTAGAATTTAGTCTTTAGTAGTCACCCAATTCAGTCCTGTGTGCTGTTTCTTGTTATTCATTAATTACTGTAGGGGTTTTATACCAATTACAATTCTTAATTCAGCAACTCTCAAACATTTTCTGCAACCCCAACCTCTCACCCCGAATATATCTACATTATTGCTCTTTCAGGCACAACCTTTGCTTCTAAGCTCTAAAGAATTCATTTTTATTAATAGAGAACTACAACTCCAGTGTTTTCATTACTGAATGTAAATTCAAACTATCACATGATAATATTTTAAACCACATAAACTCTCTTCACTGCTTCCCTATATCTCAAACTGAAGATGATTTATCTTTATTGTTGTTAGTTTGTTGTAGATGTTTAACTGGCAAACTTGTCCATGCCTTGACAACAGTGCACAACCATGCAGGATTTTTGTACAGCTTCGTGCTGTAGCCCCAGATGTGTAGCTCTTCCGTCTCTCTGGCTCTGTACACAGCTTTATGTATGGGCCACTGAAAAATTAAAATTCACATAAACATATTTTCCCCACACTTACCCCAAAGTGGTCTGCAGCAAGTAGGAATATGCAGAAAACCAAACAGTAACTTCAGCAGCATGCATGATCAGATACTGAAAGTGGAGAGCTTGTCAAAGTACAAGGAGTGTTTCATTTACTTGTTTGTATCTAACTGGTGATTATAAGAGCCCTTGTGCCATCAGTTGATGATGATCACTTGATGACAAAAACAACTTCACTGCTCAGCCTGATTTAACAAAATAATCAATTTTAGACAAAAACACTCATGTTAAGGGAGACTGGGCTTTTTTTTTTTCTTGAATTTTGCAGAAAAAGCTTTGTTCTTCAGGATAATCTGAAACCTCGAGACATTTTTTGTTTTAAGCTTGAACAATCTAGAAACGACTAAGGCTGTAAGCTTCTTGCAATTCCCCTTAAATGTTGCAGAATCCCTTTTATTCAAGGTATGTGCTCAGCTAGGATGTTGCTGCTTCTTGATATAGGTCATGATCTTGAAGATTATAGTGTTTAAACTGAGTGAAGGTGCCCCGCATTTGGCTTTGAATACAAACTCTTACACCAAGAAAAACTATGGCACTTATCATCATTACATTTGGCCTATTGGATGAGGTAATTCTGCTAAAGTTGGAATATAAAATGTACTGAAAATGTTGGAAGCTTTAAATAACCATATAATCGTGCTCATAAAGAGAAAGGAGCCTGTGCACGTGTTTCCCTTTGATGCCACCCAGTCCTCAATGCGCACAGAAAACAATCACCGCAGCAGATAAAAAGAAAAACACTCCTTTTAAGACACAAACCACATCAACGTCTGAATCCAGGTCAGCAGTGCCTGCCTGAGCAAGTTTATTGATGGCTGGAAAATAAAAGAATTTACAGAAGTCACCATTCAGAGGCAGTGCAGCAAATCAAGGGCTCCCTTCAATAAAACCACACAGCCACAAACAATTGCACTTGAATGCCCAACTCCACGTATGTCACAGCAGGCATCAATGGTCTCATGCTGCCACCTCCCAATTTAACCAAGCCCAACTGCTCTTCCCCTGTCTCTTGTTATTGTTCCCTCTCTCACATCAATACACCAGCACACAATTACAGGCACAAAACAGAAGTGCACAGCAGCGTGGTTATTCGCTCACAAAATCTTGAGATCTTACTTCTACTAAGGAGCTGCAGGTTGCGGACCTCTTCTCTGACCTGCAGCTGGAGGACCTGTTGGAGGACCTCCTGCCTTAGTGTCTCCTGGACAATGCCCATCCTCTCCAACTTCTCCCCATTTAAACGCAGCAATGCCCGTCCTGCAAGGAACAGAAGGGTAACGTCAGGATAGTTTTCTCCACTAATTCAGAAAGTAGCCATAAAATAGATATTTCAGTGTTATCAGCTTAAAATTTTGATTTAGCCCTTGTAAATGAAATATTGTTTCATATAACCCTATGGGAAAATACTGACACATTTAACTACTACATTTACATTTGATAAAATGTAACAGTAATGTAGCTGCAAGAACATATCAGGACCCATCTCTTTGTGTGTGTGAGTGTTATAAAGCATCTATTAAATGTTGCAGTGTTGTCGCTGACATAAATAAAATAAGAAAAATATACATTTGATAGAAATCTGTGGGTTCCACATGTTTCCAATGTGAATTTTCTCCCAATCTCAAAAAAGAAAAGGCAAATGAAATGCACATTCTTATGTACATAAATTAGAAATGTTTTTTCTTTTCCTGGTCAGCACTTCAGCCACCTGGTGGCTAACAGTAAAAAGGCTGGCTCACACAGGCAGACTCTTTCTATGGTTAAGTTTTACTACAGTTTGGCAGTTAACCCTGGGGACACTCACATTTAACATACCATTACCCACAGTAAACAGCTTTTACAACCAAGCCGCACTCCCATGAACACAGACACAATATCAAACACTTGTATGTGTGGAGGTGCAGCACACAGAGAGCTTACTGAGAGTAGGAGAGCTACGTCCTTCGCAGGCTGTCATGGTCCTGGGTCGTTGACCCAGCGTTTTGTGTTTTGTGACCCATCATCGCCACCAGCTGCAGCCTCTGTGTCTCCATCCTCGCCAGCTGCGGCCTATGTGTCTTCACCCACGCCTGGCCCAGCCACTGCTTCACCCACGCCTGGCCCGGCTTCAGCCTCTGCTTCACCCACGCCTGGCCCGGCTTCAGCTTCTGCTTCACCCACGCCTGGCCCGGCCTCTGCTTCTGCTTCATCCTCGCCTGGCCCGGCTTCTGCTTCACCCACGCCTGGTCCGGCCTCTGCTTCTGCTTCATCCTCGCCTGGTCCGGCTCCAGCCTTCGTGTCTTCAGCATCGCCTGGCCCGGCTCCAGCATCCTCGTCAGCATCGCCTGGTCCGGCTTCTGCTTCAGCATCCTCATCAGCTGCCTCGTCTGGTCCAGCCTCTGCTTCGGTCTCGTCTGGTGCTGCGACGGCCACGCCACCTTCGGGTCCCAAACTGCCGCCTCGACATCGGCGGTCATCTGCCAGGCCGCTGGTGGAGCGTCATCGTCAACATGGACGACCTCCTAGACGCCGCCGTTGCCGTCCGCGCGGTCGGCCTCCAGACTTCTGTTATCGCCGCCGTTGCCGTCCGCGCGGTCGGCCTCCAGACTTCTGTTATCGCCGCCGTTGCCGTCCGCACGGTCGGCCTCCAGACTTCTGTCATCGCCGCCGTTGCTGTCCGCACGGTCGGCCGCCTGAATGGTTTCCCTGTTGCCGCCGCTGCCGTGTGCACGGGCGGCCCCCTGAACTGCCTCCACTCCGCCACCGCTGCCTTCCGCTTGGTCGGCTTATGGATCTGCGTCGCCGACGTGGCCGGCCTCAGAAGATAAACTGTCCTGGACTTCTGAGCTGTGAGCCTCTGGGCCGGCCTCCTGAACTGTGTTTTGTCCTAGTACTCCAGCATGTGTGTTTTTGTTTTGGACAATTCCCTCGGTCCGCTGGAGCTTGTTTTGTTCGGTGTTGGTCCCTCCGTCCTGGGCCCCCGCCGCCCGCCCTGGGTTGGTCGTCTGTTTTTGTTTTGGGCTGTCTGGTGCCAGCCCTTGGAGGGGGGGTACTGTCATGGTCCTGGGTCGTTGACCCAGCGTTTTGTGTTTTGTGACTATTTCCCTCTGTTCTAGTTATTCTGTGTCCTCCCCCCTTGTGTCCGGTTCGGGTTCTAGATTTCCTGTTTTACTTTGTAGGTCTGTGTCTCGTTATGCCCATTAAGTTCCAGCTGTGTCCCCTCCTGTGTGCCATTTCCTCATTACCTGGTGTGTGTATTTATAGTTGGTGTCTGCCTGTGCTCCTCGTCGGGTCGTCTGCACTCATCCGTGTATTTCTGCGTATCTCTGCATTCATCTGCGTTCCATGGTGTCCTGTCTCTGCGTCCCTCTGCCCCGCACCCCCTTTGTACGGTCTCAGGTTTGCTATTTAGTTTCTCCCAGTTTAGGTTTCCGTTTGTAAAGTACTCATACCTCGTTGCCTGTTTTTGTCACCACCACCTTTGTAAATAAAACATCACTCGTATCATCAGTTTGCTGCATCTTGGGTCCTCCTTTTCCTCCACACCACACGGCTCCCTCCGCCAGCCGTGACACAGGCGCAGAAAGAAGAGGAATCCATCATACCTGCAGCAGCTCTGTACGACGCCCAAATCATAATTTGACTCATTACTCATGCAGCTCTCTATATCACTCTATTCATTTCCATTTCATTGCCCTGCACATATCTTCTGTACCTTTGTTTTTTTCATTTTTCTATACCTGCATCATAAGTATGTTCTGGAGAAGAAAAGTCACACAGGTTATATATTGCATGTACAACCAGTGTGTATTTCATAGCTTGTAAACACCTTTCACATTTCCTTTCTGTTTCTTTTGCTGTCACACTTACACTGAGCCTCAATTTTTTCCTTTATGTACCCACAGTAATCAGTGAGCAAATCTGTAGGACGAGTGCAAAAGCAGAGGAGAAAGAAGGGAACACAATAAAAGCAAATAAAATCAAAAGAGGGAAAATGGATAGAGAATTAGACCCACATGCCCTCTGTCTTTTTTCTTAGCCCATAAAATATAAATACCCTTAAAGGACTCTGTAGTCATATTTTATAACACAGACTCTATGTTGGAGAAGAGATTTGATGGTGTGCTACATTACACTGAAATAGGTCTGTTGTGACCCAGGCCCGGCCTGAGTGCCTCTAAAACCATCTGTTAAGAAAAATGTAACATGCCCCAAACCATATTCTTCTTTAACATCTTAATCACAGCAATTCAAATAAGTTATACAGCAAAAACCCTTCATCTAACCTAAAACCAGTATAAAAGCACTGATCTGGGATTGTGTAATTTTTCCAAATGAGTCCAACAGCTCTATATTTAGCTAAAGGAAACCTTTTGTTTCCATCAGCTCGTGTAGCATGGGCATCTTGACAGATTTCCATGTTTTTGGCTGCATGACTCAGCTGACTCATTTGCCGTTTAGTACACTCTCACAAATAAAAGCTGCTACTCTTTTGGTTCCAGTCTTATTTTTATACTCTACTATGGACGTATGTGTGTGTGAGTGTGGTATGTTTCCTCTTGAGGTAAACTGAAATACAATTTCAGACTAGAACAATGCAAAACAGTGAGGAACTATCTCAGCAAAAATGCTCTTTTAAAGCCAATTGATACTTTATATAACAGACAGCTGAATATAATATAAGATAGCAGCAATGTGTGTTTTGTACACTTCCCAGCTCTCTGATATACGATATACTGCTCTCAATGGAACTAGCCAAGCCAAATGAGGACAGAACTGTCAGCCTGTCTTTTCCTTACTACCAGATGGGCTCCAACAATATAGACAATAGTTCCCTCTTCTGTGGGTATGGCTGCTCTCCCTTGGAGGAAAGGCCATGACAAACCAGTTAGCTTTTATAATGGTTGAATGGATCGTGTGTGTTTGCTGTGCATGTGTGTCTATGCACTTTTTGTTTAAAGGGAGATTATTTGCTTCTCCTCCGAGTCCAGGTGCTCCCTGTTTCGAGCACGCAGAGTCGAATTACCCAATTTGTATGAGCACAACTACCTCGAGGATACAACAATAATTTTCCATTTATTTTGTGTGGTATATCAGTATTTCTTTCTTTTACACACACACACACACACACACACACACACACACACACACACACACACACACACACACACACACACACACACACACACACACACACTTCTGTCTGCTCGTACACATTCGTCGGCCTCTTTACCCAATCCCCACAAAAGCCCTCTCATGTGCGCTTGCCAAAAGCAGGACCAGTGTGTCCTAGAAAAAAAAAAAACTACTGCCCTTGCTCTGTGAATGTCTGTGTGTGCATGTGTACAAATGAGACAAAGCAGATGAATGGAGCTCAAATCAATTCCCCTCAGACAGACTTAATACAGCTCCTAATAATTGCCTGCAGATATAGGGAAAGTATGCTGTCAAAGGCAGAAAAGAGACACAAAAACAAAAGCTGTTTCAATAGAGATCGCCTCTCTCAATTTGGCTTCAAAATAAATTGCTTATTAACAATGTCTCTGGGCAAATGGGAAGCAGTTCTGCCTTGGCTGGAACAATAATGACTCTTAAAACAGTCTGAAAAGCAATCCAAGGTGTGTGTGCATGGGGGGGGGACTTCCTTATAAAAGGGCAACCTTTAGTTTAAATCTGTGATCAAACTGACCAACAATTTAAACTATTTAACTTTTGCTTTATTGGCTACATACTTTGTGGTCTGTCTATATTACTAATCTATTGAATATATCTGTTAATCATACTTGGTATAAAATATTATACTAAGAATATTAACATAAGAAATAAATATAGGAGCAACTTCAGGGGCAATCTAGTTAAAACCTCATATAGAGGTGGTCTAGCTTTCTGTGTGTTCAAACTTCAGTCTGTGAAGTATACAGCCATGTTATGAGAAAGTAACAGTACATGAGATTTGGATAGCAAGTGCCAATTTATCAGCTTCACACCTCTTGGCCTATTGTACAGTACTTACGAAATACTTATCAAAATGTTGAGGAGACAGTGCACAAAACTGAAAGAACTGGTCTGAATGTGTGACTCATCTGTTCCTCAGTCTGACTCATCTCATCTATCACATCAACTTTTTAATGCAATGCAAAAATGGTTTTCTGCCACTAACTCACATGCACATCTGCTAGAATCGAGTGTAATCACATCTATTATTTACTTCTGCAAACAACAGCTGTCTGATGGAGGAAGTATTCAGATCCTTGACTTAAACAGACATCATGTAACATGATCAACTCTAAAAGCATTAAGTAAGAAATTTGCTTGCTTTCACACTTTGCTTGTTTGAGTTTTATTTGCCCTGTTTTCCTCTCATTTTGCAAAAGAGTTGAGGTTATTTTAGTTTAATATGAACGGTAGCATAGTTCTAACTTGCAGTGCAGCATGCAGTATAGTATAGTTGCCGCTTGATGAAGCCATTTAAGTCATGAAGGACATTACTTAAATGTGTAGTATTTCTACTGTCCTGCAGGGGCTGACTCCAATAGCTGCAAAATTGCTGTACGGAAAACTTTGAGAAAATGACTCCACTTCTCATTTGATTTATGATCTTGATAAATATTTTGCAAAGTTTATGTTTTCAGATTGGAGTTTTTATTCTAATTGAATGTAGAATAGTATTCACGTTGCAAATTATACTCCCATTAAGAGTAAATCAGATAATTAAGTAGTGTGTGCTCTAGAGTGTGGCTATTCTGTGCATCAAGGGCTTGTTTAACATTCACACGTAGGCTACTGTTCAGCATTTTTGGTATCTACATGTCCACATTATTAATGGCTCAGGCACACTAGAGTAAAAAATATGACTACAGCCTCCTTGTGACCATGAAAATTGATACTTTTTGCATTCGACAATTGATTGGAAGTACCCCACCACGCACTTATATTTTAACATGGAACACCCTCAGGCTCTGGGCGACCACTTTCAATTGCAAGGTGATTGCAGAGGTCACCTGGAGAGAGGCAAACTCCAAACAAAAGTCTGGCTCAGACTAACTATAATCACTCCCACACAGATTGGCAAAGCTTTGCAAATAATTGTTGTCTAATTTACCAACACATTGCAATCAATCAGAGCCTGCTCCTATAAGTGCAACTTGTTTGCGATGCTTCTCTTTGCAATAGGAGACTTACCTCAATAGTTGACGGGTGTTATTCATACATGAAAGCAAGGTTGCCTATGTTATTTTGCAGCTAAATTGCTGTACTGTAGCAACTATATCACTATTTGTGGGGGAAAGTCTTTATTTTCTGTTTTATATATGGGAGGTTCTGGCCAGACTAAGCAATTAATGTGAATTTCTGTAATAGACACCACAGTTTTTGGTCATTTATCACAGCTAATCAAAGCATTATCACAAACAGATTGCATGCAATTTCCAACTTTAACTGTAAACTGATAGCAGACTGATTCCATCTTAATACCGTTTTATTGCTGTCTTGATGCACTAAATCTGCTTTGAAGATGTAAGTTGACTGCCAGCAGTTGCAGACTTGGTCCCTGCCTTTGAAACAGCAGTTTCAAAGGCAAAAAGATTTAAAGTTTATTGCACACCATCACAATAATTTGGATTCTGCTGAGGTCTCTAACCACTATTTTCTCCAAAAAAGCTATTCAAGCTAGCTAGTGCTAGCATTAGCTTATTTACACATCTCTAGCACATTTTAGCATTTATTGTTGTCCTGTAACTGCTCTAGTACTCAATTCAAACTGTTCCTGAAACTGTTCATTAATGGGATCGTAAGTTTGACTCTCATTACTACGTGGTAATCAAATTGCACATGTAGTCTACAGAATATAGATTATATAGAAAACTGACAAAATACTGTGTACTCACTATTGCTAGAAACAGTAGAAACAGATTAAACATGCTGATAAATGCACAACAACTCAAACTGCAGGAGAAACTATGAAAGCTACACTGATTTTTCTCAGGTATAGCTTTTTTCCAGTGGTTGAGAGCAGCTCAGAGAAATATTTTCCTTTACAAACACAGAATCCATTTCATGGCTGCTGATGAGAATCAGCATCCTTCAAAAAAGGCAAAGAATTTGTATGTAGTCTTTTCTGAGGTTATTTTTTATGCTGACCGAATGCATCCACAACACAAACACATATTCAACTCTCATTTGCACAAGAAAAATACATCAGCTAATAACAGAGCCAAAATAAAATCCAGCTGGACATCTTGAAGTGAATACACAGGGATAATTGAGCTGAAGCCTCTATCTCACGCTCTCTGTTAGAGAATACATAAATAGAAATGATCAGATCAGAGCTACGGCAGCTATGATGGTGGCAGCATTGTTAACCCTGAAGCCTGTGTATGCAATGCACTGTGTGTGTGTGTGTGTGTGTGTGTGTGTGTGTGTGTGTGTGTGTGTGTGTGTGTGTGTGTGTGTGTGTGTGTGTGTGTGTGTAAATGTAAGTGAGTGGTGGCTGACCCTGCAGCATAGACCAGCAATCTGTTCTCTATGAGATTCTGAAAAAGAAACTGCTCTACCGTCTGGTCTGTCAAGGACGAGGATGTGTCAACACGTACATGCTCATATGTCTGTTACTACCTTGGTTTGTGTATCTAAGCACTCGCATGCATTTGTGTGGGAGTACTAACAAATAAATGTGTGAGAGCGTGTTGTTTGAACTCAAACACGATAACACAGCACTTTTTCCACAGATTTGCCTTTCTTCTGCAAAAATAGGCTGCACTCCTTTCGTTACCTCACATGTATGCCTTTTAAATCTCCTTTGCAGAGATTTGGGTGTAAACCTGTTTCCAGTTGAGAAAGCTAAGCTGTGGAACCACAAACCTAAAAATAAAACTTTGTGTGAGATTTACTAAGCCTTTTATGGCTCTGGTTTGCAATGCCTTAGTCCAAATGAGCATCACTACTATGCTTATTGAACGGAACAGAGGTCAATGAGAGGTTTAACACAAACAGCACCCTCTAGAAGACTAGATCTTGTGCACTTTACACTATTAGCAGGGATAGTGATTGACGTTATCTGCAAATAAAAGACAACAATCCCAGTCAGCATAAAGTTCTGTAACAACTGATGCTACATATTCACATGTTGTGCACTGTACCTGTGATGGCGTGGTGGGAGAAGGCCTCTACATAGGTCAGGTAGTTGTGTGGACAGTGTTTTTTAAGCCACTTGCAGACATCCTGCTGAGTCCACAGCACCACTGGTTTGGACAGACTGGACAGTGTAGGACTGGTGTGGTACACAGTGAACGCTTCACCTGGACGTAACTGAAGAACACACACAGGAAGCAGTTTGTCAATGTGCATATTGTACAATAGTGTGCAAAAGTCTTGGATTTCTTTATACTTTGCTGGTTTTGAGAAGTAGTTCTCAGGATTTCTGAAGCTTTTTCAAACTTTGCCTATGTAGATTGGCTGCTTTTTCACCCATTTTCAGTCAAGTCCTTGCGCTTGACCATTTTTAGAGGAATGTTATTTGTGTTTGTATGTTAAGCTGCCATGAACATGAGGTTTTTATGCCTGTGATTTGGTATTTATTTTGTGAATCTTACATCTTGTGTTTGGCAATTTTTTCCTCATAATTTCTATTTATGTCGGGTGTTTGTTTTATTTTTTTTTGTTTCAGATTGGTATGGACTTACCAGTCTACTTAAACAGTTTGCTTTTTGTTTGTGCTCTCTCTCTTTCCACCTTTGCCTTTAGGTCCTCACTACATCACTCTTCAGCATGACACTTAACACTAACCTATGAATCATTTAAGCACAAAAACACAACAAAATCCAGGGATGGACCAGTGTTATGTATATAGAAACCAGACAGCTAACAATGGAACCAATTATAAATCACGTTCCTACTTGCAGTCTGCCACAAAAACATAAAATTAGTTTCTATTTCTTTTGTTGAATCTATGAATCTACATGATGTGCAGTGTTTCCTTAAAACTGAACAACTGGAGAACAAAAGAATAAGCGGCAGGCATAAAAAAACTACAGCAGATGAGCAGTATCTGACAGTCATGTCCTTAAGAAATAGGAAAACAATCCTTTAAAGATCTGACACAGGACACATCTGGCCCTTCAGCTGATCCATCTACTCTTCACTGAAGCCTCAGTGGAAGAGTGAAGGGAAGGGAAACAGGGAGAAAAGGCTGGGGTATGTGAAATTACACAAAAATCAGTGACAATAGCTTATAGTGTGATGAATCAAAATCTCTAGTTTGTAGTTCATATTGTATGAATGATATCAGATTTAACAATGAGTATCTACAGCCATCTCTAAAACACAGCTCAGTTGAATTTTACAAAAATATGCTGTATTTCCCATGTTTATATGTAAATTGCTGCACCAATTTTCCATTTTTTAAAAACCAGCTGTGGCTTCACACTTTCGCACATGTATGTGAGCAGACAGTAAGACGACACCAGTGAGTCTACAGGGAGTGCAGAATTATTAGGCAAGTTGTATTTTTGAGGAATAATTTTATTATTGAACAATTTTATTATTGAACAACAACCATGTTCTCAATGAACCCAAAAAACTCATTAATATCAAAGCTGAATGTTTTTGGAAGTAGTTTTTAGTTTGTTTTTAGTTTTAGCTATTTTAGGGGGATATCTGTGTGTGCAGGTGACTATTACTGTGCATAATTATTAGGCAACTTAACAAAAAACTAATATATACCCATTTCAATTATTTATTTTTACCAGTGAAACCAATATAACATCTCCACATTCACAAATATACATTTCTGACATTCAAAAACAAAACAAAAACAAATCAGCGACCAATATAGCCACCTTTCTTCGCAAGGACACTCAAAAGCCTGCCATCCATGGATTCTGTCAGTGTTTTGATCTGTTCACCATCAACATTGCGTGCAGCAGCAACCACAGCCTCCCAGACACTGTTCAGAGAGGTGTACTGTTTTCCCTCCTTGTAAATCTCACATTTGATGATGGACCACAGGTTCTCAATGGGGTTCAGATCAGGTGAACAAGGTGGCCATGTCATTAGTTTTTCTTCTTTTATACCCTTTCTTGCCAGCCACGCTGTGGAGTACTTGGACGCGTGTGATGGAGCATTGTCCTGCATGAAGATCATGTTTTTCTTGAAGGATGCAGACTTCTTCCTGTACCACTGCTTGAAGAAGGTGTCTTCCAGAAACTGGCAGTAGGACTGGGAGTTGAGCTTGACTCCATCCTCAACCCGAAAAGGCCCCACAAGCTCATCTTTGATGATACCAGCCCAAACCAGTACTCCACCTCCACCTTGCTGGCGTCTGAGTCGGACTGGAGCTCTCTGCCCTTTACCAATCCAGCCACGGGCCCATCCATCTGGCCCATCAAGACTCACTCTCATTTCATCAGTCCATAAAACCTTAGAAAAACCAGTCTTGAGATATTTCTTGGCCCAGTCTTGACGTTTCAGCTTGTGTGTCTTGTTCAGTGGTGGTCGTCTTTCAGCCTTTCTTACCTTGGCCATGTCTCTGAGTATTGCACACCTTGTGCTTTTGGGCACTTCAGTAATGTTGCAGCTCTGAAATATGGCCAAACTGGTGGCAAGTGGCATCTTGGCAGCTGCACGCTTGACTTTTCTCAGTTCATGGGCAGTTATTTTGCGCCTTGGTTTTTCCACACGCTTCTTGCGACCCTGTTGACTATTTTGAATGAAACGCTTGATTGTTCGATGATCACGCTTCAGAAGCTTTGCAATTTTGAGACTGCTGCATCCCTCTGCAAGATAGCTCACTATTTTTGACTTTTCTTTTGACCCATTTTGCCAAAGAAAAGGACGTTGCCTAATAATTATGCACACCTGATATAGGGTGTTGATGTCATTAGACCACACCCCTTCTCATTACAGAGATGCACATCACCTAATATGCTTAATTGGTAGTAGGCTTTCGAGCCTATACAGCTTGGAGTAAGACAACATGCATGAAGAGGATGATGTGGACAAAATACTCATTTGCCTAGTAATTCTGCACTCCCTGTATGTTTGCACTTTAATTTGTTGAGTTACTATATTATGCAATTTAAAACATTGTTTTTTTTATTGCTTTTTCAAATAAACACTCTGTAATTGCTCTAGCTTACTTAAATATGCAGCATGCACGATTTTCTCATTAATGTGAACTCAGCTGGGATGATGCATTCTAATGCCAACGACTGCTACAAAATCAGTTCTGGTAGTAAACCACCCAGCGAGTGCAAATAACATCATGTAATGGAAAGAAGCTTATTAAGTGTCCATACATTATTATTTAGCCTGCAGTGATACTTCTCTCATGCAAGACAAAGAAAATGCAGCTCATTTAAAATTTAGCAGGGTTATGACTTTGTATTGTACGAAACAAATCAAGTCCACATGAGTGCAAATGGCAAAAGAAAAATCAGCAGTTTAAAAGCTTGCAGGCATAGAAGGGTAAGCAGATGCTCTTCTGGATAAATAAACTTCATCACCTTGTGACTGAAATTTAGATATTTAATAATTCCCTTTGTGAAATCAATAAATATATCCATCCATCCATCTAAATGTTCTGTTGGCACATAGCTTCAAACAGATTTTATTATTCAAATTTTGTACATTTGTGGCATTTTAACCATCTGTCAGCAACACATATTGAGAGAGTAATTACATTCCACATTTTCTATGGGTGTTGATGTGTCTTTTTGTGACTGGTAGGATCTTTTTCCAAAGGTAATTTTCCCTGACAGCGGTGCTTCATTATACAGTCAGCGCAGCATTAATATGATTCTGTCAATGTCGTCTTTCAGTTACATGAAAGCATGTCTCGTTTTGTTTCATTCTCTATTTTTTTCCTCTTCTTCTTCTTCACACACCTTCCTATGATCCTTGTAGTTGCCAGAAAGTATAAGTATAAGTATATATTAGGGGTGCAACGATACTCGTATCGATATTGAACCGTTTGATACAGTGCTTTCGGTTTGGTATGCATATGTCAGAAATCAGAAATCAGAAATCAGAATACTTTATTCATCCCGAGGGAAATTAGGGGTTACAGCAGGCAGCACGCTAATGGCGCATGCGCACTCACAAAGGAACCTTCTGACCAACTTTACACAAGCATCACATTGGGGAGACATGTCAGAAAGGTAGGCTGATAGGAAAAAACAACGAAAATACACTACATGAGGTAAGAGGAGGAGAAAAAAAACTCCACTCAGACTGAGCTCCTGGTGGGAGAACAGTTTGATAACAGAAAAAACACCTCAGCACAAAAGCACATGACTATCAATACACCATAGAAACACGAGACAAGCAACAGGGGCGGGTAAAGGGTATGAGAGAGCCGGCGTAGACAGCGCATCCGGTCCTGCAGCATCTGCGCTGGTCCAGTTGACTGCTATCTTCCCCGGTAGGGCACAAGCATCGAAGGCGTTGGAAAGGGAGGGGGATGAGTGAGTGCTTGTCAGTGTAAGTGTGTGTGTGTGTGTGTGTGTCCAGAGTTCAGCGGAGACAGTGTCCTTCGCACTATCAGGCTAAGTAAACAGTCTGCCAGCCAACCCAGGTGGCTTTCATGGGACGGGAAGAATAGTCATCACACAGTCGTTATCAGGGAGTTGTTTTGGTGGGCTCCAGCCTTGGGCCTGCAGCTGGCGCCGTGGTGTCCGAATGTTGAATATTGTTGATTTCTGTTTTGTGAGCAGCTCGAATTTTAGCACTCTGAGACTGGTCCCTCAACTTCGCGTTGGAGAGCCGCGAGCCTCCCCATGATGGTATCAAACTTCAGTTCCAAGGTGTTGTCAGTCTTTTGATTCTGAGACTTCACAACTGCAGTGATCCGTTCCGCGATGTTTTCCAGCTGTCGCTCAAGGGTGTCATTTTGAGCAGGCCTCTCTCTGATGTTTCCCCTCATACGCTCAATGGCGTTGTTTTGAGCCTTCACAGCAGCAGTAAGCGTCTCCAAGGTGTTGACCATATTACGTTCGTTGTGAGAGGTCGCACCTCGTCCCGGCGCTTCGAATCCAGCGGGCAGCCATGTGGGGGTTTGAACAGCCGGTTCCGCTCTCTTATTTCTCTGATAAAGCAGGGCTAGGCCAACGCCGATCAGCATGAACCCTGTTATCATGGTTCCGAATAGGTAGATATCTTCAGCGTCCTCGATCGACAGTCCCGCCAGGCACACGGTCCTCCAGTTCTGCCACCCGTCCATCGTGTAACCGGCAGGGAAAGTCCCTCCAGGGCACTCAGGCTCTCCCGAGCCCCGACTTCTCGTTGAGAAAAGGGTGTCAATAGCACTCAGAGACCAGTTGATCAAATCCATAATTGTCTTTTAGGTTTAGAGAACGACAGTGAGAGACAATATCGAACAATACAATTTTTAAAATTTATTTTATCAACTTTTCTTCTGACGATGCTGTCTGTGTTGAGAGCTCAGTGGATCTGCGTTCGACTACTCCGCCTAGACTGCACTGTGGAGCTCAGATCCACCGAGCGCAACACAAGCTAGCAAGACAGAAGCTAAGCTCGTTGCAACATGGCAAATTGAACCTCCCCCACTCTCATTCAGGTCTGGCTACACACTACCAGGCTATACAGCAATGACATTGGAATGTCGTTCGGACTGGAGAAGTGTAGTCGGATGGTAACAAAGAGAGGGAAGGTAGTCAGAACTGAGTGGATTGAACTACCAGAAGGCAACATTGCAGACATAGAGGACAGTTACAAGTACCTGGGGATCCCGCAGGCGAATGGGAAGCATGAAGAGGCCGCTAGAAAAGCTGCAACCACCAAGTACCTGCAGAGGGTCAGGCAAGTCCTGAGGAGTCAGCTGAATGGTAAGAACAAGATCCGGGCCATCAACAGCAGCCTATTACCCCTGCTGGGGTAATAGGCTGGCCAAAGGAGGAGATAGAAGCCACTGACATAAAGACAAGAAAGCTCCTTACCATGCATGGAGGGTTTCACCCCAAGTCCAGCACCCTGAGGCTGTACGCTAAGCGGAAGGAAGGGGGCCGGGGACTGGTGAGTGTCAGCACCACAGTCCAGGATGAGACAACGAACATCCAAGAATACATCGGGAAGATGGCCCCAACTGACCGAGTGCTCAATGAATACCTCAGGCAGCAGAAACCCAAGAAAGAGGAGGGAGACGAGGAACCATCATGGAAGGACAGGCCCCTGCACGGTATGTACCACCGGCAGATAGAGGAGGTGGCTGATATCCAGAAATCCTACCAGTGGCTGGACAAAGCTGGACTGAAAGACAACACAGAGGCACTAATCATGGCAGCACAAGAACAAGCTCTGAGCACAAGATCCATAGAGGCTGGGGTCTATCACACCAGGCAAGACCCCAGGTGCAGGCTGTGTAAAGATGCCCCAGAGACAATCCAGCACATAACAGCAGGGTGCAAGATGCTAGCAGGCAAGGCATACATGGAACGCCATAACCAAGTGGCCGGCATAGTGTACAGGAACATCTGTGCCGAGTATAACCTGGAAGTCCCGAGGTCAAAATGGGAGATGCCCCCAAGGGTGGTGGAGAATGACCGAGCTAAGATCCTGTGGGACTTCCAGATACAGACGGACAAAATGGTGGTGGCTAACCAACCGGACATAGTGGTGGTAGATAAACAGAAGAAGACGGCCGTAGTGATCGATGTAGCGGTTCCGAATGACAGCAATATCAGGAAGAAGGAACACGAGAAGCTGGAGAAATACCAAGGGCTCAGAGAAGAGCTCGAGAGGATGTGGAGGGTGAAGGTAACAGTGGTCCCCGTGGTAATCGGAGCACTAGGTGCGGTGACTCCCAAGCTAGGCGAGTGGCTCCAGCAGATCCCGGGAACAACATCGGAGATCTCTGTCCAGAAGAGCGCAGTCCTGGGAACAGCTAAGAAACTGCGCAGGACCCTCAAGCTCCCAGGCCTCTGGTAGAGGACCCGAGCTTGAAGGATAAACCGCCCGCAGGGGCGTGCTGGGTGTTTTTTTTTTATAAAAACACCCAGCGCGCATATGCATTTTATATATATATATATACATGGGGTGCAACGATACACAAAATTCACGGTTCGGTTCGGTACTTTGGTGTCACGGTTCGATATTTTTTCGATACAAAAAAATGTTCATGCATTTTTAATTTGTCATTTATTAAAATTATAAATATATATTTTAACTCAAAAGTACAGTTTTTAAATTTAACCCTAACCCTTGTGCGTGTTTTTTATTTTGACAGCGAATGCGCACCTGCGGACCACTTATGTGCAGCCCTGGTTATTTAGCTCATCATATTGCAGCCACAGAAATTCTTTTGTCCATGAAACCATAAAGCTGCACTTTCTTTTTGCCTTATAGTCTGATTTGTCATAACTTCTCCGTTTTGTGGTAAGCTTTTCTTTGGCTGTCACTTCTTCACCCTGACCTGTCTTATTTGGCTCAGCAGAACTGAAATGCTTTTACACACTCACTCACATAAGCTCAGCGATTCTCTGCGCGATCAACCTCTCACATGTTTAAGCTTGCTGCGGGAGATTTCACTTGTCATGTTTGCATAGTAAGCTAACGATTAATAAGACGATGTCAGAGGAATTGGTGCACAAATTATCATCACTCACAGATCAGTGCTGTCGGTCTCTATACACAGTTCGCACGATTGCAAAGTGAAAGCAAAAAAACAAGCGCAAATTCAAACGCGATTTCAATATGTCACATATTGACAGTGGCTCACCGATGCCAATGACATAATTACCCAGCTACATTTCCGAAAGAATGCAGAAGCATTGACATATATTTTTCCTACAATAGCCCGACGGGCAGGGAAGAGATAGATTTTGGTAGCCCGACTGAAAAAATCGCTAGCTCCGGGACGTCGGGCTAGCGATATTGCAAGCCCTGTATCTGATTGAGGAATCACTCATCTTTGGAAAAGAGAGTTTATTACAGAGAAATGTCTCTTTCCAAAATAAAAGCTATGCTATCCGCTTCTTCTGGGCTATATTCTCAGCAGCATAAGGAGAATCATGTGCTAACAGCTGTCTAAATGACTCGGCTAAAGTTAGTAGCATGCTTGCTTTTTTTTGTCTGCTTCCACTTGTCTTTGCACTACAATGATGTCGGCGTAAATGTGCAGTCATATTCGTTGTGTTCCCGCTAGTGCTTTCAGGTTAATCTCGTTGAAATGACCTTAACGCCACAACACGGCAAATCTCCGTTAACGAGCTACCGCCGATCACTCCGTGCATGGGGCTAGACGGCCAACACGTTAACGAGCTAACTGCGCTAACACACTAGTTCACACCAATGTAATTGAGCATTGCATGGCACATTCAACATACTGTTTTACTTTAGTCCATGACTCGCTTACCTTCAGGGTCATACGTCACATGAAAACCAAAATAATTCCAAACGCCAGATCTGAATGACGTTCAATTTGCCTGTTGCAAGGAGAGCTTAACTTCTGTCTCGCTAGCTTGCCCTGCGCTCTTCCTTCTGACTATGCTGTCTGTGTTGAGCGCTCAGTGGATCTGCGCTCGACAGTGCAGCCTAGGCGGAGTAGTCGAACACAGATTCACTGAGCGCTCAACACAGACAGCATCGTCAGAAGGAAAATTTATAAAATAAATTACAAATGTTGTATTGTTCGATACATATGCGTACTGAACCGAAAGCACTGTATCGAACGGTTCAATATCGATACGAATATCGTTGCACCCCTAAAATAAATAAATATATATATATATATATATATATATATATATATATATATATATATATATATATATATATATATATATATATATATATATATATATATATATATATACACACATACATATACATACATATATATACATACATATATATACATACATATACATATATATATATATATATATATATATATATATATTTTTTTTTTTTTTAAATTTATTTATTTTTCCCCCATAGGTCAATGCCATGTGCGGGGAATTAATAGGAACATTAATAAAGCCACAGCCAGTTCTCACAAGCAAAAAAACCCCAACCGTTTCCTCGTCCCATCAACTCTCTCTCTGTTGTCTGACTTACTCTCATATCTAATCCATTTATTCATGCTCTGTCTGAGCCAACTCTATGACAAAAGCTCTGGCTGATTTTCAACAGAAAAACACAGAAGTGCTGCCAAATGTTCCACTCCATAACTGACCGTATTAAATAGGATTATGTATGCTGAAATGTCACATGCACAAATGCAACTTACACTCGCTTGCTCTTGTAGCTTCATATCTAATGTTTTCCCCACCCCTTTCTTATTAATGATACGAAGAGCAACTCACAGAATGCCTTCACGCACAAAAAAGGTGACAGACATGAGTTTGTTCACAACTAACTAAATTTACATCTTTGCCAGCCGCTGTAATGAGATTTCCTTCAATCAATTTAAACACCAACGAGGCCTATCAACTTCTGGCTGGTCCACTAGCGAAGTGCGTTCTGCTTTGTAGGCCTTAATTGAAAACAACTCAATTTCTCCGCTCCAATGTGTTTGGTGGTTTCCTAATCACACACATACTTCAACTCTGACTCAGTGGAGCGCCAAAGCCATTTTAATAACCTAAATTTACAACTCTGACCCAATCATTAATTGAGATAAAGTTAGGAGACATGTAGAAATGGCCACTCTTGTAGATGATTGAGTGTGGCCAAAAGAGAGTAAAAGCTGCAGCTGAAATCCCTGCAGAATTAGTCTATCATTTTTTACTATCCTCGTGTTGACATAGTTGAGTAAATACCGAAGTCGCTGGGGGATGTGAACGTTTGGACTATCAATCACTTCTGTGAATTTAACAAGACCAATAGATTTTTTGCCAAGATTAAGTCAGCGGTCTACGATTTGCTCTCTCAGGATGAAAAAAGGACATAATCATAATCACGTGACCTGGAGGGCTAATAGTCTTCACAACAAGCGAGGGGTTTGATTTTTGAGGGAAGTTCAAAAGCCACTTGTTACAAGTTCAAAAAATTGTTAACTCCTATTCCCCTTTTTTCTTAGATGTTGTGCATTGTAAAGACACAGCATAACAAATAAACTCAGTAAAGACCAAAGATATGTACCATTTTACACGTTTATTAGTGACATTAAAGTAATATAACTGTAGACTGGTTGAAATTTCCGTTATTTCCCTTATTCCAGTCTTTATGCAACACTCAAAGTGCTTTCTTAGTACAAGAAGACTCGTTCACCCATTCACACAAGTGCCTTTTTTCTATGGTGAGCTCTTTTAACCTATCATTCAAACACTCACACTCTAGTTTCAGTGTCTTTCTTGAGGATGCTTTGGGACAGGAGGAGAATGGAACCACCACCCTTCTTATTAATAGACAACTTACTTAACTCTTGGACTACAGATGCCACAGCCACATGAATTCTGGATCAAATTTCAAAATGCAGCACTGTTCTTTACTAACAGGGCTTTAACGTAGCCTACATAAAGAGTACTACATGAATAAAGAGATGCTAAAATGGGTGACGGTAATACAAATAGCACTGTGGTTTCTGATTCTAACAGCTTATTACCCCATTTTCATTTCAACAGCAAAAATCTTGATGAGTTCATATTTATTAAATATGATAATATACATTTTAATAACTAGAATATCCACGTTCCCAGAAAGGATGACCCCTCATTACTGAAGCACTTGGAACACAGGAACACCTATGCACGGCTCCTCTTTGTAGACTACAGCTCGGCTTTTAATACCATCCGGCCATACAAACTACGTCCCAAACTCCACCAACTGGGACTTAACTCCTCTCTGTGCAACTGGATTGTGGACTTCCTCACTAACCGTAGACAGAGTGTCAGAGTGGGTAAGAACACCTCTTCCACCCTTGTGGTCAACACCGGTGCCCCTCAGGGGTGTGTTCTGAGCCCTCTGCTATACACTCTCTTCACCCATGACTGTATTTCCTCCTGCGCGTCCAATCTCATTGTTAAGTTTGCAGATGACACTACAGTGCTCGGACTTATTTCCAACAATGATGAGACAAACTATAGGACAGAGGTGCAACAACTAGAGTCATGGTGCCACGACAATAACTTGGTCTTAAACACCAAAAAGACCAAGGAGATCATTGTAGATTTCCGGAAGAGGGGTCATAACAACCATCTGCCTCTCTTCATTGGCAGTGAGGCGGTGGAGAGGGTGAGCAGTTTTAAATTCTTGGGGGTAACTGTGACCGAGGACCTGTCCTGGGGCAACCATATCACCTCAGTTGTACGGAAGGCCCAACAGCGCCTCTACTACCTGAGGAGACTGCGGAGCGCACACATTCCCAGATCTCTGATGTTGAACTTCTACAACTGTGCCATCAGCAGCGTTCTGACGTATGGATTTCTAGTGTGGTTCCCCAGCTGCACCAAGGCCGATCAGCAAGCACTCCAGCGGGTGGTGAAGGAAGCTGGCAGAATTATTGGAACAAGTCTGCCAGAGATCAGTAATATCTTCCCCACTCGCTGTCTGAGGAGGGTGCACAGTATCCTGCAGGACCAACATCACCCTGCGCGCCACCTTTTCCATCTGCTGCCCTCAGGGAGAAGGTACAGGTCTATACAGGCCAGAACATCCAGACTGGCCAACAGCCTGTATCCACAGGCTGTGAGGCTCCTGAACTCTCTGCCCCCCTCTCACGGACAATAACCATATCCAACTTCTTAATAGCAATGAACTGGTCTGCATTGGTGCATCATATCTTTATTCTCTTCCCCCTCCTGCCCCCCCCCCCCTCTTTCTTAAATAGATAACTATCATATCTGATATCATATCTCACAGTACAATAATATTGAATGGGTTGCATTGTTGTATTTTGTCATGTTTCTCAGGTCTTTGTCTGAATTTCTACGAACATTATTGCTAAGGATTGTCTTATTGCATTGGAGTCACACTGGGTTAAATATGTACACTTGGGTTTTAAGGGGTATTTATTATTTTCTTCTTTTTTTTTGGGTTGTATGGAAGCCCCAAACGCAATTTCATTGTTCTTGACAATGACAATAAATAAATAAATACTAATACTAAATACACCATCTGTAATAATGATTAGCTAAGCCACAGGAGTGCTGGCATATTAGAGATGAAATCATAAGCCCTTAAGATGCAATGAAGGATCGTTTTGCACAATAACAAATCTGGGAAACGGATACAGGTCTCTGTTTGCTTATAAATGCCTCGGCTGTAATAATTAGTTATTGAATATTTTATGACTCACATTTGTTGACATTTATTTAACTGTTCATTATAAGTACTGAAACTGACAGCGAAAGGCATAGATGCAAAGGCAGATGGAGAGGGTGAACAAAGAGGAAAATAAAATGATGAAAAGAAAGAGAAGACAGTGAGCCAGGAGAGTGAAATGCTTATGAGTAATGGCCTTCATTATCAAGGAGCCAGACAGAAGGGAAATGGAATGATCGCTCCCATCATCCCTGCTTGCTCTCCTTTTCCTCCCTTGCTCTTCTCGCTCTGTTTGTTGGCCATCCAGACTGTATCTCCTCTGGCCAGTTCTCTCTCGTCGCCGTTCCCCCCTTTTACGACCTCCCTCCTCCTCCCGAGACCTACTTCTGTCCAGCTGGAGGAGGTCCCTCATTTGTTACATACAGAAGAGGAGCTGGAGTTGGCGAGGAGGCATATGCAAAGTGGAGACTGTATATAGAGCGCAAGTGTAAGGAGAAATTCAGGATGGAGAGGAGGAAGAAAGAGACAGAAAGGCGGAAAATAGTATACTGTAAATGCAATCATACACTGCAGTTAGCAAGAAGAGTATTTAAATCCCTAAGTGTGGTAAACGCAGCAAACAGATGTGTAGCTACAGACCATAGATGTGAAAAAGTAAAACAGTTGTCTCTGGACTTTTTTGGACACATTTGGTTCTCTTTTTTACAGCACCCAGAAAAAATGGATTTTTGATACACCTCATCCATTAAAAAAGATATTAATACATGTGGTTTCCCTCTGAGGAAAAACTAAGAACTGCACAGACGGCTACTTGTCCATGACATTTATTCAAACTTCCGACCATTCTTTCATGCAAAACTACTTCAGATATCTTGCATGTACTGTGCATTTAAAATCCCTCTATAACAGGGGTGGCCAACCAGTCAGAGACCAAGAGCCACTTTTTTTTTACTGTGTTACCGCAAAGAGCCACATCATACGCATGGGCACACATGAACATCACCCATCCTTTCCTCCCTCTCTCTCTCTCTCTCTCTCTCTCTCTCTCTCTCTCTCTCTCTCTCTCTCTCTCTCTCTCTCTCACACACACACACACATCTCTGCTCAGCCAGATTTATTGTAAATGTCACACACCAACATGATAATGACAGAAATGGACTCCTACAGTACTAAAACCACAGGCCAGTCATTTTCAACAATGAACATTGTGTGCACTGTCTCACACACACAAACTCTCAGTTCAACCAAGTCCACAAACAAGAATATAATAATCTACAATAGCATTTACTTTTGCTTTCGTGCAAGTTTTCAATCAGCGTTGCATATCTGGCTCTTTGCTTACTCAGGGCAGCACTGGCGACTTGCCCGCTGGCTTTTAGCAGAGTGGGAAAATGCGTTAAATCTCCCTTTTGAATATGTGTCTTGAACAGCTTCAGTTTGTTGACAAACGCAAACACACTTTGCACTAGGTCAGGGAGCATTTTTAACTTACCCTGCAGGGTCAGGTTCAGTCTGTCCAGTGGAAATTCCAAAAGTCAGGAATAGTTTGGTCAGCTTTGCACAGCCCCACAAGCCCGTTCACAGATCCCATCATGGCTGGTGCTCCATCCGTGGCTATTGCAGTTAATTTCGTTATGGGCAGATTTGCTTTTTCAAATGCAGCCATCATGGTTTCTTTCACATCTATGCCACGGGTTCTGTCTTTTAATGGCACAATATCCAGGAGTTCTTCTTTGATCACACAATCGTTTGAAACAGACCGTGCAAATATTGCCAACTGAGGCTTGTCTTGTATATCACAACTCTCATCCAATGCGACACTAAAATACTCACATGCTTGAAGGTCAGAGTGCAACTGTGATTCAATAGCCGTGTTAATGTCCGATATTCTGTGTTCAACAGTGTGGCGGGACAGTTGGACGTCTGATACCATGCGTTTTAATTTGTCGTTTTCAGGAGACAAGATTTCAACAACATCACTGAGGCATTTTTTAACGAACTCCCCTTCATTGTATGGCTTTTTAGCCCGTGCAATGTTCCAAGCCAGCTGATAGGATGCGAGCGTTATGGTCTCTGACCGCTTCGTAAATTTTTGGAAAAACTGTATCTGCTTTTCTGCCTGACTTTTCAAAGTGGCCAACTCGTGCTTGCGAAGTTCAGTCCCTTTTGGAAATTCCTGGTCGATGTTAGCATGGAGTGAGCTGAAGTGGCGCTGAAGATTTGAAGCTTTGAAATGCGCTAATGACGTCTGACATATAAGGCAGAATGGCTTACCATTGCGTTCAACAAAAAAATATAAACTCTCCCACTCTGTTAAAAACGTCCTGTGTTCATCTTCATATTTTCTTTTTGCTGTGCATTTTTTTCCTGCCATTTTAAGGGCGAACTTGCTCCTACTGGGAAACTTTGCGGTATTTTCATCTCACACACATGCGCATTTGATGAAAATACCGTATTGAACTCAAGCGAAGCGAACGCGCACATTTTAAAACAACAACATAAAAAAAAATCAAAACACAAACATAAACTTTGATATGAACGTAAGAGCCGCATGAAACCAGGCAAAGAGCCGCATGCGGCTCGAGAGCCGCGGGTTGGCCACCCCTGCTCTATAACATATCATTGAGATTTAGACTTTGCCCTTTTTTCACTAAATCCTTACATAACCCTCCATTGCTTCTGTTTGAGCAAGTCTTTGGTGAACATGTTTATTGTTAAACTGTAGTGTTGCTCTAATGTTTTTTTTTTGTTTTTTTTTAACACACAAGCTTTTTCCTGGCACAGTGTCCATGCAGATTAAATTTGTGCTGTCTCTTTGTTAGACACCTGTACTTTGACAACAAAAGCTATGTCTAGTGGCAGATTTATACCTTTTCCTCCACTTATCCAAATCAGGATTGCAGTGGGACTGGAGCTTATCCTGGCTGTCATGCAGGGGGTGCAAGTTGGACAGGGCGAACACGGGGAGACAGAAAAGCATTCACACCTACGGCCAATTTAAAATCACCAATTAGTCTAACAAGCATATGTTTGGACTGTGGGAGGAGGCTGGGATACCCGGAGAGAATGCACAGGGAAAGCATGCAGACTCTGCACAGACTCAGTGTAGGGGAGGAGCCAAGCCTGCTGGTAGATTAACACCAGAACCTTCTTCCTGTGAGGAAACAGCGCTAATCAGGCTCAGATCTTGCTAAGAAAATTGGACAAGTTTTGCTCTCGGGACAAAGTTTCCAGGGTGACCAATCTTGGATAGTTGTTTGAAGTCTTGTATGTTAATCTCAAATAACTACTGAATAATTTGAATATTCCTTACCGGACTCATAGGAATTCTGTTTACATCTTGATATGATGACTCCCCAAAGAATCTCTAATCATTGGCACCTGGAATCTGATTTAAATTTTATGAATTTGAAAGTATAACAAATATAAGAGTGTCCTCAGTTTCTTCCATATAACTAATCTGTTCTTTAAGATTTGCTTGAATTATGAAACAAAGTGTAAATTTAATGCATCACTTGTTTCAGAACATTGCTTTTAACAAACAGCCATTGTTTCAAAGAAATGTTGTTCATTCAAATATGGGATATGTTCACCTTTTTTTCAAGTTGTATCAGCCTTTTAATGTAACTGTGTTAGTAGCCTAAAATGTACTACTGTTCTTTTAATCTATAATTTATTTTTATGACTTCATCTTTCAGAAACTGCCACAAGGGCACATAATAAATTCTAATAACTGAGTATGCTATTAGGTGCATTAATTTATTCAGCAACACAAGTTCTGTCTCTATCTGTTCATCATTTTTTGCATAATTTTTTCTTACCCACCCCATACTCTGACTTTCTCTCTCCACTTCTCTATTGATCCTTCTGTTTGTATCCTCGCACAGCATTTGTCCTCCCAGCGTACTTTGTTCTATCATGTCTCTGATCTCCCCACTTCTACTAGCTTCTCACAAATTTTATCCACCCTCCCTTCCCCCTCCTTCTCACATGTTCACTCCCTTCTATCTTTTTTCTGCTTTGACTTCTGTGCACTGAGCTACTTTTTGTCCATATTAGTGCCTGGGTTTTGGTGCGCGTGGACTTGCAAGTATCTGTGCGCGTACGTGCATGCCCTGCCTCTCTGTGAAGCCGAATCGGGGGATTAGCTTAAAGTCAAGGGAGCGTGGGGAATCCTTAAAAATCACTCTTTGTGACCGATAACGCCTCTCTTCCGATCACTGCCTGTGTCTCTGCGCAGCCAGACCCTGCCTGAGATTGATCAATGACGTTACGCCAATTAGCAGTAAAACTCTGGAGGTGGGTGTAAGTGAATGAGTGAATCGATGTTTTATAGGATGCATGTCGTGTACTGTATAATCTGTACATGACATGCATACTATAAATATATCACCTGCTGCCCCTCTCTGCTCTGCAGCATTTCCTACCGTATCTTTATCTCATCACAGGACAGCAAACACTCAACCCGTGTCCTGTATGCTCTCCCCTCTGACCGAACAGCTCTGTTTCTCTTCCATTTACTGTACAAATCTAAAAGTTGCTGTAATGTCATCATATAATTGCATATTTATCCTCTCTTTCCAATCCGAAAGACCCTGACAGATCCTTTCCCTGATTCCTTCATGTCTCTTCACACTTCTTATCTTTCATTCTAGTAACAGTGAACCCCATCCCTTTTCCAGAGCAGTTTCTGTTGCATCATTTAGCACCCCTGTGTCTCCCACTGCTATATCTAGCCCTTTGCATTTGTGTGTTTGAGTGTGTCACTGTGATTCTGAAAATGTTTCAGAAGCTTTTGTGAGTGTCTACTTGATTGTTCCTGTGCAAGTAACTTTGTGTGAGTGTGTGAACTGTCAACCTCTGTCAGCTTTGTGAAACTGCCTTTGGTTGTCCTCAGGACACTGAGTGCGTAAATGGCTTGCACTCATGCAAATATGAACAGTCTCTCAGTGGGTGGACAAAGAGCCAGATGGGATTTTCACAAAGCTTTCTATTTAGCATGAGTCAAACATGTGTCTTAGGCAGGGCAACACATCACCGAGTGGCAGGACAAGGACAATGCAGTCTACAGTATTTCTGCCTCGATGCAAAGCCACTCGTACTTATCTCTGTGTGTTTCGGTGTGAACCACTAGCCTTCACCATCAGCACTACGCCAGTGCACCCGACGGGCTCCAAAGTTATGCTTTACATTGGGAAACTCACAATGTGGTCTGGTTTACTGGCTGAGCTACATCCCTGCCCTCATCCATAGCCACATGCTGTGGCTAGTGACCGAAAGTATAAGACTGCAATTACAAGCAGCAGAGACTAGGTTCCACTTAAGAGTGTCTAACGTATCCTTTGCCGGTAGAGCAGGTGATCAGAAGGTGCACAGAGCAGAGATGATTCTCCTTCACACTGAAGGAAGCCAATTTAGGTTCGGGCATCTGTCCAAAATGCTTTCTGCCCACCTCCCAGGTGAGCTTGTTTTAATCATGTCCAACTGGGAGGAGATCCTCTGGCACGCCCATAACATGTTTCTTTGTTGGCTTGGGAATGCCACAGTGTTTCCATATAGGAAGAGATGAGCTTTAGTGGACTCAATAGATGGATGAAACTCTCAATGAAAATACTAACATGCTGGTGATAGGGTGGCAAATTGATTGCCATGTCTTTCATCCTGGCTTACTATGTTACTACACTGACATGAACTAATTACCATTGAAAAGAAAGTACAGATGTGGTTTGCCAGAATTTCGATATTTCACAAACCTCATCAGGATTCATACCCTTAGACCATGAATGTCTGAAAAAAGTTTCATGAAATTCATCTGGATCAAGCTGTGAACTGACTGACAGACCAACTGTGGAATCTGTAGAACCATGCCATTATCCTGTCTAAAAACCTAGCACTTTGAAAGGAGCCTATGATGCACATTGTACAAGTAGTTTGCGTGTGCCTTAATTTATTACAGCAGACCACGATAATCTAAGCAATCTCATACATGTTCATACATGATAGAAGTGAGTACGTAATACAGAAACATATGAAACAACATACATTGGTGCTATTGGCGCAAAAGTGAACACTATTATATATGTGAGAATAGGGAATATACTCTTTTGTATCAGCTCAGGTCAGAAACTGTCTTCAATAAGGATAGTGGTAAAAATTTTCACTAAGTGGGTTTTTTTTATTTGCCCACCTAGCATAGCGTGAATAAAAGCCTCATTTCCAGTAACTCACTTGGTCCTGCTTTAGAGAAAGGAGACACAGTGGCTTCTATACCTTCCTAGATTGCATTCATTTTATTCCACCTATTCCCCAGTCTCATCTAAAGGTTCACCCACAAGCTGTGAGTCAGACGGCAAAATGAGCCACCCACAAACCCCTCCCTTCACCCCATCTGTCTATCTAAACAGCCAATTCAGGGATGGCACAGAAGGTACGTCAACTACGCAATAACTAATTATTTGGAAAATCTAGTCAGAAGACAGATCTCTGTAAGCCTAAACTTAATAAGGCAAAGGAGTATATAACCTCTGTTTCAACATATGCTTTTGCTGACTCCTGTTGAGCCAGCTGCTACTGTGTGCAGACAATATCTAACTTGTTTACAATATAAATTGAGCTGTTTTCAGTGCAATTGTCTACCCGTTGCAACCTTTTTAATAATCATTTCTTGGTGTCTTTCCTTTGCTTTCATTTTAATAAAATTAAAAAAACTGGAATATAGTGCACCGTGGTAAAAAAATGTTTTTAAAAATTACATTTTTGATATAGTTTTTGCATTGAAAATATTTTAATGCTGAGGGCATCTTTTGTAATAATGGCCCCTTTTGTGCATGCATGAACACCAATAAATATCAAAGATTTCTGTCCTCCCACTCTGCTGTCACTATTTTCTGTCTCCACTGACTGAGTGTTTGGATAGCAGTGCACAATGTGTTATATAAGCTTTGTTAAACAGATCAAGAAATTCCCCAGGTCCCACCTTATACAGAAGACAAGCTGTGTTTCACTTAACTGGCTTCCTCATTACAGCTGATGTGTGCACAACCAGTGTAATGGAGCATAATCTAATCATCCTGAGAGAACTGGATACATAGAAAACAATCGACAGTAAAAACGCACCAATATACACCAGTGCTTAAATGTATAGATGTACGAATGGACTCTGAAACACTTTCTGAATGCGCAGGCACTCATTCTCACACGCACACGTATCAGACAGAGCTGGACGGCTCTCCCATTTGTTGAATAATGCATTAAGAGGCTTGTTGCCACAAGGAAATGATAAGCCTTGCTTCTCATGGTATAGAGGAGGTTTAATTATCCGGTGTCTGTGTAATCACATGGAAACAGCTTCCCACTCGTCTTTCATTAGGCCTTTTATAGCTGTTATAGCTGAGTGGGCACTGTTTTATGAATTATTGAACACATTTTGTCGTGCACATGTACATCTTAAGGCCTAAAGGTTGCAAATTTTCTTCAAACCAGTGGTGAGACAGAGCAAATGTCCTCCGCTAGCCTATCTGGTCTCTTTCATTTGAGGAGTAGGAGAAAGGACAGGAGCTGTTGTGTCATGTGCTGGTTTTGGGTAAACACAGACAGAAAGCCTTAAAATAGATTTTTTTTCTCTCTCTTTGTTTAGACTGTCTCTGGTGCTGGACAGATGGGATTTCATTTTGCACAAAGTGATGTGTGAAAGAAAACGATGCTCCGGTTGCTGTGCTTAAATGATACTGCTAAGAGCCGCCAGACACACATTCTGCATCCATCAATCAGCAGTGAAACAACTTCAATATGTAGTTTTTATACCAGTCAGTTCCGCTAAAGCTTTGCTGAGCATAAAAAAAGGGGGGCCTGAAAAAAAAAAAAAAACATGATCTGAGACATTTAGGTCACTATAAATTGCATGCTCCTGGGAGTTTATTTCCTGTGCAGTATGTGCTTGCTTGGACTGTACAAGAATAGTTACATCAGAAGGCAGTTCTCACGCCACTCCTGAATTATATAAGTTTTTCTCTGATGGTATCCACCACAGTCTAAGATGAGGCGAGCCAACATTATGTAAATTAAACAATTAGTCTTCCTCTTTCCCACTAGACTAGATCGCTTTAGGTGAAGCTCCCGTTGCTTGTGCACATTCCTTTATCTTGCTGTATGATACGTTGTGTGGATAGGTTCGCTGCACCACACTCTTCTGCATGAGCTTAGACACTGTTTTGAAATTACATACATTTTTGTAACATATTATTTACTTCCAAGTTACAACAAAATTATACTCAAAGAAAAAGTATTTTTTCCAAATAATTTTACTAAAGCATTTCATTATAATGTAATGTAATATAACACCATGCAAGTGACATGTAACATTATTTACAGCAAAAATGGACCACAGTTGGCATAGTAAGTAGTAAGAATGCTTTATGTTTAAATGCTTCAATCACACAGGTCTAGAGGCTGGTTAGCGATCATGTAGCAACCACTGGTTGGAGAATACACATTTTTCCTCATGACCAGTGGTTCGAGTGGTTGGTGGCAGTTGCTGTGAATTTGATTGTCAAATCCCTCTTCATGCAAGCCTTTCAGAGACCTGCATGCAAGTGTATTCTGTGACAGATTGGCGAGTGGTTACGAGTGGTTAGCCGTCGCAAAATTGAGTGCACAGGGGTATTTGGTGCTACATCAAAACATCCTTGCAATTGCTTTGATTGCTAGCAGGTTGCTAGGGTCGCCTGTAGCTTGCATGGCAGACATAAACTTGGCTGCAAATACCAGCAAACTACTCATCAAGCACTGATGAATGACTGAAAACTCTGATGCAGTCTGGAAATAAAGGTTTCACTTGAAATGTGTTGGTTGCAGTGGTAGGGTACAACTTTTGCTTTGAAAGCAAACATTCCCTATTTCCAGAGAGTGTCGCACTTTCTCGTGCTTCAGTCGCTCACAGTAAAATGGGGAGTATTTGCAGTATTTCATTCAAACTATATACAACTGTGAGCAAATCAATCGCAAGAAGGTTTTCGGTACAGCACTCTTTTTGCAAACAATCACAAGTGTCAACCAGTTACCTACAGCAACCACTTGGGCATTTCTTTGTGAACAGTGACTGCCGGTCGCTAATCTGTCTCAAGGCATGTGTGACTGAGGAATTGCTATTTTATATCCAAAGAAAGAGAAACTTTAAATTTCTGTATAAAAATGTCATTAAAATGAACTGACAAGAGTAAACTGTAACTGACTGACTGCGCTGACCCTAAGGGTACTGCAAAGTGTGTTGACATAGAGGGGGAGGGATCTTAAATTTGTTTTTCTAAGATGCTAAATTGCCCACTGGCCTTTTTAATTCTGAAAAATAAAAATAAAAATATAAGCAAAAACCCTTCAGAGTTATTCACATGCACTGAAAACACTCCTCCGCATTGCCTTTGGTTTGTGTGTGTGGACATCTTCATACCTGGATGCCCTCTGTGCCGGGCTGCTGCAGTAGTTTGACGGTGCGTGTGTGTGCCGTCTTCTGGCCACGGCCGTCGTGCCAGGTCAGGTTGCTGCCTCCGGCGTGACGCGGCAGCTGGTAACTCAGCTCCTCAGCAGACACTGTGTGCTCCAGGGAGGCACGGCAAAAACTGAAGCTGGACGCCGCTGACAAGAGAGCAAAGAAGAAGAACCAGCAAATGAAACAGAAGGAAACAAGCAGAGGAGAAATAATAGCTACTGATAAGCACTCACTTTGTATTTTCTTTACGAAAGGGGTTTTCATAAGGTCCATGGACTAAGAAACAAGAACATCCAAACCTAACAAAAATAAATGATTGATAATCCTCTAGGAGCTTAACAGGAAGCATTCACCCCAGATTACATGCTGTGTGTTCTGATTCTATAACAGCTACAAACAGATGGCTGTTTTGGTGATGGTGGTGGGCAGCAGTGCAACTACAGTGTGATCTCCAATTATGCTGAGTGCATATTCACAGAGGCACCGCATGATTTCTGGAACTGTGTCTCTCTTTCAGATTAGTCCTTGATTATTTAAATCCTACTTCATGAATATTTTATTTTTTTTCTTTTTCTATCTTTACCCCCGTTCCCTGTCAAGACTAAATGCTTGCTATGAGACACTGAAGCAGACAAGTTGTCAGTGCGGGGTCAGAGTATAGTTCTGTGAAGGCCAAAGGGCATCTTCTACAGTTCACATCAAGTTGAATGAGCTATTTTACTGCGGTTAGTCATCTGTAGCCATGGATTTATTTCAAAGCGTAGACATGCAGTCATTGCTCAGTTTACCTAAGCATTGATTTAATGTGATGTAATGCAAATAATAAGAGACTAGGCGGCAGGAGGCAGTAGAGGGGTAAAAAGGTCAAGAGGGTGTGTAAACAGAAAGAGAACTGATGACAATTAACTGGTTAACATAGTCATTTTGCGGTAATTAAAAAAAAAAGTGATTGATAAGAAACCTGCTTATTAGTGGTAAATGAGAAACCTTGTTTACATGCAACCACTGATATTCTGTAAATCATTTATACACTCATTCTTGATTATTTTGGTTCAAACAAAAATGAAATAATATTTACGTTTTGACTGCAAGCTCTTTGCCAGTCGAGTAAGATTTGTTTAATTTCCATTTTGTGGTACACTTATTCAAGTTCTCATGAATGCAAACATCAAATCAGACACTAACATGGTTGCAGCTCGGTGCATTTAGGCAGTGTCAGAATGGGGAAGAAAAGGTGATTTAAGGGACTTTTAACGTGACATAACTGTTTGTAACAGATGTCTGGTCTGAGCATTTAACAAACTGCTGAGCTACTGGGATTTCCCCCCCATCTTTACCATCTCTAGAGTTTCCAATGACTGGTCATAAAAAGGGAAGATATCCAGTGAGCTGCAGTTCTCTGAGTGAAAATGCCTTGTTGATGCCAGAGGTCAGGGGAGAATGGTCAGACTGAGCTGATAGCTAGGCAACAGTAACTCAAATAACCACTTGTTACTACCAGGGTATCCAGAAGAGCATCAGAGAATGCATATGTCAAACTTTGAAGCAGATAGGAATGGACACATACCTGTAGACTGTCAGCTAAGAAAAGGAAAGGCTATAATTCACACACGCTCACCAAAATTGAATAACAATGGAATAATTTTGTCTGGTCAGGTGACTCTCGATTTCTGCTGCAACATTTGGGTGGTGGAGTCAGAATTTGATGCCTGGATAGACTAGAAGAAAGCCAATGACTCAATGGCTCACATGGATCCTAAAATGTCTATAACTATACAAGATCAACATGGTCTTTTGAACAAGTCACCATCAAATGTGGGATATACCAGGATGCTCTGTCACGACTGCTGTTTGGCAAACGGCCTAAAAAACACCCTTAGCCAGATCATCAGCCAGACTGGCTACAGGTACCGAATACAGAATGGAGTAAACATTAACCACCTCCTCTACATGGATAACATCATGTATGTTATAAGTTAAAAACGATATAAATTCTAGGACTAGGATCAACGACATCAAAATGCCATTTAGACTGGAGAAGTGTAGCTGGATCGTAACTAAGAGAGGGAAAGTAGTCTGAACTGAGGGGAATGCACTACCAAAAGGCAACACTGCAGACATCAAGGACAGATACAAGTACCTGAGAATCCCACAGACAAATGTGAAGCACTTGAAAAGAGACCACATCTTTGCTGCAACCACCAAATACCTGCAGGGAATAAGGCAAGTCCTGAAGAATCAGCTGAATGGGAAGGACAAGATCTGGGCAATCAATACCTACATCCTACCACTCACCAGATACCCTGCTGGGATAATCAGCTGGCCAAAGGAGGTGATAGAAGCCACCTACATCAAGAGTTTCACCACAAATGCAGCAATCTGTAACTATAAACTAAGTGGAAGGATGGAGGCCGAGGACTAGCGTGTGTCAGATCCACTATCCAGGATGAGACAACGAACATCCATGACTACATTAGAAAGATGGCCACAAGTGATCACATGCTTAGTACATACCATGAGAAAGAATAGGAGCAACATCAGGACCCATTATGGAAAGACAGGTCCCTGCACTGTACATACCACCGGCAGATAGAAGAAGTGGCTGCAGCACAAGTATGAGCTCTAAGCACAAGCTCGATAGAGGCACCAAACACAACCCCAGGTGCAGGCTGTATAAAAATGTCCCTGAGACAATCCAGCACATAACAGCAAGGTGCAAGATGCTAGGAGGCAGGGCATACATGGAACACAATCAAGCGACTGACATAGTATACAGGAACATCTGTGCTGAGTATGGCCTGCAAGTCCACAAAAGGTCAAAATGGCACACACCCATAGGGTTGTTAAGAATGACCAAGCTAGGGTCTTGTGGGACTTCCAGATACAGACACAACTGGTGATGGCTATTCAACTGGAGACAGTAGTGGTGGACAAACACTTCTACTTCAAACCACAAGTTTTATCTGACTATGTGAAAACCGTTAGTGAGATGGAGACAGACTTGCTGATGATAGAAGTAAAAGTGAAATGTGGAATAATAAATGTTGTATTCATTACTTATTGATCTGAAAGTCTCTTTACAAAAGAAGAACAAAAGCACATGCTTTGAGGGAACAACAACAAAAATGCCATCTTCTGTGAATGATTTCTTAAATTCTTTTCCTCATTCGTCCAAAGAGAGAAGGGAGAAACTGAACTGGGCTGAATCTGATCTTTCTGATGTGTTCATCTATCAGTCTACCAATTTTCTACATTTTTTTTCTGTCTTTAAGGGACTTTTGACACTTGGTCATCTTGAAAGAAAGAAAGAAAGAAAGAAAGAAAGAAAGAAAGAAAGTTCATTAACTAACAAAGGATTATAATCTTTCCATTTCCATATTAGAATTAAATAAAGGCCTGCTGAGACCTGCTGTATGACAGCTGAAAATGGTGGGAAACAGCTGGTTGCAGCTCCGAGTCGGGAGGGGACACTTTTTTTTCATCCTACACGTCGGTCGAAGTGAGCAGTGGTGAATACAGAATTCACACAGCCATGATGGGAAGACTAACAAAAGGGGGTAGAGATGAAAAAGAAGAAGAAAGACCTGTCAGGAATCACTGATGTGTAGCCTTTTCTGCTTCTCTCCCTTCGTGTACGGTTTTCTCCCTCTGCACTCTTGTCTTGCACTTCACTCCTGCTTTCCCCATTTCTGTATGCTGCCACTTTTGTGTCTTCTTAAGCAGTATCTTCCTTGTTTCCCATCTTTCTTTTTCTCACTCACTCTCTTTCAGCTTTCTGGTTGTCAGCTCTTTGGGGTTGTCAGGAAAAACCAGGCCCAAACCTGATGTAATTACTGCCAGTCAGGGGGAGGAGACAGGAGGAAGAAACATGGGAAGCTAAGTGCCTCACAACCCTAAAGACCTGCCAATCTCACAAAAAGAGGCAAGAGAAAGTGCACAAGCAAGAGCAAGACAGCCAAGCTGCAAATTAGCATCAGATTCATGCAAACCGATCAAACTTTATAAAGGTGAAAGAGCTCCAGAAGAAGGCAGGGAGACACATTAATAGACCACAGAACAACTTAATTTTACAAGCTGTTAAAGAGCAAGCTTTCAAGGTATAAGATGTAGCAGACATCACTTTTAACAGGATCGTGACTTCCCTCTGCCACTGAAATCCCACCTTTGCCACATTGCCAGGCCTCACCACTTCCGTTACGTACAAATGAAGACAAACTGCTCATTCTGTGGTTTAATGGATTTTGTAGGCTCTCCCTGCAGAGAATTTAAGATGAGGCAAAGATGATTAAATATCCATACCTTTCAACTGACATCGCTTTTGAAATGACATTGCACCATATCCCTCTACTGCTTGCTTTTAGGGACGCAAAGCTTTAAGACCATGCACGTGCACTATCATCTATCTGTGTTAAAGCCCTTCAGATCTTTATGATCTGGGGTGATTACCACCCTTACCATTAAAAAAAAATGTGTTATCAGTCACCTTTACTTGTCTGTCTCAGCTTGAATTTGATCTGACTCGACAACCGCACTATCTCCACTGTCCTATTTGTCACTATCTGGTGTTGCATTATCTCTCGCTGCCCTTGCTGGTGACTTTTTTTCACTTCCAGCCGAGGGAGTGTTGAGAAGACAACTAATGATGGAGGGTGGATGGTGGGAGGCAGAATGGAAAGACAAAAGCAAGATATGTGTCTTGTGGGTAGCTGAAAAAGAAGATATACAGTGATGGAGTGTAATTTAAGTCTGTACCTCCAGCTTCACATACTGAGAAAAAAGGTATGTGTATAGTGAAGGTGCCAAAATCAAGGGCAAAGTGTCGGACAGGTGTGTGCGTCTGTTGTGTATGTGTGTGTGTAGAGGACAGGTAGGTCAATATGACTCAGCCCAGTGAAGTGTAACCTCATATCACCTCCTCTTGACGGAGCAGCATATCTGCTGTGAGAGTGGCTGCTAACTCTCAGAGGTATTTCCTTTTGAAAAGGTAATTAAGCTGTTAGGTACAGCACCCAGGAAGGTCGTTCCAAGCCAAATCCCTCAGTAGATTAACATGGCGTCACCGAACATTGCTCATTTGACTCTAAAAAAGAGCATCTAAATGAGTCCATGTGGACTCTTTTGCTGTGTAGGCTTTTTGTTGAAGTTTGATTTCTGCATAACCTTGGCTTCAACTTTAGGATGCATCTGAATATGTGTTTGCTTCATCCTTATGCATGGAGGATGAGGCAAGTGATCCGGTTATCCACCTTATTTCAGGCATCACAGAGACGGTGCCACGGTGTATTTGAGCAGCATGATATTGGCATCGAGTACCTCCCCACCAAACACCTTTTAGTCAACTCTAAGATAAAATTTCTATTTGCAGTCCAAGTTTTATATAAAAGAGGAAAGGAAAAAAAATCACAGTTACCCTCATTTCTCTGTAATCTTCAAGCGGGTGAAACTCTATCACACAGTGATTTCATGCCTGTATAACACATTAAACTTGGACTCCTAAATACAGCATTCAGCAGACCAATGCTGCCAACACGTTTACCGATGATCCCAATTTGCTGGTCCTATAGCATGTTAGAGGTAAAGCATGGGGCTATTTACATCTCATCCATTCCACCAGACCCAGTTTTAACCCCAGGAATGAGCCATGAAATTACTTCATTTGAACGAGCAGGAGGGGGGGGGAGAAGAAGAATCTGGTCGCAGCTTTAAAAATAAATATAAAACCCAGGACCCCAGGGTTTTTCCCATGATGCACTGCAGTCTATTATCCGCTGTGACACGAGACATTGTCACAGAGGCTAGGGCTGAGGTTTACTTTTCACAAGCGATCAGTGTCAGGGGAACACACAAACAGAGAATTGGTAGTAAACAATGGACATCCACGACACAGGCTCCAAGTCCCGTCATCAACTCTGATCAGGGCACAGACGAGAGAAATGCCAACTTAATCTGTGTGTCTGATTGTGGGTGTTAGTAAATGCCAGCATACTCACACATACATACATTAATGGGCCTCACAATGCCAGGATGCATACTCATATATTCACACATCTGTACAATCCCCTGTCTGTATTTGTTTAAGCCAGAGGATCTGAGTCAAGCTGCAGAGAGGCTGTATATATGAGGCTGGATTCTGGATTCAAACTGCAGGGCAGTTATGGCTTACAGTGCACAGTGCAGCCAAGAACGCAGCTGGAGTTGCCATTTCTGTTATGATTTTGCCAGTGAGAGCTTGCACTACCCTGAGAGCACCTAACAGAGAATAACAAAAGCTGGTATAGGAAATGCCAGGCCAACCTTGGTCTCCTCTTTGCAAGCAGTGGTGTGAGAGAGAAAAAAAAAGCTCTGTAATGGTCCCGCATTAAGGACAAAATGACTTTTATTCTCTAACTCTAGCCACCACCACACTCTCACAGAGACAGACAGAACTATTGATTATCCATCACTGTTTCAGAGAACATACAATTACAGATCACTTTAGATAAAACAGGCACAGACACAGACCACCTAACTCCTCCAATCGAGGTCACTGGCTGTCATATCCACTCCTGTTCAAAGGAACTTCCTACATGTTTCACACAAGAGGAAGAAAACAAAGGACTACTAGGAAGAGGAGACAGGATATAAGGGTCTGACACGGTCATGCTCTCTTAAGTGGATGACGAAAAGTAACCCAGAGTATAGGGAGAAATAGAACGTCAGGGAACTAGGCGAAATGGCAATTTACAAATGAAAGAGAATAGATGGAAAATGAAGCTTTAGAGAAGAGCATTAAAATTAATTGCACCAGGAAACGAAGGGGGGGCGAAGAATGAAGGTGTGAACTGCTAAGAAGATGAGTTTGTGGAGAGCATGCATGTCTATTGTTTTCTCCCCTTCACAGCCAAGCTCCTGTATGATGACATGGGAGGACAGATTAGATCTCACTGACAATCAATAATCCAGAGTGAATGTCAGAGGCAGAGGGAGGATGAGGAAGGACAAGGGGGAGGAGATGAGCTTGAATAATAGAATTTGAGTTGTGACCAGGGCTGAGCAAACCAGGGAACAGACAAGATGCTTTGTTATAAACAATTTTATAGTAACTACACCCTGAAATGAAACTTAAAACTTGACTTTGGCAATGCATAACTATTCTGGTACCTGTGTGTTTCATTGCAAAGTGATGAAAGGAGCAAAAAACAGCAGCCTGAAAACAAGGATGCTGCATAACGTCAAAACTAGCTCAACACTCAACACAAATGTGTATGAATTTGTTTTCTGTGTATAAAGAAATGTAGTTAAAATCATCAAACTGCCTATTTTGAATCTTTAATTCTTTTACTGTTTTCACATTGTTGCAAACTCAGGTCTCTTAATTGTTTCTGGTTAAAAATCTTTGCTGTGCCATCATCACCGCCTCCACCTTCAAATGTGGAAACACTCATGTGTTGTTTCTGTAAACACACCTTTATTATTGCTTTGAGAGTACATTAGGGCTGCCACGATTAGTCGACTAGTCACGATTACGTCGACTATCAAAATCGTCGACGACTGATTTAATAGTCGACGCGTCGTTTGAAGCTTTGTAAGATCACAAAAGACGCAGGAATGAGTAGTAGGATTTAAGAGTGTAATAACGGACTGAAACAGAAGAGGGCAGCACTGCATGGATGCCAGCTGCCGTTAAACCCTGAAGAAGAAGAAGCTGTGTCCCAGAATTCATAGCGCAGCCCAGCTCAATTTCCAACAACGGCAGCAGCTAGTTAGTTTTAAAATTACTCTTATTATTCTTTTCTGGGTCACAAAATAAACGTAGCTGTGTAAACCTCAAATATTTGCTCAGTTTATCAAGATGCCACATATTTTCAAAAGCGCGCCGACGTTTTCGGAGACGTCTGTTACCCACTAGCTCGATAGCTAGCTAGGCTCACTAGAGCCCGTGAGAACACCGGACTCCCGGCAAATCGTTTTCAAACCCACCGCCTTCTTTCGCTACTCAGGTTAAACATACATAAGTCACTTAGATAACTTAAACATGTTATTGTTTGGCTTTTTTTTGTATTTTATTTGTTCCTGAGTAAATCGGTTTGGCTGAGATTAAAGTTATAGTTTTTACACAGCTGAATAAACGTCAAGCAGACAGCTGATTATCAGAAGTGTGAGATGCTCGAGAATTTACTCCGGTGTCCTGTTATATTTTAGATAGCAAGGAGTTTATTAAACTTCACCGAAACAATCTGTAAAATTCATTAAAATTTAATAAACTATCATCTTGTCTTTATTTTTAGTTAGCACATACCTTAAACACTTAAAGCTGTAAGCTAATGATAGTTATATATGAGCAGATGCTGCTGGTGCAATATGCTGTACGTTTTACGTCCAATGGATGATGATCTGATTAGTCGACTAATCGCAAAAATAATCGGTGACTAGTCGACTATCAAAATAATCGTTTGTGGCAGCCCTAGAGTACATTATGACGTATTATGTCGTTGAGGTAAGAGGGCTTGTTGTATGGGTCTCATTTCAAGCCCCGTATTTTTACACTTGACTCCGCCGTGGTGCAGTAGCTTTGGATCGTTCACACTTTAAAAATAATCCTCATTTATCTGATACTGACCTTTCTGCAAACCTGTGGCTCATCATCATGCTGTGGCCCCACAGCATATCCACTCTCTCTGACATCATACAAATCCAAGAGTTGAAAAATAAACTTGACCCAAGAATAAGAAACAGTCTGAATCCTGGCCTGACCTCTTTATTTCAAACTTTGACCATATGTAGTTCCCTTTACATTATAAAATGGAAAAGATCCTAACATAAAGGCAACTACAGTAAGACTGTAGCAAGCGGGTTGGTTGTAGTAATTAACTACAGAAAATTATCCTCTGAGTCATTAGCCATTTTCAGTGAAAAACTCAGTGTACATTAACCGCCTTGCACCAAATGCCAGATGGCAAGTAACAAAAGGGTGTGATATTAATAGTATACAGCATTCATACATCATCAAGCTTGTGTGAGTGTGGATTGGTCAGAACTGGCTGACAGAGACCTGGCTGGCATGTGAGGACACTATCCAGCAACTGAAATCACATTACCATGTGAATGTTTCAAATACTGAAAGTAAAGACATTGTAGATCTAGTACTACTTCACCTATACGGCCTACATATATGTACCGTTTACTGTATGACACTTTGGCAGTCTGCAGTAGGCATCCACTTACATAATGAATCCATAGAGTAATCATTACAATGAATCAGTGATTTTCCATTAAAGCCTCAAGTGTCACACGGCAACCAGTATCAGTGTTTATGTACATGTTTGTAAAATATTATTTAACAAGAACTACAGAGGTAACACAGATCAATCTGCCTATTCACAACTACTCAACTGCTATCATTCACAATGTGTGAAAAGCTTTGACAAATGTAATCAAATTAGCCTCATTAGGACTTAGAAATTAATCAAGGGAAATTAGACAAGGCATGAAAATTTACTTGAGGTGCTCAGACCGAGCAAAGCGTGGTATACATTTTCAAATACTCGTGACAGTGGCAGTGGTATCCCCAGGCAGATGTTATAATATTATAACTCAAACATGCAGAACTGTCCATCCAGAATTGTGCACTTTGCTGATTTAATTCCATGTTTAGAATTCACTTTTTCAGATGTTTCAGAGAGAGACTGTTTGTCAAACGTGCCGTCCTCCTCTACGCCACAGGAAATAATCCAAAATAATGATGGAAATGAAATGACATAACGTCTCTGCTAAGAACAAAATTGGCTTCTTAAACATGCGGTGTTTGTTTACAGCTGTTCCCCTGAGTGGCAAAACATCCTCAGTGAGTGGATTAACGGATGCTTGGGTGCAAAATATCAAAGCTCTGAAAAACTCAATTTCCTCCTCAACTTACAACCATGTCCTCGATAAAGCCAGCAGGAAATTAGTCATTTAACAGGTTATCGCAAAACAATAGCAGCATTCATCTCAATGTCAAAATATTATCTTTTCATTTAAAGAGCAGTTTAAGCCTATCACTGGAACCAAGAGCTATAAGCCAGATGGCGTGCTAATGAACTCTAAAGTGGTTCAAGCAATGAGACTAATAGGTTTTCTCGTTATTATTGTTTTGTTTTTTCCTCTAAATTGAAATTAAAGAAGCAATTTGAAAAAGCAAAATGCAGTATGGTAGTAGTTCCCAGTTCACACATACCTTCAGTGATAGCCTGAAAGGCTGTCCGGCAGGAATTTGCTAAACTTTGTCTGCTGATCATAGAGAAATCCTCTCTTCATACTATTACACGATAACTCCATATGGAGGTGGTGATCATCCACAAATGGCCTGTATTTTATATAGCGCTTTACTAGTCCCTAAGGACCCCAAGGACACAACGACCGAGACTGTCCAAGCCGGGGCTCGAACCTGCAACCTTCCGATTACAAGGCGAACTCCCAACTCTTGAGCCACGATCGCCCACAAGGGTTAAAAGCTCCTGGAGTGATGCAAGGGAGTCTGTGCACAAGCTGCCACTCATAAACACACACACAGTGGCCTACAGTGGTGAGTATGAGCCGCACTTATTTGTGATTGTCATGTGGTCTGTAAATCAATGCAGTGCACTCACACTGCGGTCTGGGTTCAGTACTCAATATGTTATTGAGTGTCCTTAAAGCTTTACTGTCACACAAACCCCGCTTTTGCTTATGTATGTCAGCACTCATGAAGCCTTCGCCACATATTAGAGAGGAAACATCGGAGCATAGCGTGGCCATAATAACCATTCAATAACACACAATGTACAAGCACACACACACACACACCCACACACACACACACACACACACACACACACACACACACTATTCTGCATAAATAAACACAAAGGTTATTGAACACCAGAGGATTTGCAAACAAAGAGGTGAATAAATGACCATTGTGAGCATTAGTTGATAATCTGCTCTACACCATCCCTGAATCCATACAAAGACGCCAGGATGAGGGGATAAAAGATGATAAAGAGGAGGGGGGAGTAGGCTTATCAAAAGAGTGGAGAGCTGGTGTGGGGGGGGAAAAGAGATAAAAGTTAATGCTCTGCAGAAGCTAAGAGGTAAACAGAGAAAGACAAAAGAGCACAGTGAGGCGAAAAGGAAAATGTGCCAATGAATCTGGAGCTGAGATAGATGGGTCGAAACTGAAGGCTCCAGACAGGGAGTTAGTTTGCAAGCAGCATGAATGATTAGAAACTCAGCAATAGAGGCGGTGATAGTGTTAACACTTCTGTCTGCCAACTGAAATATAACTCAGCGCTTTGAAGTTTTAAAAGTTTGTTGCAATGCTCATGTGATGCGATCCAGGAGGCTTCTTCTAATCTTTCGGGGAGGGAGGGAGGGAGGGAGGGAGGGAGGGAAGGAAGGAAAGAAAGAAAGAAAGAAAGAAAGAAAGAAAGAAAGAAAGAAAGAAAGAAAGAAAGAAAGAAAGAAAGAAAGAAAGAAAGAAAGAAAGAAAGAAAGAAAGAAAGAAAGAAAGAAAGAAAGAAAGAAAGAAAGAAAGAAAGAAAGAAAGAAAGAAAGAAAGAAAGAAAGAAAGAAAGAAAGAAAGAAAGAAAGAAAGAAAGAAAGAACCAACCAACCAACCAACCAACCAACCAACCAACCAACCAACCAACCACAGCCATGAAATTACTCTCCTCTTTTTTTATCTGTGCATTAGTAGTGAGACACAGAGCATGTAAACCTTTGCCCGCTTTCTTCATCCTTTTAAAGTGTGCCATTTGAGTTTTAAAAAGACGCAACAAAACCAAGGTTTTCGTCAGCAGCCGCAGCAGGTGTCTTCTGCGTGAACGTGAGCTGTCTGCCTGCGCCATCCTGTACGGATAGCTTGGCAGAAGCCCTCGCGGAGCTTGCTTGATTTCAGTATAGCAGCATGACAAATTAGCTCACACCTGGGGGCACTCGCCCATTCTCTGGTCTCTGTCGGTCCTCGTAGTCCACCTGTCTCTGTAAGTCTCTGTACCATGTTGAGCTGATTGGGGGTCTGTCTCTCGCAGCCTAATTGCCATGTTATCAGCTCCACTCCGGCACTGCCACTTCGCCCAGGCCTTTCAGTCAGGTGGACATGCCAATTACTGCTCTTCTACACACACACACACACACACACACACACACACACACACACACACACACACACACACACACACACACACACACACACACACACACACACACACACACACACACACACACACACACACACACACACACTTGTTCTTGCTCACTCAAATAGCTTCCGCAGCAGCTGATACATAGCGGGTAGTTTGGAATAAAAAAGGGGAAAGGAATCAAATCTCTGCACCACCTCTATGTACACATGCAGAAAAATACACACACCAAATCTAATAAAGTCTCAGCAGGAGTTTCTTGTCGGAGCCAAAGATCCCCGGGGTACCTTTCTACTTTCTCTCCTCTTAATCCTTTACTCCAAAACACACACTTTGTACCTATTTCATTTCTTGCCTTCCCTTCTTCTTATGGGCATTATTCAGCAGTTTGAAATTGCATGCATTCTCTTAGTTTCCTTTCTAGGAATGAATTGACATCAGTGTCATGTCTAGAGATTGGCAGTAGATGGAAATGTCTCTCTCCATCTCCTACTAGCAGCTCTAAAAGGTCCAAAACCAAAATGTCAAAATAAAAGCAAAGTCATGGAGTTGCACTTCAATTTTCAGACTGTGTATTATAACGCATAATAAACAGTCCCTGTTTTATGGCATTTGGATTAGTGGTTCTATGTAGTCTTGCTGACAAATAAACACACACATACACACACACACTCAAACTGCAATTATCACATATGCATTGGTGGAGGAAATAAAACTGTCAAGGTTCAAGCCTGTGCTGAAAATCCTCATTTACCGTCACCCTCCCTGAAACTGAGAAACAGAAGCACATGGATAATATTTATATTGCATTTCATAGAGAGGCAGTGTAATTGAATGGGCTGAAATCCACAGCTACAATAGTAATAATATCTTGAGAAGAAACCAAATTCTCTGCTGTCGTGCTCTGTGTTGTTAGTGTTGCAGAATTGCCTCAGTGTCAAGCCAAGTACAGGCCGTAATGCACAACATCTGCCTAGAATTCAGTATTCTTTTCATTTCACCTGCCCCATAGATGAGGGTGCCTTTGCCTGCCTACACAACCTGCACTATGCACGGTTCTTTTGATGCATTTTCCTTTGGTTTGTTTCACTTATAACATTGAGCTCATACTAGTGCATCTCAAAGAGGTAGAATATCATGAAAAATGTATTCTGTTTTTGTAATTTCATTCAAAACAGTAAATTATTCTGTATTCAAGTGAAGTAACATATCAAGTGAAATATTCTCTCTTTTTTAAAAAAGAAATTGTTGATTATGGCATATAACTAATAAATAAGGGACCAATCAGCCAAGAATGTACAGGCACAGGTGTAATCTTCAAAAAATGGGTTTTATTATACCCCAAAAAAGACGTTACTACAAAAATTTACAGTAATGGAAACAAACTATTTTAAGGACTAAGTGGGCCCATAAAAGATGTCAAACAAAGAAAACAAGAAAACAAAATTCTACTCAAAAAATACTTAGCAACTTATATAGTAACTGAATAAACCATTTTAAACATCAAAGGGAAAAACCACAGACACAATAGCTAAACACATTGCAAGAGGACACCCCATTCTCCTGTGTGGTCACCAGATGGTTAAGTCCATTTGTTGGCCTCTGCACTTAAACCAGCTCTGCCCTCAGCTTCCTCTTTTACTTAAACCAGGAAGGACTGGAGCAGCAGCCAGGCAACTCAAACATATACCCATAGTATCCTGACAAAAGCAAACCAAATTGTGCACCATCATTTGAATTATTGCATACAGTTGTCATGTATTGAAACAAACTAACCAGATTAAAACCTTGTGCTGTATAGCTTCAGTGGCTTTAAATTAGCGTCATGCAAAAGTGAGATAGAAAGGTAAATATGAATATTACCAGAGTACTTCAATCACACTAATGGAAATCACCAAATTCAAATTTCAAATTCAAATTTTTTTTGTCACGTACACAGTCATACACAGTACGATATGTAGTGAAATGCTTGGACAACTGCTCGTGACCTAAAGAAAACAAAAAAGGCTATGAATAAGATAGGAAATAAATATGAAAAATTAAAAAGGGTAAATTTAACTAGGAAGGAATAAAATATAAATTAAGGTTAAAAATGAAATAACTGTACAACACAAATTAGAATGAAGGGTAAATTTAACTGGGAGAATAAGATAAAATATATAAATTAAAGTTGAAAATAAAATAACTGTACAACAAAATACACAATATAGAACTATATAAGAATGTATGAAGAAATATAAATAAATATATACACAATAACAGCAGCATATACACAATAACAGCAGCGTGATTTAAGTAATGAAGTGAAACAATGTCCAGAAAGTCCAGTGTGTGTGTAAGAACCATATGTGTGGGTCAGTACTGTGTGGTGGTGTGATTGAGAGACCGTATCGCCTGCGGGAAGAAGCTCCTCCTCAGTCTCTCTGTGTTGGTCTTCAGGGAGCGGAATCGCTTTCCTGACCTCAACAGAGAGAACAGTCTGTTGTTGGGATGGCTGAGGTCCTTCACGATCTTCCTGGCCTTGGTCCGGCACCGCCTGCTGTAGATTGAGTGCAGGTCAGGGAGCTCGGAGCGGATGGTGCGCTCAGCTGACCGCACAACCCTCTGTAGAGCTCGTCTGTCCTGCATGGTGCTGTTCCCGAACCAGGATAAGATGTTTCCCGTCAGGATGCTCTCTATGGTGCAGGAGTAAAAGTTCCTGAGCACCTTGGAGGGCAGTTGGAAGTCTCTCAAGCGTCTGAGGTGGTAGAGACGCTGACGGGCCTTTTCACCACGGTGTTGATGTGACAGGACCATGACAGGTCCTGCGTGATGTGAACTCCGAGGTATTTGAAGCTGTCCACTCTCTCCACTGGGCACTCGTTGATGACGGGGGTCTGGTAGTTCCTCTCCTGCTTAGTGCTGAAGTCCACTATCAGCTCCTTTGTCTTACTGACGTTTAGAAGGAGGTTGTTCCTCTGGCACCAGTTCTCCAGATTCCTAATCTCCTTCACGTAGGCCGTCTCGTTGTTATCAGAGATCAGGCCCACCACGACGGTGTCGTCAGCAAACTTGATGATGGTGGTGGAGCTGGTAGTGGCCACACAGTCATATGTGTACAAAGAGTACAGCAGGGGGCTCAGAACACACCCCTGGGGGGCTCCAGTGCTGAGAGTGGTGGAGGCTGAGACATGTCCGCCCATCCTTACTGCCTGTGGTCTGCCAGTTAGGAAGTTGGAGATCCACTGACACATAGATGAGCTGAGTCCCAGATGCTCCAGCTTGGTGGTGAGTGTGGAGGGAATTATGGTATTAAATGCAGAGCTGTAGTCTATGAAGAGCATTTTAACATAATTCCCCCTTCTAGTGTCCAAGTGAGTGAGTGATGTGTGGAGGAGATGAGAGATGGCATCGTCTGTGGAACGATTTGGACGGTAAGCGAACTGTAGTGGGTCCAGTGTGTCTGGTAGTGAAGAAATGATGAAGTCTCTGACCAGGCGTTCAAAGCACTTCATCACTACTGAGGTGAGGGCTACAGGGCGATAGTCATTGAGAGAAGCAGGGTGGGGTTTCTTCGGGACAGGAACAATGATGGACTCTTTGAAGCATGTGGGGATCACCGACTGAGATAGAGAGATGTTGAATATCTCAGTGAACACAGGAGCTAGCTGGTATGCGCAGTCTCTTAGGATACGACCTGGGATGCCGTCTGGTCCTGCTGCTTTCCTGGTGTTCACTCTCTTGAAGGCTCTCCTTACTTCATGCTCGGAGATGACGAGCACGTTTCCGGTGCTGGCAGTATCTTCCTGTCTGCAGCCGTTAGCGCCGCTAACACTAGCATTGTTGGAGTCCTTAGCTGCAGCCTCGAAGCGAGCATAGAAAGTGTTCAGCTCGTCTGCCCGAGTCACGGCCGCGTTCGTCATACCGGTTGTTGGTGCTTTATAGTCCGTTATTGTCCTTAGTCCCCGCCACAGGCTCCTAGAGTCACTCTGTTGGAGTTGTGACTCTAGTTTCCTCCCGTAGCACTGCTTCGCCTCTTTCACCGCCCTCCGCACGTTATATGACGCGGCTTTGTACGGGTCCATGTCCCCCGTCATGAGTCCCGTGTTGTAGGCAGCGGTGCGGGATCTCAGAGCGTCGCGGATGGTTTTATCCACCCACGGCTTCTGGTTGGGAAACGTTGTGATAGTCTTTGTCTCCACGGTATCATCCGCTAGTTTCCCGATGAATCCCACAACCGCTTCCGTAAACACGTTGACATCATCATCGGAGCTGTTTCTGAACATGCCCCAGTCTGCGTCATCGAGTGCGTCCTGTAACACGGCCACCGATTGATCCGTCCAGCGCGCGACCTTCCTCTGAACCGGAACTTCCTGTTTCAGCCTTTGTTTGTATTTTGGGATGAGGAAGATGGCGGCGTGATCAGATTTGCCAAAAGGAGGGCGGGATTGTGCCTTGTAGCCGTCCTTGACCGTAGTGTAGCAGTGGTCCAGTGTCCTTTCACCTCTGGTGGGGCAGGAGATGTGTTGACAAAAGTTCGGCGCTGCGCGTTTGAGGTTGGCGCTATTAAAGTCCCCCGTCACAATAAGCGCAGCGTCCCGGTGTTGTGTCTGGTGCTGTGTGAGTGCCTCATGCAGCTCGCATAAGGCGGTGACCGTGTCCGCTTGTGATGGAATATAAACGGCACTTATAATGACCGATGTAAATTCCCGAGGTAGATAAAAAGGACGACACATGATGGACAGTAGTTCCAGATTTGGTGTGCAGGAGCGTGTGAGAGGAACAACGTTCGCACTGTTGCACCAGTTGTTGTTCACCATTAAACACACGCCGCCTCCCCTTGACTTCCCCGAGTCCCGTGTCCTGTCCATGCGGTGAACCGAGAAGAACTCGGCCGGCTGGATGGCGTGGTCCGGCACCGCTGGGTTCAGCCATGTCTCGGTGAAGCAGAGGAGATTGCAGTCCCGAATGTCTCTCTGGAACTTTACCCTGACCCTGAGGTCGTCAAGCTTGTTCTCCAGTGACTGGACGTTGGCGAGCAGGATGCTAGGCAGAGGTGTGCGGTGTGCACGAGCTCTCAGCCTGTTCCTGACGCCGGCTCGCTTCCCTCTAGGCCGCCGCCGCTTCCCTTTGTTCTCCCTCAAGATCTCACTCGGCCAGCTCGGATCCGGAGTTAAAAACTTCGAATTGTGAGTACATTGTAAACCAATAGAAACAAGAGTGTCACTGTCATACCTAATGTACCCAATGGTGGTGATTTTGCCGATTTAGAAACGCTGAAAACTAACTTAAAAAACAAAGACAAAGAAAAAGTGGTCGGAGCAGTCGTGACGGCAGCCGACCTCACCGGCGCCATCTTACCTCCAATAGAGCAACTCATTTTACTTGAATATTTCCGTCAATAAAGAACTGACTGTTTAGAAATATCTAGCTCTGACAAGCTCATCTGTTTGATCAGGTGTGCTGGTCTCCTCTTCCTCTTCACAATACCCCATACAGTAAATTCTCACTGGTGTTCAGTTCAAACGAGTTGGCCAACCAATCAACCACACACGATCAACAAACAATTTGGTTTTGGCACTGAGGGCAGGCGCTAACACCTGCTGGAAAAGGAAGTCAACATCACCATGAAACTTGCCAGCACATGGAACCATGAAGTGCTCTAAAATCTCCAGGCAGACAGCTATGTTTCTCTGGACTTGATAAAACACCGTAGTCCTGCAGCAACACCATCACATTGCAGCACGTACACACACTACATCAAAACCCTTGACTTCTGTGTCTCTCTATGACTTTGATTTTCAATTGTAACACAAAATTTACTTTTATCTGTAAAGAGGACCAGCGACCAACAATCGAGTTCTTTTACTCCTTAGCGCAGGTAAGATATTGTCGTTCATTTGGGTGTAGTTTGACATTAAAAATGCTTAAGCCGTTGCCTCTATTCCAAAGATGTCAGTGTATGGTGGCCTTTGATGTTCTGACACCAGCATCAGACCGCTCCTTGTGAAACTTCCCTGAGTTCTCGAAGCAATGATCTTCTGTGTCTTACCCTCCTTTTGACTGTCATGATTATCATCTGGAAAATTATTTAATTCCAACACCATCAAATCAACTGTCTTCCCATGACTGTGATTACACATACTGAGCTAAACCAAGAGACACAAGGTATTTATACTATTTGAACAATAATTTATTCAAACTCAGAATTTATATTGTGAGAAACTTGTTTTTTTGTTTCTATAAGCTATAAATATAAAAGATTAAAACAAAAATAGTCCTGAAGAATTTTTGTTACATGAGTGTCATGTAAACTTAAGCTCCATCCAATAAAGTCATTGTGCCCCTTAAGCTGAATTCCACTTCAGCTATAAGTTACACTAATTTATACAGTGTGATAATGGAAAACACCCACATCGCCTGTGAGTTACTGAAGTGCAAGCTCAGTTTAATTATTCAGTTCAAAGTAATTTAGTGAATCTGCAACAATCATGGTAACCAGCATGACTGAGGATGACATCGAGTGGATAGGCATATGCAGGTCAAATTACCCCTCACGTCTATTCAAAAATATAGTGCTAAAGCATGGCCCTACTCGAAAATTGCAAAACAAATGGAAATATGTTGAGGATATTGTGTGCTGACAGTCAGCTGTCCTAGTGTGTGATGAGTTCATTGATCCATCTCGGCACCGAGAGAAAATGTCTCTCCTGTTTGTCTCCTGCTTTGCCTCTGCAATCTAACACAGATATTTTTGCTCTTTTATAACCATGGCTGTTTTCTCTAAGAGTGTATATCCATCTATGGTTGCAATTATGCCTAGTGTTTATAAGAGCAGGCACTTTAAAAAGAAAAAAAAAAGAAAAAAAGAATAGCATTACAAAAAAATTACAAAAAAACAAAAAGAAAAAAAAGTTTTCTAGACTAAGACTTGATGGTGTCTACAAAAGTAGGGATTGCCTGATCCAGCTTTTTCCTGGTCCAGTCTGATACTGATATCTTGGCTGTGGCTGAGTTCAAATATATTGTTGTAGCTTCGTGATGTGCCTCCAAACTGCTCTCTGTCTGTCATTAGCTCCATTCTACCTTAGCTTTGCCGCTAGCTGCAGCTCAGTGGCAAAGCAAACGCACAATAACATAGAACTGAATTGAATAGATCGTGCCAGTGGATTGCCTCATAGTCACAGATATCCTATCTAGATTTTTGGGCTTGAATTGGACAGGTAGCAAACCCAAATATTAAATCAGTGCATCAAAGGTGGGAACAAGAGACAAAAAAAGAAATGGGAGAGCCGCCTAGATGAAGTGAATCCAAGTGAGAAGGACACATGTTGAATTCCAGAGAGAGGGAAAGGGCATTGGTTAGAACTAAGAGTAAAGCTTCCGGTAAGAGGTCAAATTGAGGTGCACTAACACATGTTGTTACACTAATTAGACACTTCAGGCTATTTTTTTAAAGCATTTACTCAAACAAATATCTTTTTCGAGCTTGGTAAGTTGTCTTTGTGCCCATTTCCGTGGCTAATGCACCACAAAGCTCCATAAATAACAGGTTTTCAAACACTATCAGCTCTCTATTGATAACTCCCTAATGTTGGCTTCTAATGATGCCAGATGTTTCATAGAGAAGCAGAAACTGCTCTGGGCTCCTCTCAGAAACCAGCCAATTAATCACCCCCGTGTGTGCGTGTATGCTTGTTAAGCGCCAACACCAGTGCTTCTTGGTCAGAAGTGTTACAATTACTGAAACTACAGTCTCAGTAGTTTCAGTAATTGCGTTCCAAAACTGCAGTGCCAAACCAGCGCTACGCTCTCTTGTACTTTACTGAACCATTTCCATATTATTACCCAGCTACTCAGATGTCACAGCCAGACACTTATACACACACACACACACACACACACACACACACACACACACACACACACACACACACACACACACACACACACACACACACACACACACACACACACACACACACAAATAAACACTAGTTGTTCCACAGATACATCACACTAACAATAGGGCATTAATGGCACAAGCGTGAGTGACCCATTTTGCTTCTTTTGCGTTATATCTCCCAGACATACACACACAGCCCTATCTCTGTGCCATCACATCTATTGATGTTAATGCACTGGCTGATTGTCTACCATTTTCACTTTAGATGAGACAGGCTGGGAGAGAAGAGTTTTATTATACAGACCTTAATTACATCACTTTCTGTCAAATTAGTGCACCTCAAACCCATCTCACATGATATCCCTACATTTACTGGCTGTGCTTTTCTCTTCTCTCAGTCATTGCAGAGAAATTTAAATCAGTTTTTTTTTTTTTTGGTCAAATCTGTTGGTCAGATCTGTTTCATCTCGTCATCCATTTCGAAAATCCACTGAAGGCAGGGACTTTCTTACAAGAATTATTCCTGACTTGTGTCAGTTTTTATTTCCAGCATTGTTCCAGACTCGGTGACTCGGCCCATCAGTGCAAACGTGCTGTGCACACACAAGTGGAAGGAAGAAAAAAATACTGTATATACAATACCCCACATAGCTATATCCCTAAAAGTAGTGTATGTGCATCTCTGTGTGTGTCTGCTTCTACCGAGATCCAAAGCCTGCAGAGCACCAGTGACCTGATATGTAGGGCGAGACCGACACACTGGGATGACAGCTTAGAGCCCGCCCCCACTAACTCTGACTGACAGCACCGTAACCTCGGCTGCCTCCCACGACAATAGTTTGGTCCTGGTTCCATTTTAACGTCTGTCATTCCTAGTTTGATATAACAGCTATTTCTGGAGCAAAATTCTATAAAAGCATAAGACTACAACCGGAGGACAAAAGCACATGAAGTGGAATGAGAGGAAATGTTTTGAGGGAGATATAATTGGACTCTGACAAACTGATTGCTGTTTATTCCCTTAAGCAACTGTAAAGAACTGCAAAAGTCTTAGATTGTTCTATGTGCTTAAAAAAAATTTATATATAGCTACAGGATTTTTGTCTTTTGCTCTAACAGCCATTATGACCAATACAGCACTTAGGCAATCACTTTCAGCAGCCTCTATCTATAACTCTTACGAGACACATCCATCCTAATCTAAGGATAAGTTGCAACAGCCGCATGTCTCAGTGGATTCAACTAAATCAGGTCAAAAGGGTGCAATCACTTAAAAGCGTAGTATTGTACACAAAGAGTGCCACGCTAAAGCCCAGTGTTTCCACCATGTGATGTCAGCGATCAAAGTAAAGGATCAAAACGACCACAAATTAATAGAGAACCAGGGCTAGAAGTGGAAATAATATAAGACAGGTAAGAATCTAAGAAGATTTTGTTTCAAAATCAAGCGCAGATAGAAACATTTTTTTTCAACACATGATCTTTATGTGCCGTATGAGAGATTGCCTTTGACATAATAGCCCCAATCTCTTTTTGAGAATGAATCACTTAAGAAGTCAAGAAGGGCCACATGAGGAAAAGTGGGTTACATTCAAGCTAAAATTACAGAATTTCTTCTTTTCAGCCTCCAGACATCTCCTGGGCTTGGACGTTAAAGTCAGTTCTTATTTGTGACTTAATTGCAGAAAATCGGATCACATGTACACACAAACGGGAACCTGAATGTCATATTAAACTACTCACATTTATCAGTGCATTTCGAGCATGTTATAAATCACTGTAATGTGTATTTTCCATGGTCTGAGGCACTTTTCGATAGCGCCATATGGCTTTTTCATCAGCCAGAGCTTCCCTTGGGTTTGGTAAGCATGGGAGTGAAAAAAGGAAATACAAAAAAAAAAGTTTGTGAAGTGAAAATGTCACATGTTCAATGAACATGCAAAGAATTGTCGAACTGACGTGGCTGGGGAGGGGCTTCTTTTTAATGTAACTTCAGAGAGGTACCATAGGGAAGAGAGAAGAGCCAGACAGGAATGTTTCCAAAAATCTCTTTAAAGATGATGAAAAGGAAGTGGAAATTAAGTGCATTTGAGAAAGATATATTGAGAACATATAAAATTAGGAAATAAAACACTGTATAAATGTGTGGGGGTAAATGCAGCTAACTAGAGAGCATACTGCTTGGCTTAAAGAGAGTCACTGTGCGTTGAGCTGCATTTAAACAACTCTTCCTCTCCACCTCGGCTGACACTTGGCTGCCTATTGACATGGTAAATTGAGGGCCTATTCGAACAGCACCGTGACAGCCAGAGGAGGCTATAGACCCTGCCAGTTGCTGTATATTCAAAGGAACTTTGTAATCATACACATCAGGGAACAGAGCAGGAAGGGAAAGAGTGGAATATGGACAGAAGGAAAAAGGAGCGCAACATAAGGTGGGCCGTATGGAGGTAGAGCGATTAAAAAGCGTGATTTATAGGCTGGAGCAGAGAAAGCGAGGGAACAGCTAAGTGACTGATAAGAGGGGAAGACAGAACACAAAATTGATTTCTATTTTTGGAAGAGGTGCGGGAGGAACGAGATTTAAACTTGTTCAATTTCAAAGTCACGCAAGCACACTTCAGTGGCTTAATATATACACGTAAACCGATGTAGAAGACACATCTCACATGCAGACGGACCCTGCCACACGCTCCTAGGTTATTATTAGGAGTAATGTAATTGTTTTTCGAGTGGATGAATGGATGTGACTTGTGCTCCTGACTATGCAAGGAGGTATGCATTGTTAGGGTGTAGCTGGAGCCATTAGCCATTTGGTGTAATGGGCAATCTGCTCCACAAGCTTCACTGACCCCCAGCATTTGGTAGGAGGAGCAGGCCAACCTATTAAAAAAAAGAGTAAAAAGCTCCAAGCATACCCTATCACACAAGGCCACACTTAATTAGGCTGTTTGTTTAGCAGACTCTAATGGGAGAGTTAGCGACTGAGGGAAAGGGGTTGACTGCTCTCCTTGAAACTGCAGACTGAAAGACATCTGGCCAAGGATGAGGCTGAGGACACAAAGATATTAGTGGAACATGGCCTCCCGTTTGCTGCCATCTCATTTTCTCGGGACCGATGGTAATGATGGAGAGCAGAAATAAACAATAATGCGAGTCATTACAACTGAACTACCGCAATAATGGTCAAAAATAAAACTACACAGATGCTTTATCACAACAGCCAAAATTCAGTAATTAAATTGATCAAGTATGCGAGTGAGGGAAAATACAGTGAGTTAAGTCTGTAAGTAACAACAGAGTGATGCATGGGGGATACAACCACTGTATGAAATTAAAGCTAATTAGTGCAATCCTTCAGAAAAATTACATCTCTCTTTTTCTTCTGTCCCTACACCCTTTCAGTTCCTCTCCCTTGATCCTTCTCTGTGTGCAGAAGGCTAATTAAAATACAGAAATTGGATATGGGCCTGTGCGCACTTTAATTCAGCAAGAGGATAGAGAAAGGAAGCAGTGAGGGGGGAGAGGCGGGAGAAAAGTTGGAGCCAGGACAAGAATTTGGGAAAGGTGAGGCCTTGTCATCTGGCAGAGTATTACAGGCATGGCATTGGTATCAATGAGGGCACAGGGCAGACTCAATGAAAACAGTTGAGGTGTGACGCCTCAGAACAGAATCTTTCAGAAATCCACCGCACTGTGCTCTTGTTAATCCGCGACTTATTTACCCCGAAACAGGCTTCTCCTCTTTTACTCATTCATCAATCTGCGAAAGGCCTGCAGGATTAAAGCAGAAATGTTTATCCGCTGAACCGTACTGAGTCCATCTAAGTCCTACACATCGGGTCAGAGGTTAAAGCAGTTGGCGGTTGGTCTCACGGAGCCACAAAAAAACCCGTTACATCATTATCTCAGAAAATGTTTTCCACCAACAGCAACACTCTAATGCATAGGTGTCAAACTCTGGCCCGCGGGCCAAATTTGGCCCGCAGCCTAATTACATTTGGCCCGCGAAGCCATACCAAATTACTATCAGAGCTTGTCTACTGGTATTATACAGCTAATATATATATATTGTTTAGTATTAAGCTTTGCTTGTTCCATATTCAGTTTTTCAGCAAAACCTGTTTGAGTCCATAAGAAAAGATTCATTCTTATATCTGGAGGAATAAATATATTTCAATAAATATTAACGTTAGCCCACGACTTTGTTCCAGTTTTGAATTTTGGCCCACTGTGTATTTGAGTTTGACACCCCTGCTCTAATGGATACCTGAGTTTGATCTAAACTTCATATTGTGTTACTAATACGACTGGCTTCACCCTGAATTACCAAGTGAGTTGTGCAACTTAAGTCATGTTTCTCTAGTTTTACCAGAGTTCATCTTGAAGGAAGTCTTACCAACCTGCAGCCATGTTGGGAAATCATCTGAATGATAATACATATATATATCCCTGGCTCGGCTTAGGGCTTTGAACATTTTTTTTATAAAACAGTAAGCCAAGAGAAGTTCACTTACCTAAAACTTTACTAACGTAACAAGTACAAGAGCTCGCCTAATACTTTATTGGGTATACTTCTTCAACTGCTCTTTAACACAAATATCTCATCAACAATCATGTGGCTGCAACTCAATGCATTTAGGCATAGTTTCAAATGAATGGGAAAGAAACATGTTTTCAGTATCAAGGTTTTTAGTAAGTGCTTCAGAAACTGCTGATATACTGTGATTTTCCTGTGTAGACATCTTTAAAGCTTACAAAGAAAAGTCCATAAAAGGGAAAATATATTTAGTGAGCAGCAGTTCTTTGAGTGAAAAGGCCAAATCAGTGTCAGAAAGGAGAATGAACAGACTGCAGCAGATTCCAGCAGAAGACCATACTGGATGCCTTGTTTGTCAGCTAAGAACAGGAAAGTACAGTTCACACAGGCTCACTACAATTGGAGAACAGAAAATTGAAATAAAAAACGTTTCCTGGTCTGATGAGTCTTGATTACTGCTACAATATTTGGATGGCAGGGTCAAACTTTTGTGCATACACCATGAAAAGATGATTCCATCCTGCCTTGTATCATTGGTGTAATGGAGTGGGGGATATTTAATATTTTCTTGGCAATCTTTGGGCCCCTTAGTACCAACTGAGCATCATTTAAACACCACAGTCTACCTGAGTAAGTCAAAACCAAAGTCTGTGGTTTTGCCCAAAAGTTATTCTCACCAGTGATGAGACCCAGAAAGGCAGAAATATCATTATGAACAAGAACATATAAAAAGGGGGTAAGAAGCTTATTGAGGAATTAAAATTATTTTGTACAAAAATATCTCATTATTTTGGAGAGCGTAATAGTGGATGACACTTGAGGCTTCTCGAATAACATACTACAATCTCTAATCAAATTATCAGCAGCTGAATTGGTTTAAAAAACAAAGTTAAAATTTAAGTAATGCAAAGATATTACAGGTTTCCTTTATAGACAAAAATAAATAAAATTAAGACTGAATACACATCTCATATTTTTCTAATAATAAATGCTTCATTGGTACTCTCATATCAATATTTTCTCATGAAAAGGTCACTTTCTCATTTTTCTCATATAGCATGATGATGTCATATCATATATCATACTTTTCTTTTAAAATAACATTTCAAATGTTTCATGAGATAATCATTTCCTTCATATTATCCAGTCGATTTAGCTACAATATATGAAAAAGGTGGGAAAAGGACAAACTACAAAATTATGGCCCAACCTTTCTATTATAAACATACATTACTATGTACAGACATAATCATTTCAGTATTCTCTTGAGTGAGCTACAAGAATATCATCACTTGAAAAAAATGGTAGCCAAAGCTATGAAGAAACTAATAACAATAATATATCCTTCAGCTGATAAAACAGCTTATGGAAACTTCTCAGGGCTCTTGTTAATGTGGTCTTGGAATTCCAGTTACTGTACAAGATTGCACAAACACATCCCCCCTGTTTCCTCTATCCCTCTGTCAATTTAGCCTTTATTCCTCTCTCTGCGAGTCTAAAATGCACATGCTCATACCAGGTGCAGCTGCAGGGCAGCAGTGGATCAGAGAGCTGATGATGGATGACTGGAGTGCATGAGTGTGTGTGCATGCGTGTGTTAAAGAGGATTCTCCATGCATTATATTGAGTGGCACACCCTCCTGCTGTGAGGAAGCACGGGATGATGATGGACACGGCAAAGAGGTTAACAGCTTGCACGCTCCCTGACAAGCATAAACACATGAAATTGCTGTATAACCCCTCCATGCCACTGTAGCTGAGAGGGTTAGCACACCATTACCATATTACCCAACTACAGAGGCCCCAAACACATTTGGCTCCAGCACCAAATGGATGCACTCTCTAGCAGGCGATATAGCACACACCAGGAAAACAACAAAGTTTGTCTGTTTACAGCTAACACTCCTCCTGCCACAGCGCCTCACTCAGAGGGGTGTTAGCTTCCCTTATGCTTCATCAACATGTTCACACATACAAACACAAATGGATGCATTGACCAAAGCATGTGTGCATATTTGGCTTCTCAGTGGAAAGGGGCAGTTCATTTAAAACCAAATGAGCACACAATGGTGTGACCTGATCTGAAGAAACGCTACTTATTTGTGCTTTGGGGCTTTTGAAGAAAGGGTTAACCATCATTTGGAGGAAGGACAACACAATAGATTATTCAAGGAGCGTGTAACTAGGCCATAGTTGTTCATTTTTATGAATTATTTTATGGTAGAACTACATTTTCAGAGTAATTAAAAGAAAATAATGCTGCAGCATGTCTGTCTTTTAGAAGAAAATTACAGTACAAACATTCCTCATGTTTAAGCCCCCATCCTACAGTAGGTGTCCATCATGAACCATGGCAAACAGCCACTATCGACCCTTCTTTGTCCTATAACGGCTGGTGGCTCAAGAGTTGGGCGTTCGCCTTGTAATCGGAAGGTTGCCGGTTCGAGCCCCGGCTTGGACAGTCTCGGTCGTTGTGTCCTTGGGCAAGACACTTCACCCGTTGCCTACTGGTGGTGGTCAGAGGGCCCGGTGGCGCCAGTGTCCGGCAGCCTCGCCTCTGTCAGTGCGCCCCAGGGTGGCTGTGGCTACAAAGTAGCTTGCCATCACCAGTGTGCGAATGTGTGTGTGAATGGGTGGATGACTGGATATGTAAAGCGCTTTGGGGTACTTAGGGACTAGTAAAGCGCTATATAAATACAGGCCATTTACCATTCTTTGGCAGGCTTTCTACCAACATGCCCAGAGAGAGACACAAATAAATGTGTTGTTTATAGATTCAGATCCAGCTGTGCGCTTGTCTCTGTGTGGGCCTGTCAGGTTGGTGGTGTGGGCATGGCTTTTGGCTTTTTTTTTTTGTATGTCTGAGTGTGTGTGCTTATGTCTCGCTGTATTATGGATGGATGGAAACCATGCTGGAATGCTCTATCCTGGCCCAAAATCTTTGGATATGCTGCTGCTGGGCTTGGCCAGGCTTGCCTTTTGGAGGACACACACTGGGTTGCCCCCATGTCTATCGCTAATGTGAACATGGGATGAAGCCTGCTGTCCTCTCCTCTGGAGAAAAAAAAATCCTGCTCATCCTAAACAATGAGCACTGGACGGCACAGTGGCCCACTTGGATCATTTGTATGGCTGCTTATCTCAGATATGACAACAGAGCCAGATGTCCTGGATGATTTAAGCAAACATCTGATGAATTTCATCCAATCGGAATTGCCTAACGTAGAGGGGAATATAATTATATAGCTTGACTTGCTGTGCAGCAGGCAGCAAGGAGAAAAATGTAATTCCCTCAGCAATTTACATGAAGATGAGGCAAAATGTCTATTATACCATTTAAAATGCAGATCAGCTCTTGTAAATGATAGTGTCACAGGCCGGTTGCCGAGAGCCTACCTCACAATAACACTAAAGTCTCCTGGCATATGAAAATCAATGCAATGCATTATCAGTCAGTGTCGCTTTGGTTCTGTACGTACCCAACTGAAAGTAATCACAGTTCACAAATTGGATGTAAACTCGGTTAACAATTATCTAAATTCCTCAAATAGACTCTTAAACTTTCTTTCTAAAAGTTTTAAATAAGAGACAAAATCTTCTTAAATAAGTATCCGTGCCCTATAACTTATTGCAGATGTTAGTAAGTCTGATATCGTTTCCTAGCTGTATAGTCATCCCCATGCATGTCTTCAAGCAGTGATACTGTCTTTTTGGACCCATATTCATTAAAGTTTAAGTGGCACAGCAGTGTCAGGGTGGCATCAGCGCCCAAGGCTCTGAGTAAATTAATGATGCTTAAGTAAACTATGGATTAATTATGGATTGTCCAATGTGTCAGTATGCACGTATGCATATCTGACTGAGCCTCCACCTTGCAATCATGCTAATGAAGAGCTAACCTGCTTCAGTAGACAGAGGACAGATGGAAACCCCACTTGGCACTACACCAACGCTCTCACACACATTATTGCCCTTGAGCAAAGAGAGGCTCTGATTAGGCTTCACTTAAGTTAGTTAGCCGGGAGCTAACACCAACCACCCAAGCGCGGGAAAGAGAAAGTGGCAGGACAAAAAACAAGGGTACAAACAATTCAAAAAAACACCGAAGAGCTTTTTTTGCACAGTATATTAATGTCTAATTCGTTTGGTCCCCTGAAGCTAGGGTAAGTGGGCTGGGTGGGGGGGGAAGACAATCAGAGCTCTGCAAAGAGAAATTTGTTTTGAGCTGAGGCTGCGTAAAATGTGACCTCATAACAAAAACAAAAGGAAAAAATGGGTAGGATTTATTTCAACATGTTTTCAGGGGAATTTTGGTTTTTAAAGACATCACTTTGATACGCAAAATCTAAATTTCAGTCATGTTTCCAAGCAAAACAAAGCTGCTAAACGGCTTTTGTAGTTTACTATCAGTTTCTTTTCTAGCTTTTCATAAAACAAACAGTAATTAATGAATGAAGAACAGTCATCAGATCAATCAGCAGATTTAAAAGAAAAGAGAGAGCTATGGATTGCCATTCTTTGTAGTGTATGCCATCCTTTCAATCCAGATCTAAAAGCAACAAATTCTGTTTTGTGAGGGGTGGGGTTGGTGGTGCTTTGAAAGGATGGGGGTGGGTTATTGTGCTTACATGACTGATGAAGTCATATTTCATACTTGTGTAACAGCAAAACAAAAGCATGAATAACAAAGAATACAGCATCATTGTTATTCTTCAGCTGGTAATGTATTCAGGTGAGCCAGACGCTGGACAAATACAATCAAGTACAAAGAAACCATGGGTAACACTGAACCTCCAATACAGTCTTCTTTCCTGTAAAACAAAGACTTTGGCTACTTAACTGGACGTTACAGCTGGGTATTTTTGACTACATGCAAGTTTAAAAGTCTTTTTTCTCAAAGGTAAATTTAACATGACAGAGAAGACTAAATCCACATTTATTTTGAAAAGTTCTTACCTGAAATCCTGTCAGAAACAACTTTGCAGATTTACTTATTCATTTATTTTTCCTGAGGATAGTTGAAATCTAGAGGCTATTCCACAATAAAGAAAACATATATAAAATAATCTCCATAGAAACATTTCCTGCTACTTAAAGGCATTTTTATTTCCCTTTACTAAAAATAGCATCATAAATGTTCTATAAAAAACAATAGATGTGGTGCAAATGTGATATGGTGTCAAAGAAAACCCCAAAGTAGCTTATAAAGTCACAGTTAGAGACCAGCTCATGCCCCGTATGAATACCCACTGTGGATATGGGTAAGATGCTCTAGTAAAGGGAATAGTAGGCGCTCTTACCGTCCACAGCCATAGTCGGTCTCAGCGTGTATCTCTCCGTGGTGTCAACAGGACTCTCTCATTCTTCTGCCAGACGGATAAAATGTAGGCTACTGAGCGTGAGAGATGAAGAGCGCTTCCTGCCCCTTCTAACCTATGTGAGCATGGAGACAGCTCTTACTGCTGTTAGTACTGGGAGAAAAGAAAAACCTAGATCACACTCTTCCTCTCTGTCGGTTCACGGCCATTTGGTCTCCGGGATGCCGGGACCAGTCCGCTATGAAACTGCTCCTTCAGTATCTCCGCCCCCCCTCCCTCCGTACCTGACCGGCTGGAGACAAAAGGTCATTACGCCCCGACACCAGCTGTTATAGGACACAGACGCCGCTCTCTCTCTCACTCCCTCTCTCTCTTTCTCTCTCACCCCACGCACAAACACATCCACGCCTCTTTTTTGTTAAATCACGAGCGACGATAGAGATTCACATAACACAGAACCCCCCACCCCCTTTTTCTTAAAAATGTCCAGAAAAACTTTCGTCTTCCAACTATATTGTTATTGTCATAATAATAATAATAATAATAATAATAATAATATAGAAGTTTTCTCTGATGTTTGCTTGAAACCTTCTAGTTTCCTCAACCTAAAGTTTCCAAGTTCTGCACACTGGGACAGCAATCGGATAAAATGACCCATTACAGAAAGCCTGGTTATCATATACTGCAGCATTGTGGTTTCACTAAGGGTCCGACAGGAGGAAGAAGAACGGTCAAAATGAAAACAGCATCAGCGGGGCAGTATAGTCAGTGAGTTTTGCTCACTTTTTACTATAGCTACCAACACAAATGTTATCTAAAGAAAATTATGCAGCCACATTGTCACTGTAACTTTCTTTGCCTAAATTTAATCTGATTGTTTTGGGACTGCTCCAATATTGATATTACCTGTTATATTAAACCAGGGGCGGAGCGGGGGGGTGGCTTACGGGGCTTAAGCCCGGGTTGTTTTGTCAGAAGCCCGGGGTCTTTTGGAGTGTAATTTTTTCATAGTTAGATGTCTGGCTGACAACTGTATAAAACAAAAAGTACACACAATATTCGAAGCACATAGTGCACACTGTGGGAATTTACGACTGTGCGTGAATCCCCCCCTGATATTGGTATGATCCGAGCTCAGGCACTAAGCGACTGAGCGAGCAGAGCAGCTGCTGCCTGTGAGTGCGCTGTTGGAGAAACGGAGCCAGCCATACTAAGGAGAGCTTAAGTTTGACCAGGTACCAAAGCAAATCATTCGTACCGTCCAAATAATGTAAATATGACGGTGCATCACCAAAGATTGATATCAAACTGATCACTTGACCAATATTACGTTACTTGCTCTTCGAGTGAATCAACAAACGGCGAAATGAAAAGCCGAACAAATGCTATTTTTTTAGAGAGTCTTAGCTTACGTGTGTTTATTTCATATTTTCAGTTCTTACCCTCCCCGACTAAATCGGTTTCAGTTATGTACTGAAATATAAGAATGGACATTAGAGGCTTCTTTCAAAGAAAAAACTCAGGTAAATGTTATTTTATATATTATGCTTTGTATGTTGTTCAGTATATTTCTATGCAAAACAAGAGGGATTTCAGTACACAGCAGGATATTCACATTTGTAACCAGATATTTACACTTTAGGGAGAAAACATAAAACATTTTTACTGTTAAACATCAATTTAGAGTAAACTTTTGTTTTAGATAAATATTGAAATATCTTTTGAATTAGTTAAATTTCAGAATAAAGAGAGACAGAGCTGTCTATTTTTTTATCACTTTGATCAAATTTAGGAGTACATGTACACTAAGTTTGTTAATTAATAAGAAAACTCCAGACGATTCCATTCTGAGCTGAAGAAGCTTCTGATTGGTTCGTAGAGTCCATGTGAGTAAATTGGTGGCACACCTGTGGATGCATATAAGGCAAAACACAGAGCCTGTTTCTGTGACATGGGAAAATCAAGAGATGTCAACCAAAACACCAGGGAAAGAACTGTGGAGCTCCATAAATGTGGCTCAATTTGAATACAATTTGGTGCCATTTGCAATTAAAAAACACAGACAGTTTCTCTCTTTACTCTTAAAGTTAACAAATATGTTTTTTATATTTATCAATCTAAAAAAATAAACATTTAGTGTGATTTGATGTTACAATTAAAAAAGTGTTTGTGTTTTGATCTGAAGAGTAAATATCTGGTTTCAACTGTATATTTGATGATTGTCAGCACAAAGAGGGAGAGAGAGGAGAACGAGGACAGAACAGATGAACAAGAGCAGGTGAGACACACATGTTAGTCAAATGGTCGTTTACCAAAAGTATCACCGTATCATAGGTTCTCATCTATCTCGTACCTAGTGTTTCTTTTTAGGTTTGTTATTTTTCAAATTCTACATTTATTAAGTTATGCAGGCTTGTTTGCACAACAAGGCTAAATAATTTTATAAACTTTTCTCAATCTAAATATTGTACTTTGGTAGAATTAAAAAAATCAGTGTAGTGCAGGTCTATGATGATTTTTAGTGCTACTATCATCTAGTTCTGATTCTGGTTCTGTCTTGGTTAAGTCCTCAGTAGTCCTGATTTTGAACTGTTGTAGTCCTGTTTTAATTCTGGATCAGTTCTGGGTCTGGTTGAATTGGGGTTTAGTCCTTGTGTCTTGATACAGCCCCGATTTTGTTCTGCCTTGCTGCTTAATTAAAAAACTAGTTCAAGGTGTCCTGCATATTTGATATATATTTTTCCCTATATGAAGTCATTCTTTTTTGAACAAAACTCAAAACAGAGCCAATTAATCTTTCAGTCATTTCTAACCCCCCCCCCCCCCCCCCCCCCCCCCCCCAAAAAAAAATAAAAAATAAAAAAATCCCACATGCATACTACCCTTTAAGGCTAAGCCCCGGGTGTTTCAAATGTCTGGCTCCGCCTCTGTATTAAACATGTTTCCTCATACCAATTTTGTTAAACGTTTAAATGTAGTTCAAATATAGAGTGAAGAAGTGCTGAAAGACTTTACAATAGATATGTTATTTTTCATCCGTTCGTTCTTTCCCTGCCATTATTAGCACACTTCTTCTAACCATCAGTAAATCTATCACTGTCCACACTCCTCCCAAGGGATCTGTGTCTAGAACCAAACCAGATCTTTTGCTTGTTAGGCAAATGTGCAAATCACTACATTAGAGCCACTCAAATCAGAGAAGACATTATGGATCTTTATTTGCCTTCACAATAGTACGCTGATGAATGAAGTGTTTCATTTAGTTTATTTGTGTGTCTGTGTGTGTGCAAAAACTGGTCCTCTGCATTGAGTGGAAAGAACAGAAGAAATTTTAAGTACGTGTTTTTGCTACCATCTATGTGAGCAGAAGGTCTCAAACCACAAACCAAGAAGCAGAAATGTGGAGAGATCCTCTGGCAGCAAAACCTAAAAACAGCCATCCCCCTGTAGACATCCACGTCAGCTGCTATTTGCCCGTCAAACAACCGAGCTTCACTTCAAAGCGGAGAATATGGGAGAAAGTTGTGAACGTGTCTTTGTCAATATAATCTCACAGCATATCCGACTAATTGATTCTGCTGGCATTCAGATACATGCAGATTGCTCTGCACCAGTGCTTTTTGTGTGTGTGTAGAACAGTCAAGAGATATGTCCCTGAAAGACTCCATCAGTCTGCGGAAGAAGATGGGGGCCCTCCCTAAAGCTCAGGCACTGCACTGGATCATCAAAGGGTGAACAACAAGGAACAAAGGACTAGCTGGTCCATCAGGGCTTCACCAAAATACATGCTGATTGGGAGTGAGCCTGCCAGACACGCCAACACACACATGCACGGATTTACTGTATACATAATGTTAATACACACATACACACACATGCACACACACACATTTGCATTCACTCCCTCACACTCACAGAGTCAGAGCTTAATTTAGAAGTGTGTTCTCTATGCCTGTAAGGACATTTTGTCATGTAAAAAAAATTGAGCGGTTGAACCCTTGCATCTTTAATTCAGAGGGTGGTCTGTGTGCTGAATAATGAATAGAACGGGTCCAACAGAGATCGAGAGAGAGACAAACTTGCTAAGAACCACAGGGTCTCAGGTGACAGCAACACAGCAGCTAAAGTATGAGTAACTCTTGCGGGGGAGGGAGTAGAGGTATCTCAGTGCAGATAAAGAAGAGAACAACAGCAAAGGGGCATGAAAAGTGTTATTGTTTGTAGTCATTCATTACTTTTTATAATTCATTCTTCAGTCGGCAGCAGGAGCACAAGCTGAGAGTTTTGTTAAAGCATTTTTAGTGAGATAAGCAGTATCAGTGAAAGGTTAGAGTGATGGTGACTAAGAGAGTGTTTGCCTCCATTTATTTTATAATACAATATTCAGTATAACTGATATATGAAACCATTAATATTTCTCTGATAATGCTGTACCAGCATTATCAACCCTAACTCCATGCCATTTGTTTTCTTTGGGTTCTTTTGCTTCGGACAGTGCAAAACTAGCAAAATCTAAACGCAAACACATCCACGCATGCCATTTAAAAATGCACTTTTTGAAAAGCAGACAGAGCTTTCCAACAACATAAACAACAGCAGCAAGCAGTATGCTTGTACTGCTAACAACCAGATTGCAGCTGCTGATGAAAAAGGAGTGTCTTGGACTTGTGTTAGAGCTCCCTTCAAAGAGAGAGGGAGAAAGAGAGCCCTTCCTCAAGAAGCACAGAGAAGCTATTGATAGTGGAGTGTGGCATCAGCCTCACCAAAGCTGGTGTCATGGTGAGCGGCTGTCCCTGAGTTGGCAGTGAAGAATAATAGTGCCAAATACAACAGTAAAATGGATAGAGAAGGGCAGCCAAGGGAAGACCGGATAAACCTTGGGTGCATCTAAATGGCTCAGAAACAGAAAAGATTCAAAGAGGTTGGATATCAGTAAAACAGAAGAGTCGTCTTCTCTCTACACTTAATGTGATCTGAAAGGGGGGATGCTTTTTTTTCTGGTGAAAGTGAAAGCAATCTAATGAATTCCCATAGGAAGCTATTTACTCCACTGAGATGAGTGCAGATGATAGAGAGGAATCCACTTTATAGCGTTAAGTTGTGGCCCTGAGCTGCTTTCCTAATCAAAGACTTGGGAGAGTATTTGGCAATTCTGTGTGCATATTGAGGAGAGGCCTCCTTTGAAAGTGTTGCGTCCCCTTTCTAGATTTATTCCGGATGTGGACCAAAAGATGACAGACACATTTGAGAGATATATTCCCTTTACCACTCCCTGATCACTACCTCTTTTCGCCTGCTCCACATGCAATACATGTATGCACGTATACATTTGCTCATGTGCAGAAGGAGGAAGGGATGGAACACAATTCAGATGCCACAACCTCCTTCACAGTAGCCACACCCATGCAAATGTGCACAGTGTAACCATGTTGCTGTCTCTTTAATGACCTTCTTGAACTCTGCTGTTTGAATTGACTCTGCTGACCACGTGGGGATCATGACCTCATTCCACACCACTGCAAAGGTCTTTGAAGTCTTACAGAAGAGCTTTATTCTTGTTTGTCTTATGTTTACGTTAAATACTGTATATGAAGCAAATCAAGAATGTCATCCTTGTGGCTGAATGTCAATGATGCCAGTAATGTGTCCATGGGTTAAATACAATGATTTTTAAGGTACTGTGTACAGATTTTTACTAATTACAGTTTTTCTCCATCGCTTTGGTGCAGTTCTCACATCAGGAACTTCATTTTCACTAACTCTTAATTAACACATTTCCCCACTCACATTAGCCTTTCTATTTGGTCTCTGTCTACACTGTACACTGCTATTGTGTCTCTCACTTTCCTTAACACTCTGCAGCATTGTTGGAGAGTATTTTCAAATTACTTCAAATTACTTACTTCAAACATTTTACTTTTTTCACTGACAGTGACAGACCTACAGGAACCTCATCTTCAGCTGAAAGCTAATATAAACATATGTTCTCAGAAAAGGTTAATTGGAAAAAAATAGAAATACATACTCTTGTGTCACAGGTTGATGTCATGGCGCTGTTAATTACACACAAGCATATACTATACATATACTCACTTGCTACTTTATTAGTTACACCTTGCAAGCCTCAAGGTGGAGCGTCATTTGCCTTCAGAAATACTTCAAGTCTTTGTGACATAGATTCATCAATGTGCTTAGAAATTTTGCTCCATGTTTAGATGATAGCATTGCACAGCTGCAGAAGATTTGTCAGCTGCTCATCCAAATTTCTCCTTCCTCTAAGCTGTTTTACTGGACTAAGATCTGATGACTGTGGAGGCCACTGGAGTTCAGTGTTTTTCAATCTTTTATTGTCTAATTTTGGGGAATCAGTGCAAAATGTAGCCTCAGTTTCCCGTTCTTAGCTGACAGGTGTTGCACCTAGCACAGTCTTCTGTTGCTGTTGCGCTTTCTGAGATGCTCTTCTGCATAACTTGTTTGTAATGAGTGGTTATGTAAGTTACTTCTCCCTTTCTATCAGCTCAAAGTAATCTGCCCATTCTCTTCTGACATCAACAAGGTATTTTCACCCTAAGAATTGCTGGTCACTGAATGTTTTCTCATTTTAGATAATTCCATGTAAACCCTGGAGATGGTTGTGGAGGAAAATCCCAGTACATCAACAATGTCTGAAATACCCACACCAGCCCATCTGACATCAACAACCATGCCACATTCGATCATCTTTCATCCTTATTCTGATGCTTGGGTTTTATTTTGCTTTTCTCAAATTTCATTTAGTTAAAAATCCTTCACATTTCATTTTTATGCCTGAAAAATGTTCACTTCCCATTCAGCCTACATTTTTAAGACTTTTTCCAAAGGCAGTAAGGTTTTGAGAAAAAAACTAAACACTTTGATGACTTTAAAAGGTGGTGAATCTGTTTTTCATTCATCAGGGAGTTGAAGTATTGAAGTATTTTGGTACATGTGAAATATGGAGGACCACAAGAGCCATGCGCATCGAAATAAAGAAGTCTGTGCTTAAATAATGAATTGTAGAATAAATTCTGCATTTGTAAATTCATTTTTGAATTCCAATTTAATAAACTGCATTTCAAAAATCCATTTCCCTTTCCTGTTCGCTCAGGGATTAGCTGCTGGATTAGCTCTTCGATTAACAATTTCCTTGCGGCTATTCAAATTAGCCACATCGAGGAAAGTAAGGAGCTCTCTGATTGGTTGGACAGATACAGGCTGTCTGCCTGGATTTTTCTAGCTCATAGCTTCGCCCTGCTAAGAAGCGTGTGTGCTTGTACAAAGGCCGTTCAGCCTCAGGATTTACACTCGGCTCCACGCTGTGGTGTAATCTATATTGATGTACATCATGTGCCACTAGGCGGCAGTACTTACCCTTTAGTCAGGAAATGATGGCATGTAATCAGACGAGAGTAAGCTAAAATAAAAGATGGTTGTTGCTCCACGTTATCGCTTGAGCGGGGAGTTTTATTCAAGAGCCCAACACAACATGGTGTCAGAAGTGCACTCGCTCTAAGCGGTGAACTGAGAAAATTGAAAAAAACGTCAGCTTGGCGAACGGCTAGCGACAAACACGACGGAGCAAGCAGCAGCTCTACCGGCGGCAACTGGCCCGGTTATGGCAGCTCCACCAGCGGCTACTTTCATCATCAAGCCACCGGAACCGTTCGACTTCGCAAAGCCCCAAGAATGGGAGAAGTGGATCAGACGTTTCGAGCATTTTAGAATGGCAAGTAATCTGAACGGTTCAACAGATGCTAACCAAGTGAACACATTAGTTTACTGCATGGGAGACAAGGCTGACGACGTGATAAGGGGACTTGACCTAACAGACGGGCAGCGCCAGCAGTACGATGCGGTCAGAAACGCATTTGATAGACATTTTGTCCCCAGAAAGAATGTGATTTATGAAAGAGCAAAGTTTAATAAGCGAGTACAACAGCCAGCAGAAACAGTTGACTCCTTCATAACAGCTCTATATGCTCTCGCTGAAAACTGTGAATATGGTGAACTTCACGATGAACTTTTAAGGGATAGACTCGTTGTGGGTCTTAAAGATTCATCACTGTCAGAGAGAATGCAGCTCAACAAAGATTTGACCCTAACCAAAGCTATCACAATGGCGAGACAATCTGAGGAAATAAAAAGACAGCAAACTGACCTAAGAGGTGAAAGCAGCACTGGCAAAACAGCCGTGGATGCCGTGCATGTCAGGAAATCACAGCCAAATAAATTCGGAAGCAGAGAGCAAAAGCAGTTCAAGCCACAAAAACCACGAATAACAAAACAAGAGAATAAAACATGTTCTAAATGTGGAAAAGCACAGATGCACCCAGCAGCACAGTGCCCAGCTAAAAATGCAGAATGCCACAACTGTGGGAAACGTGGACACTACGGGAGAGTTTGTACGTCTACAGCTGTGCATGAGGTGGCAGACAGTGCAGATGAACTTTTCCTAGGAGAACTGGATTCAGGAGAAGACCCGTGGCTTGCTAAAATCTGCGTGAGAGGCAAAAGCATGACATTTAAATTAGACTCGGGGGCAGATGTCACAGCTATCTCAGAGGAGACATTCAAAGACATTAAGCAGCCAAATGAGCATTTGCAAAAAGCTGAAAAGCCACTGTATGGACCAGGAGGTGCAGCACTGACCGTACTTGGGTCCACAAAGGAGGACATTTCCTACAGTGACAGGAGCACTACAGAGACAATCTATGTAGTCAGAAATCTGCGTGTAGCTCTCTTAAGCAGGACAGCTTCTGTGAGACTGAAACTAATTGCCCGAATGGACAATGTTGACCTTGAGACAGTGAAGAAAGCGTACCCGAAACTATGTGATGGGCTCGGGCTTGTTCAAAAACCATACACGATTAAGCTGAAGCCCGACGCTAAACCTTATTCACTGAAAGTGCCAAGGCGTGTTCCGCAGCTGCAGAGGATGGAACAGTTGGGAGTAATCAGTTGTGTGGAAGAGCCCACAGACTGGTGTTGCGGCATGGTCGTAGCCCCCAAAAAGGACAAAGAGAAAGTCCGCATCTGTGTGGACATGACACCTTTAAATGAGTCAGTGTGTTGTGAAAGATATATCCTTCCCTCTGTAGACCAAACGCTAGGCATGCTCACAGGTGCGCAGTATTTCTTCAAGCTCGATGCTAACATGGGCTTTTGGCAAATACCGCTGTCCAAAGAATCTGCTCTCCTCACCACATTTATTACGCCATTTGGTAGGTACCATTTCAATCGTTTGCCATTTGGTATTTCCAGTGCACCGGAGCATTTCCAAAACATGATGGTGACGGAAGTGACAGCCGGCCTCACGGGACTCGTGTGCCACATGGACGACATCCTGGTCTGGGGATCCACGAGAGAGGAGCACGACATGAGACTTCACGCTGTCCTCGACCGTGCAGAGAAGGCGGGCGTCACCCTGAACATGTCAAAATGTGAGTTTGGCAAAAGAGCAGTGAAATTCTTAGGATTCATTGTGTCATCTGAAGGCATGAGTCCTGACCCTGACAAAACTAGCGCAGTGCAGAATATGAAAGAGCCAAGCTCCATGAGTGAGCTTAGGAGCTTCTTAGGAATGGTGAATCAGCTGGGGAAATTCATCCCAAACCTCTCCGAAAAAGACAAACCACTGAGAGACTTGCTTTCAACTAAAAACATGTGGTACTGGGGGCATGAGCAACAAAACGTGTTTAACAGTTTAAAACAAGAACTGTCATCTGCACCAGTACTACAGCTTTACAACCCAAACAAACCCCAAAAAGATCTCAGCAGATGCCTCTTCATACGGGTTGGGGGCAGTCTTACTACAGAAAGACAATGACGTGTGGTCACCTGTCGCGTATGCCTCGCGATCATTGACAGCCACAGAGCAGCGCTATGCTCAGCTGGAAAAAGAAGCGCTGGCGCTCACCTGGGCCTGTGAAAGATTCAGTGACTTTATTCTAGGGCTACACTTTGAGCTTGAGACCGACCATAAGCCACTTGTGAGCCTACTTGGAGGACAAGCCCTGGATTTGCTTCCACCGCGGATACAGAGATTCCGCATGCGCCTAATGAGGTATTCTTACACTATAAGGCACATTCCAGGCAAAAGCCTCACCACAGCCGACACGCTGTCACGGTTACTGCTGGCAGGCAGCGTGATTCCCAGAGACAATGATCTTATGGAGGACACCGATATTTACGTTGACGCAGTGCTGCAGGGCCTTCCTACTAGCAGCAAATACCTTACAGATCTCCGTGAGCAGCTACAGTCTGACAGCGTCTGTTCCCAAGTCATGAAGTTCTGTGCAGAGGGCTGGCCGGACAGGAACCAGCTGCAGGGAGTGGTAAAACACTACTGGTCTGAAAGAGCAGTTTTGAGTGTACACAATGGACTACTACTGCGAGGCACAAGGTTGGTCATACCTGCAAACATGCGAAATGCAGTTTTGGACAAAATACACGAGGGACACCAAGGGGTAGTTAAGTGTAGAGAACGTGCGCGACAAGCAGTGTGGTGGCCAGGCTTGAGTAATCAGATCAGTGAACTTGTCCTTAAGTGCAGGCTGTGCATACAGGAGAGAGTTAATGTGAGGGAACCTCTTATGCCCACACGTTTACCTGAGAGGCCATGGCAGAATTTAGGAGCTGATTTGTTCACACTAAAAGACAAAAACTATCTGTTGGTAGTAGATTATTTCTCGAGATATGTCGAGATTGCTCAACTCAGCCCAACTCGTTCAGCCAATGTGATTGTGCATTTAAAGTCAATATTTGCACGCCATGGAATACCTGAAGCATTGATTACCGATAATGGCCCACAATTTGCATGTCAAGAAATGAGAGACTTTGCAAAGGACTACTGTTTTGAGCATGCCACCAGTAGTCCCAGGTACCCGCAGAGCAACGGTGAGGCAGAGAGGGGCGTCCAGACCATCAAGAATCTCTTCAAAAAAGCTAGCGATCCATACAAGGCATTGCTGGCATACAGAACAACAGCACTGGCGAATGGCTACAGCCCGGCTCAACTTCTCATGGGGCGCAGGCTTCGTACTACCTTGCCAATGCTTCCTGAAACCTTACAGCCCCGTCTGCCTGATTTTCAGCAGGTTTGTTGTTCAGAGAGAGAGAAACGGCTGAGACAAACCGAATGTTTTAACAAAAGACATAGAACAAGAGAACTGGATAAATTGTTGCCAGGGCAACCAGTCTGGATCACGGATGCAAAAGCACAGGGCACAGTGACATCAGTCCACCCAACTCCACGATCGTACATCATCAGTGGACCCCAAGGGACAATCAGAAGGAACCACAGTCATCTTGTGCCGATCCCGCAAACAGAGACTCAAACCGAAGCAAAACAGATCCAGTCCACTCCTACAGAGACTGTTTCTGAGCCAAGCGCACCCCATACACCAGGTGTGGTTAGAACCCGGTCTGGTAGGGAAGTGATTAAACCGAAAAGACTTGATCTGTGAAGCTAATTGTTTGAAAAGGGAAAAGTTGTATTTCAAATGCTAAGTTGTGGTTTTGAGAGTAGCATGTTTAAAAGGGAAAATGGTTGGACATCTGTTACAAGAGAAAAGAAAGTGTTTATGAAAATACCGAGTTTATGTTTCCTGAAATGTTGGGGTATGTCTGTATTGAAAAAAAAATTATGCAGTTATGTTTTGTTTGAAGAGCAAAAGAATGTACCAGCCTAACTTTAGTAAGGGGGATGTGGTGTAATCTATATTGATGTACATCATGCGCCACTAGGCGGCAGTACTTACCCTTTAGTCAGGAAATGATGGCATGTAATCAGACGAGAGTAAGCTAAAATAAAAGATGGTTGTTGCTCCACGTTATCGCTTGAGCGGGGAGTTTTATTCAAGAGCCCAACACAACACACGCGGATATGTGAAGAATGAAGGGACCCTGCTAGTGATGGACAGATGAAGCCCCATGAAGCACTGAAGCTTTTTATCCAATTGGTTCACCCCAACTAGGGTTGCCAACTCCCTGAAAAATAAATAAGGGACATCTCGTGGCCAGGGCCGGGCAACCCAGTTGTCTTCACCCTTCCCAGTGTGGTGAATTTTCTAGCTCTTTTTTTGTGTGTGAAATTATTTTTTTTAACCATTTGACTTGAAGTTGATTTAAGTACATGCATATTCTATTCTTTGTGATATGAACACATGTGAAACAAATGATCATTTAGCCATTTATTTTTAGCTCAAAATGACAACATTAACACAGTAAAACAGGTCTCTTTCTTAAACAGAAGCCTGTCATGCTTAACTTTTGAGAATAAAAGTAAATCTTTCTTTAAAAGAACTCTGTCCCGCTTAACTTAAAATAATAGAAAACAATAGAACGAAAAATATTCTTGTAACAGTGCACATTTAGTGCATTTAGTACAATTGGCTTCAGCTGAGGTATTATTTCAGCTTTTCTAATGCTAATCAGCTGCTCCTGTTTGTAAACCCACTTGTTCCCATGATTACGCATCATAACTCATCATCATTATTCATCTATGTATTACTTTTATGTATTGATTACAACAAATAGATGACTATCTATCCTTGCAGTTGTTTATTACACAAAATAAATTATATTATCACACTTCTGGCCACATAGCGCTGATATTCACTGCACATGCCCATATTAACTTTTTCCAGCCAGGTGTTTTCCTTTTCCCATTCTTCCCTTTCTCTGAGGGGAACAAATATTGCTGCTCTAATGCTGGGCTTACACTGTGCGATTTTTGGCCCATTTTGAGCCGATTTTTGAGTCGTGCGACGGTTTTGGTGATCGGACCGATTTTGGCCTTCATCGTGCATCGTGTAGTATACGTGGGGTAACGAGAAGTGATTAACACCTCACGACCAGCTCCCGATCATCAATCGCTCGTGAGGGTCTCACCACAGCCGCTCACACTGCTCACGCGCAAACACGTAAACGTCGGTGAAAAAGATGGCGCAGCTCGGCTGTGCAGCGTGCGATCTGGACACAAGCGATGGAGGCACAACTTGTAGAACTTTGGAAAGCTCATCCGAGCCTTTTCGATGTGGCATCACAAAATTATCACGACCACAACAACTGTGAAAATAGTTGGATTTACATTGCTGCTCATTCACAGCTGCCTGATCAATGTTTTTCATTAGCAATTTAGCAAAGTTGATGGTGGTGGCGTGTCTGTGTGAGTGAAAGACAGAGCGAGCGACAGATTTTCTGTTATAACCTTCATGTTATGGAGGCACAGTGTGAGCTCTCAGGTCGCATCAGAGCATCGGGCGGTATAGTGTGAGAGTACATCGTGACCTACCAACTTCTAACCCCTGCGAGTCAATCGTGCAGTTTGAGCAGGAGCTGAATAACGTGACTGAAAAAATCGCACAGTGTCTGCCCAGCTTTAGGTGTACTGTCGTCCGAGACTTGCACCGCAGTGTCGGCGTTTGTTCCCCTGTTGGCCATGCTTCTTGTTGTGGTCATCTGTTGTCTTCCGGTATTTTCTCCGCAAGCGACCTTTCCTCGACCAATGAGATGAGCAGTAATCTGAATTGTCATACTCGAATTGTCATAAGTGTGCTGTCAGCTCATTGGTCACAAAGCAGGAGAGGGGCTGGGAATTATGTTTTCAAACAAAGCGTTAATTCCATTAAAAGTTATAGGCCACTTTTGATTCTCACTGTATTACGGGACAAAGTGCGTCCCTTATTAGCTCAATACGGGACGTGTACTTTTGTTTCTAAATACGGGACGATTCCGTATTTTAAGGGACGGTTGGCAACCCTAACCCCAACGCGAAGCTTCATGAAGCTTCATTTGCTCTAGCAGGACACCTACTGGACGTAAAAATAATAGCTGGCATGAATTTGAAGAGTGTGGCATTTTGCACACAGCCTGTAAATGTCAACAACAAAAGGAGTGTGTAAAACATGTATATTGTAGTGATGGCAGTATACTGTGTATATTTATAGTGGCAGTATGGGAAATGATTATTTGGAAATGCTTGAAATGGAAATGATCATTTACTGTGAGGTGAGGTGTGGTTGGGGTGTGGACAGTGGTTGTTCTTTTGTAACGTTGAGGTATGGACAGCTACACACTGAGGCTTTGAGCCTCAGTCCTGCCTGTTCACATTTTATTCTGTAAAAACTAAATTTTCACTGCTTTTATGACCTTTTTAGTGGGGAGAACATAGCTAGGATTTAATGATTTAACAAATCTTTTGAATCCTTTGTCCTCCACAATGCTAAATGGCTGGGAGTCCTCAATCACCATGCTGACCAGGTCTTCATCTATTTGAGATTGTTCTCCTGAGGAAAGACAATAAAGATAAAGCACAAATATAAATATCACACACGTAACTTATAACAGTTGTATAATATTGTTATATCATTTAGTAACATTACTGCATCCTATATTATCATTGCATTTGATGGCTCACCTGGTCTTGCTCCACGATCGGTGTCCCCCTTATTCTCATGCAAAGCTCTGTAGTGCCTAAGCATGGATGAGGTGTTGCTGTTATATCCCAGCTCCCTGGCACATAGCAAACACTTCACCTTGTACAAAAGTCAAGACAGCTCAACATAAATTGTATTGCACCATCAGTATCATGAAAATACATCTTCTGTAGAAATTTACATACCTTGTTGGGAGGAATAAGATCAAAATGTTCCCACACAGGGGAGGACATCCTCCTCTTCTTAGCTGGCTCCATTCTCTCCTGACTTTCCTCACTCTCATAAACCTCCATACGGTCTCCAAACTCTCACTAACCGCAACTCTCCATCAAACACCCACATTTTTGAATGAAGTCTGAGGGGTTTATATCGCTGTCATATCTCGCGGCAAAGTTCGAACCACTTCATGAACCAGTCACGTGGTACAGCCGGGCAGCGAGGCTTCGGACGTCATCATTTTCAGCTCCTCCCATAAATGAAGCAAGCCTCGATACGCGCTTCGCGGAAACGCCCCCTCCATTACTCGTCACACGCTCCGAAGCCTCGATACAGAACGTCCCATCACTAGACCCTAGTGATGGGATTTCCGGCTCTTTTTAGAGAATCCGGCTCTTTCGGTTCGGCTCACTAAAAAGAGCCGGCTCTTTCGGCTCCGAACCGGCTCTTCAGGTTGTTTTGTTGCTTTAATTAATTTATTATTAACAATAATATAAAATTATGCACAAAAGGAATTACTAACGTAAAAACAAGTGGTTTTATTTATATATGTTTATATATAAATATATGCGGTGGCCCCTAGAGACAAAACACGTACAAACTCCAAAACACATTTCTAGCATGAACTGAACTTCCAAAGCAGAGCTACTAGATCACTTAAATTATACAATTGAAAGCATGTGTGTATTGTTTGTGTATTTATACACAGGCACTCATATATATATTCAAATAATTTAAAAAAAAGTTCATTTACCTGTTACTACCACACACCAAATCCGGTCGTTGGTACTTGCTGGCTTGTGTAGCCACAAGATAACAAAGGCTCAACACTGCGCCCAGCATCCTGGAGCACTTCTGTTGTCTTTTGTACGTGTTTTGAGTTTTTATGTGCTTCTGAGTTTTTACGTGCTTCGGAGTTTGTACGTGTTTTTACGTGTTTTGGAGTTTTTACGTGTTTTGGAGTTTGTACGTGTTTTTACGTGTTTTGGAGTTTGTACATGCTTCAGAGTTCGTACGTGATTTGAAGTTTGTATGTGCTTTGTCTCTAGGGGCCACCGTAAATATACTTTTATTTATTCACTCCACATAAAATGTAATAAATAAATCATATAATACAAAAATCAACTATTCACATTTCAAGTTTTAACTATTTAAATTTTCAGCTTTTTCCTTTCACAAATTTAAAGTGAAAAGAACACAAAACACTGCAAACCACAACACAATTAAATATAAATTATAATATGAAAACAAAAAGAACATGCATATTCTCTGTCATATGGACCTGCATGAATAAACTTTCTCAATCCTTTATCATCTGCAACCGAAAATAGTTGTGGATGATTACTATACCTTTCTAATGTTGTTGTCCCTGCCTCTCTTTCTCTCTCTCTGGCTCTGTTCCTGTGCTACTGAGTGTAACTACCGCCCCTCCCCCCTCTGCCCAGCGTAAAGCACAAGGCTCGCGTGCAGAGTGAAGCGGAAAAAAAGTGCGAGAGAGAGGCTGAGAGAAAGAAAGGAAAAAAAAAACCCACGTGACGGCTCGCGATAAGGAGCCGGCTCGCGTCGTTCACGTCAAAGAGCCGGCTCTAAGAGCCATTTCGTTCGCGAACGACCCATCACTACTAGACCCTGCAGCGAAACGGAGAGCGCAACCTCTGACTGAGTGCCTGTTTTCACAGTCTGACCACCTGTTGAAGGTAACGTGCTAACATGGCTAACGCTAGCATCACCGCACGTAGCCCCGTTATTTTAAGGTGATCTTAGTTTATGAAAATTTTATGTCGCAGCTGTATGAGCTAGCTACGTGTTTTGTAAGCTGCTGTGCTCTTCACACATAAAGCTGGAAGCAGCTCAGACTATTAGAACCAGCACTGAGGCCATACAGTGTTAGAGCAATGGCTGCAACCTATAGCCTTTAAACTAGCGATTAAAATGCTGACAGTAAACTCGTCAGTCCAGATGTTACCACATTACTCTGTGGTACTTGGAGTTAAAACAACTGAGGCAGGCTCATTAAAATAACAGCTATCAGTTCTCTCATTCCTTATATCAAGACTGGAGATCACACTACTGGTTTCAGTTCATTTAATATGTGAGTGCACAGATTCATTCTCAACTGGACATAAACGATGATCAAAGGTTGTATATGTGATGAAGTCAAATCCCAGCCTCTAACACAGTGCGCTGAATCTTAGCTTTGAATGTCCAGTATATTCTAATCAGTGCAATTTAAGCATTCACTGAACCTACAGTATCTACACCTGTGTGGTAAAGACACAGATAATGAAATTTAATTATTAATACAATATACATCACGAGAAACAAAAGCTGAAATTGATTCAGTTTAGTACTTTTCTCTGTATGCTCTGTGATTATAAAGGCCTTAAATTCTGTGACATATATATATATATATATATATATACATATGGGCAAAAAAGTATTTAGTCAGCCACCGATTGTGCAAGTTCCCCCACTTAAAATGATGACAGAGGTCAGTAATTTGCACCAGAGGTACACTTCAACTGTGAGAGACAGAATGTGAAAAAAAAATCCATGAATCCACATGGTAGGATTTGTAAAGAATTTATCCGTAAATTAGGGTGGAAAATAAGTATTTGGTCACCTCAAACAAGGAAAATCTCTGGCTCTCACAGACCTGTAACGTCTTCTGTAAGAAGCTTTTCTGTCCCCCACTCGTTACCTGTATGAATGGCACCTGTTTGAACTCAACATCTGTATAAAAGACACCTGTCCACAGCCTCAAACAGTCAGACTCCAAACTCCGCCATGGCCAAGACCAAAGAGCTTTCGAAGGACACCAGGAAAAGTATTGTAGACCTGCACCAGACTGGGAAGAGTGAATCTACAATAGGCAAGCAGCTTGGTGTGAAAAAATCAACTGTGGGAGCAATCATCAGAAAATGGAAGACATACAAGACCACTGATAATCTCCCTCGATCTGGGGCTCCACGCAAGATCTCATCCCGTGGGGTCAAAACGATCATGAGAACGGTGGGCAAAGATCCCAGAACCACACGGGGGGACCTGGTGAATGACCTGCAGAGAGCTGGGACCAAAGTAACAAAGGTCACCATCAGTAACACACTACAACGGCAGGGAATCAAATCCCGCAGTGCCAGACGTGTTCCGCTGCTGAAGCCAGTGCATGTCCAGGCCCGTCTGAAGTTTGCCAGAGAGCACATGGATGATACAGCAGAGGATTGGGAGAATGTCATGTGGTCAGATGAAACCAAAGTAGAACTTTTTGGTATAAACTCAACTCGTCGTGTTTGGAGGAAGAAGAATACTGAGTTGCATCCCAAGAACACCATACCTACTGTGAAGCATGGGGGTGGAAACATCATGCTATGGGGCTGTTTTTCTGCCAAGTGGACAGGACGACTGATCCGTGTAAACCTCTTCCAGTGCATTACTGTGTTTCCTCATGCAAGGGTTTTTATTTGTTGATCACCAAGTTGAACTCAGTGACTGACTTTCCATGTTTTTACATATGTGCGAAAAGGTTTTTATTGTTTTAGTGTCTTTTGCACAAGTGAATCTGTGTTGGAAAAAATGCTTGTCTTGAGCAGTGCCTTAAGAGTGGTGAGAATGATGTTTGTGATATAAGAATTACACCAAATTTATCAAGAAAAACTGTAATACTTAAACACCAAATGGTTTTATAATTTTATCAAAATCTTACTGCTTTTGGTAAGAGTACTGCAATATGTCATATATTGACAGTGGCTCATCGACATATATTTTACTTCCTACAATAGCCCGACGGGCAGGGCAGAGATAGATTTTGGTAGCCCGACTGGAAAAATCGCTAGCCCAGGGACGTTGGGCTAGCGATTTTGCGAGCCTTGTATCTGATTGAGGAATCACTCATCTTTGGAAAAGAGAGTTTATTACAGAGAAATGGCTCTTTCCCAAATAAAAGCTATACTATACGCTTCTTCTGGGCTATATTCCCAGCAGCATATTGTAGCGGGTCAGGGCTGTTCGGGGTTCTGTTTGTACAGTTATGTTTTGTTTATGTTGCCATAGTGACGGGTGACGCCCTCTAGCTGCGACGGTGTGTCCTTCCGGGGTCAGAGGGCGCCCTGTGTGTTGCTGTTGTTGTTGCTGTGCGGTTGCCGCGCTGAGCAGTTAGCTAGCGGCAGTGTTCTTCTGCAGATGTCAATAAACGGCTGTGCTCCCTGGCTAGCTCACGGGAACCAAACGACACCTCCGTCTCCACCTTGTCTGAGCTCGCCACAATATTAAACATATCAGGTGCCCATAAGGAGAATCATGTGCTAACGACTGTCTAAATGACTCGGGTAAAGTTTGTAGCATACATGCTTGTTGTTTTTGTCTGCTTCCACTTGTCTTTGCACTAGGATAATGTCGGCGTAAACGTGCAGTCATATTCGTTGTGTTCCCACTAGTGCTGTCAGCGTTAATCTCGTTGAAATGACGTTAACGCCACAACACGGCAAATCTCCGTTAACGAGCTACCCCTGGTCCCCCTGTGTGTGGGGCTAGATATGAAAACCAAAATAATTCCAAACGCCAGATCTGAATGAGGGTGGGGGAGGTTCAATTTGCCATGTTGCAAGGAGAGCTTAACTTCTGTCTCGCTAGCTTGCCCTGTGCTCTTCCTTCTGACGATGCTGTCTGTGTTGAGCTCTCAGTGGATCTGCGCTTGACAGTGCAGCCTAGGCGGAGTAGTCGAATGCAGATTCACTGAGCGTTCAATACAGACAGCATCGTCAGAAGGAAAGTTGATAAAATAAATTACAAATTCTGTATTGGTCGATACATATGCGTACGGAACCGAAAGCACTGTATCGAACGGTTCAATATCGATGCGAGTATCGTTGCTCCCCTAATATATATATATATATATATATATATATATATAAATGAAGACCCTTTTGTGTTTGGTCCCCTGAGACCTCCATGATCAGAGAGAATCTATATTTCTTCTCCTCTCAAGAAATTCAGCAGCAGAGAAAACACAAGGCATCATGAACCGATTCACCGTGTCTAAATAACCCCGCCGTCTTGAGCAGACAACAGGCAACGTGGCAGGAGAACAGCTCTCAATAATCTCGTTTATCTATTCACCCATCAGGGAAACAAATCAGTTGTACTTTGGATTGTCTTAGCTGTCAAATGTAATGCAAAAAATATGAGAAACCTCTTATCAAACCACAGTGAGTGTAATTCACACGCTTCCATTCTTCTCCCACACTGAGCAAAAACTAAATGCCTACAAGGAGACATGTAACATGGCATGTGTGCATGGGCCAAACAAGCCTCCTCCCACAGACTCGTGGTGATCCTATTACTGCTTAAAGAGAGGAGTGGAGGGGTCTTTTTCTTTACACAGCAATTAGCCTAATGCAGCATTAACTTTGACCTGCAATGTGCATTTGCCACGACTGCCTGAACTGTCAATGCATTAGTATTCACATCACAAAAACCACCACCATTTTTCCCTCCTTTTTACAGTGTCGCAGATCCTGCCTTAGACTCATTATTGGACTATCCTCATCCAAAGCCTTGTTTTACTCAGTGGATCAATGAAATTCTATTTGAACATCTGTTGGCCAAAACAGCTGTAGATAGCCACTCCAAAAGGAAAGCCCTAATAGGAATTTACTGTTGTCCTTCCACAAGGACACTTCTCTTTGTTTCAAAATAATAAACAGCCACTAATCAGCTCTAAATAAATCATTTATCCTCCCAGGACTTTCTTCTACGTATGAAATGAGGCATTGTTAAGGTAGACTGCTTTCAGCTAAGACACAGTCATTCAGTTTAGTATGTCTGCACACTGAAAAATGGTTTTGTCTGTGTCCTATTTTTTCCCTTTGTCCACAATGTATTGTAAAATATAATGAGCTAATATTAACTCACAATGAATCCCAGCAAAATGAATGATGTGTGTCTTTGTGAGTGTAGGTGTGTGCTTGTAGGTGATGCATTAAGCATATCAATAAACCTGTCATCTTGACATATGCCCTCCTGTGCTTTCTTCCTCCAAACAGCAGCCTTCGTTCAATTAGTGGACCGTAAACATGCTGCTTTTGGCTGAGATGCTGCATCTTTTTAATTCTCGGTATCTTCCTATTAACCGCTGTGGACCCATTCTTTTGCATTCACATGACACTGTAGACATCAGGTGTAGTACAGGTTGAGGCAGAAAGTCCACTGTTTTCTCCATCCTGAGTTCTGTGCACTGAAAAAATAGATTAAACTCAGTTATGCATCCATGCAAACTGGCCCACACGTAAATGAATAAGCATGCAAGAATGCACACATTACTGTATGCTTGCACCCATTAAAATATTCACAATTACTCTCTTTGTAATTTCACTTGTTTAGAGCACATTTTATTCTTCCAATTACACTTTTGTTTGTCAAGCATCAGTGTATCACCAGATCACAAATTAAAGTATTTATTATGAAATTAGAGATATTATTTTGTGAATCTCTATAACACAAAATGCATTTTCTTGCTAATTGAAGTGATTAGTCTTTGTTAAAACAACAAAAAAAAAGCCATTAAATTATTGTCCTTCAGCACTGCTTGGTTCTAAAAAAAAAAAGGGTTTCTATAACAATGACTAGGCAAAAAAAAAAGGCTTGTCAGTCAAAATCTTGGTCTCCATTATGATCTGTTTGCTTACAAACATATATAGGAAGTTGTCTTTTTCATGCAGATGAGTTGTAGAAGTCAAATGAGTCCCTTTTAGACTTCTGTGTCATGATGCCAAGTTGTCTATGATGCAGGTAAAGTAGAAAAAAAATTGTTTTTTTGTCATTTTTTTAAACTTTATTAATGCGAGACACAGCTTCCAACTCACAGTTGCATTTACAGGAAGCATTGCCAAATGTTTTATGGCTGCACATCAAAGGAAATGATGATAGCATGATCTCTGGCGAGACCGCCGTTACTCAGTCAGTCTTCCCAGCCCCGGAGCAGATATCCGCTATCTTCTGCTTCCACTGCCATCACAACTGCAGATTTGAATGTGTTCGTTTCTGCATGTGAGGTGGTTTGTGGATTCCTGCTAGGTGCTTTATGCTTATGGAAACACACTTTTGTTACCAATATGTAAATCAGATTATTGGAGACACCTTTTCTATTCATTTAGGTATAGTAACCATTACTCATGTAGCAGAGAATAATGAATCAATTATTGTGCAAATTAATCTTGGTACTACACGTGTGCTTGGATCAGGCTCTGAGAAATTCTCACTCTTAATATAGGCCAATACTTTAAAGACAATTTATCATTAATGAGACTGAAGTGGATTATGGCTCAGGACTATGAGAGACTGTAGATATATGATGTGGGGTTTTCTCTACCACCTTTCCCTGTCAATTCAGGCTTGACATAATTCTGATTTCTATGTGTGACTATAAAAATCCTCCGGTTGAAATCAAACAATCATTGAAATAATCAGGGAAAAATAAAATAGGCCATACAATAGCTGGATGAAATAAAGGCTTGAGTTACGCTCCGTGTTTAAATTAGTCCTGCGTGAGCTATATATCGGCTAATGTGCCTGACAGTCCATTTTCATCATAGCATCTTCTCCCGGGAGTAATATAATGTCTGCCCTTCAGGCGATGTAAATGAAGAAAAATGTAAAAGCCTGAGCCGAGGCTCAGACTGTGCATCAGTGAAGTTAAATGTGATTGAAGCGCAGTGTTGTAGCCTATAGACTAATTTCATCTTATGGGAGGAAACCCAGAAATGCCATATTAATATGTAATTACCACTATTACAGTTTCCTGTCTCAAGTTTGAATATCCACATTATATAGAGGATAATGGATATTTTTCCCTCATAATGTTAAATAGGTTGGGACTTTAATATGCTAACACATGTCTAAGTTAGTGTATGCATGTAAGTATTCCATTTTGAAAATGCCATTACTGCTATTTTACCACTGTGTGTTTCAGTTAGGGTGTTTCTGTGCCATGTGTCCCATCAAGTGGTCAGGTTCAGGTGGTCCATTTATGACATATTGTTATGGGAAAACAAAACCATAAAATAAATGAATGAAATAATGTGAGAAGTTTATTTCGGTATTTGATTATCAGGGAACTGCCAGGATGTTTGTACCATTGGGGTTAAGTAGAATGAAGTACAAATATCTCAGAATAAAACAATATGTAGCTTTTTGGTGTTTTCACACAAAAGTCAGATGATAGTTTATGCAACACCATCCATCCATCCACTTATTCTAACAGGCTTGTCTTTGCACTGTTGGAGGAAGGCATGGAGACACAGGGAGAGCATGCAAACTCCTCAGAGAAAAGCTCCAGAATGAATTTGAACCCACGACCTTCTTGCTGTGAAGCAACAGTCGGGCCCTTGAGTTCAATGAGTTTCCATAGCGGCATTATTTTTCAGGATGTGGTGCCCTCTTGTGACTTTTGTGCAAATTTCAATCTGCTGAAAACATAAGTAAAGAAATAAATTCATCCACATAGTCTCACAGCAAGTTGCATTCAAAACAATAAATATTAACCGAATAGTTAATGTATAACAGTTTTGCTATAACTAAACTAAAATAGTATTGAATACAATGTAAAATAAAGATAGTAATAATAATATTTAATAATCCGCCAGTCCTGTGGGGGCGCTGCCAGGCGTTTCTAGACCTTAGGCCTCTTTTTCCTCGGAGCGGAAGCTCGACTGTTGTTTATCCGGCTCTGCATCGTCTCGTCGTGTGAGCAACGATGGCTAGCACTGGTGCAAAACAAGCGCCTAAAATTGTCTCCAAAACTTCTGCGGGAGGCACCGGGGCGGCGGGGGCTAGTGGTGGGCCCCCGATAATGCCCCTCGCCTCTCCGCTCATGGGGAAAAAGAAAAAGCCGTTTCTAGGGATGCCTGCTCCGCTCGGTTACGTTCCCGGTCTCGGCAGAGGGTGAGCTAACTTAAAGCTACATGCTGCTAGCCAGATTGACCCTTTTTTTTTTTTTTTCCAATCGTACTAACCCAAGTTAATAATGAGTAAAATTTAAGTACAAGGTAGTTTTACAATACATTAATTAATTGGTTAATATATATATATAATTTATACGTGAATAAAGTGCATATCGTTTCCTTTACCATGGCAAGTACGCCAGACTATGAAGTTTTTAAATAGTTTAGTGGTTTTATGATTTAATTGCTTTACCAAACGTGAACTGTTAAATTGAAATTTAATTCAAATATAGTTAAATGTCAATATATGCTCTTCCTAAATCCATAGTCATCTAATATATAATCTGTTTTAGACAAGCGAGCAAAATTTAAGTTAAAAAGTCATAGTGATCAAAATAGTGTTATGTCACTGTGTTATAGAGAAGAGTAAAGACCTCGCGGTATAATTTTGGCCTGGCTGTGTTTATTTATGTCACATTTAAATGAATGCTTTTCCCTCCAGTGCCACCGGTTTCACCACCCGATCTGATATCGGTCCTGCTCGTGATGCCAATGATCCAGTGGATGACCGGCATGCACCCCCTGGAAAGAGGACGGTCGGGGACCAAATGAAAAAGAACCAGGATGATGATGATGAAGATCTGAATGACACCAACTATGATGAGGTATCTGTGATTTGTTGTAGATAAAGTTTTTTTTTTCTGAGAGTTTAAATGATCAAGTCACAATTTTAAAGCCAATTTCTTTTATTATGAGCAGTTAATTTGATAATCTTGTCATACTTTGTTGTTTCTCTTGTAGTTTAATGGTTATGCAGGTAGCTTGTTCTCAAGTGGGCCCTATGAGAAAGATGATGAGGAAGCCGATGCTATATATGCAGCGCTGGACAAGAGGATGGATGAAAGACGCAAAGAAAGAAGGTTACAAAAAAAAGAGTCTATTGTTTAATTGTTTATCAATGCACAGTGTATTTGTTTTCAAATATATTATGGATTTTATATTGCAGGAGTCTTTTGTTCATGGTTGTCGTTGTATTTTAGGGAGCTGAGAGAAAAGGAGGAAATTGAGAAATACCGTATGGAGCGACCAAAGATTCAGCAGCAGTTCTCAGATTTAAAGGTAAGAGATTGACCCTAATATTCCAAACCTCTCTTCAGTATCATTTATGGAGTTAAAAAATCTAATGTTGTCTTCTTTTTGCACTAAAAGCATCTTAAATGCATTTTGGTTTTATTGGCTTTATTATCATATCTACAGAAGAAAAGGATTAATATTATCCAATGCAATTCTTTGGTTGAATCAGAATCAGAAGGCTTTTTTTAATGCCTGAGGAAATTATGTGATCAGAGTTTCTCCAAGACTGTAAGAACAGCAGCTAACTAAAATAAATTAAATATTTCAATATATTGCAAAGTTATGCAATATAATAAAATAGCTCTAATATAAAAAAAATGGCTTTAATTATAAATGGCTTTAATGATAAATGTCCCAGTATATTACACAAATGAAATATATAGTTGACATTGTGGTGCCCCTCTTGTCATACTGTGCTTTTTTGTTTTCTCTGTAGAGGATGTGCAAATAGTAAGCATGTGCAGGCAGTACAGCATACACTGTGCTTTAAATGGAAGAATTGTACAATGAGATAGCCACAGGCAGGATCGGTTATAGTCTCTAGATTCATGATTTTTAAGCAATGAATTCCCAGGCTAAGATCTTTCTGTGAAAATAGCTTAGTCATAGCCTAGTAGTGAAAAGTGCCTTGCATGTTTGTCTCTGAAACAGTGTTCCCTTTTCTTCTTGTTTTACTGAGGAAATAAAATACTGATTAAAATAGAGGTGCTATTTTAATCAGTACAGATATTTGCAGATTCTGTGCAGTAAATCACATTTAGCTTAGGTACTCAGGTATTATCAAACAATCGTAAATGAAAGCAATGCTCACATCCGATTCTTTTCTCCAACATCTTTCTTTACTATTTCTCTACAGAGGAAGCTTGCAGAGGTGTCAGAGGAGGAATGGCTGAGCATTCCTGAAGTGGGAGATGCCAGAAACAAGCGCCAGAGGAATCCCCGCTATGAGAAGCTCACCCCTGTCCCCGACAGCTTCTTCTCCAAACACTTGCAGAGTGGAGAGAACCACACCTCTGTTGACCCATTGCAAGGGGTCAGTATACTGTGTATACAAATAGAAATAATTTTTGTAACTCATATTTACTTCCAAGTGCACTTCACTAAACTTCAGGGTGTAGTTTCACTATGGCCCAGCAGGAGTCAGGATATCTCCTTGGAAAAAAAGTTACTCTCCAGTTACAGCAGTTTGCTCAGTTTTTCTCTGTTTAACAGACTGGACACCTGTTGCTACAGTAATTGGTCACACGAACTTTGTTGGCATTTAAAATACATTTGAAAGGGACACTTCATTGACCTGTGCATGCAGGTAGACGTCCATGAATTGAAAATGGAGACATGCGTGCTGATTTAAAAAGTTGAGTTTTTTAAGAGGTATAGCCTCCTAACAGAGAAAAAGTCATTGCTTGACTTTAAATTAAAAGATTGAAGTAATTTGTGTCATTTTGCATTGGCTAGAAAAGTGTTACATGATTCAGGCTTTTGTTTCAAGAGCTGTTTAAACGTGCCATGACAGACTTCTCACAGACTGTGTTGCTCCTCTCTGTTGACATTGTTTCCTATCTCTACTAGCTGGGAGGTCTGAACACACCTTATCCAGGAAGCATGACACCTGGTCTGATGACACCAGGGACCGGAGAACTGGATATGAGGAAAATTGGTCAGGCCAGAAACACACTCATGGATATGAGGCTCAGTCAGGTAAATGATGCATCACCTAGCGCAACTTTCACTTTTACTTTCTTCTAGGATTCATGCTGCTGCCATTATACTGATAGAAACAACTTAACTATTCTCTATCCCTTTGTCTACATGTTTTCTGTATTCAGGTGTCTGACTCAGTGAGTGGACAAACAGTAGTGGATCCCAAGGGTTACTTGACAGATCTTAACTCTATGATCCCCACTTATGGAGGAGACATCAGGTAGAGAGACACTGACAGCATCAGATTGCTATATTTGTGTAAAAGAAGTTGCTGTGTGTATATGTGTTTAATCGCTTATTTGTGGCTCTGCTTGTTCAGTGACATCAAGAAGGCTCGTCTGCTGCTGAAATCAGTGAGGGAAACAAATCCCCATCACCCACCTGCCTGGATTGCTTCTGCCAGGCTGGAGGAGGTGACTGGGAAGTTGCAGGTGGCCAGAAACCTGATCATGAAAGGCACAGAGATGTGTCCGAAGGTAAAGGAAGTTAAACAGTACAATAAAACTATTAAATGACAACACAAGGATGCTGATGTTTTCTGGATATTTTGCTCAAATTAACCCTATAATCTCTAAGATTGCATTTCTTAGAATATGGTATTAGTATATCGCTAGTATTATAATGTAACAGCTGCTTAAATTTAAGACGTAACATTACTTCTTGAATAAGTTGCAAATGGGGGCAATGGTTTGTGCTTTCCTGTTTAAATAAGTGTTTTCCCTTTGGATTAGAGTGAGGATGTGTGGCTGGAGGCTGCCAGGCTCCAGCCTGGTGACACAGCCAAAGCGGTGGTAGCCCAGGCTGTCCGTCACCTTCCACAGTCTGTGCGCATCTATATCCGAGCTGCAGAGCTGGAGACAGACGTCAGGGCTAAGAAACGAGTCCTCAGAAAGGGTAAGGTTGTCGTTTATCCCCTCCAATATTTAACAAAAAGCTTTTTTGTGTGTTTGTGTTTATTTATTCACAGATTACCAGAAATTCGTCTTCCTGTTATGATATGAGCCGAAGTTCATGCGCCTTCCCAGCAATGCATATCAGAATGAACCATTTCTGCCAAAAGAAAGAAACTTAATTTCTGCAGGGCCAAAACTCAAGACCAGTCTCAATCTGTTTATCTTCTTATAAAATCACCCGCACAGATCTGCTCACTTTCTTTATTCATAAGGTTGCAACAAAAGATTTTATCACAGTTACATTTGGCAGCTGTGTTTCTGGCTTCTTGTCAAAGCGAGACCATGGTGTCAATGCTCTAACTTACGCACACACACAAACGCTTATTAACACTTCCCAGCAGCATACCCTACTGACAGAGATGGATCAGCGTTTCCTCTGAGGAAGAGCTTACTCCGCCTCTACATGTTCAGTTGCCTCTGCTCTACTTTTCTCAGTTACATACAAAGCACACTCCCATCCCAGCTGACACTGTTGAAAATATGTTATTTATTTTTGTTGTCTGTGCTTGTGTGTTCTCTGAGCTCTATAGGATCTTTGTTAAATAGTTTTTGTGTTCTTGTTTTTATGAATTCTTGCATTGAAGTTATTCAAAATAAAAAGCATCAGCAAAATAACTTAGTACTTATTTAACTGTTCCCTGTCATAGCGCTGGAAAATGTATCCAAGTCAGTTCGACTGTGGAAGACAGCTGTTGAACTGGAGGAACCAGAGGATGCCAGGATCATGCTCAGCAGAGCTGTGGAGTGTTGCCCTACAAGTGTGGAGGTACTTCACCAACATGAACATTTGGAAATTGGACTGAATGTCTCAGAGTGCAGCACAATATATGAACATATGCAATGAACTTTATAACTAACTCTCTGTCCTCTCTAGCTCTGGCTGGCACTGGCCCGGTTAGAGACGTATGAGAACGCTCGTCGTGTCCTGAACAAAGCTCGAGAGAATATCCCCACTGATCGCCACATCTGGATCACTGCTGCGAAGCTGGAGGAGGCCAATGGGAACACTCAGATGGTCGAAAAGATCATTGACCGAGCCATCACTTCTCTGCGTGCCAATGGTGTGGAGATCAACAGAGAACAGTGGATACAGGTTTGTTTCTGGGGCTTTCTGTTTTCTTTGAAATGACTGAGAAGATAAAGGGAGACCAAATTGCTTGTTATTTTTATTCATAAATGAGTGGCTCCCACTTTGAACTGTGATGTGCTTTAAACCTGCATTCGATCTGAAGGCTAACAGACTTTTTGTGACTTTTTGAGTCCTCAGCTATCAAGCTGAGGACTCAAAAAGTCACAAAAAGTCAAAATGGAAAAAATGGCTTTCTTAGCATTTAAATTTTCAATATGATTTAATGGGATCAGTCACTCATTTCAGGACATGCTGAAGGGAAAAAAATTGAGTATGTTTCCTTAAAAAAAAAAGAGGATATGCTCATTGGCTAACAACTTGTGATTGACCAGGCAACAGCCAATAAACAAGCCATTTCACAGGCATGCTCATTCGTCTTTGTCACATCCCATTTTTTAACCAAGATGGCAACAGTAAGATCACTACAGCACACAAAAAACACTAGCACAAAAGTGAGTCATGCCTGAATGAGGGAATCACTTTAACCCTTTAAAGCCGGTCAGAGCAGGCACGCTCCGTTTTGCGTAACTTTTTTAAAATCCCGGTAGCACTGCAACCGTTTAAGCTAGTGCAATAATTTTTTTTGCATATGAAACCGGAGGAGTTGAACTTACATTTGATGCCATCAGCTTGTCCTAGGTCGCAGTTTCCTTCCACGCATAGCTTTGCAAAAATTGCATAAAAAGCACTTGCAGCAACAAAAACATAATATTCCAGAAACACGCTTTGCCGATCCGATCAGCTATTTGTAGAGCTGGGCGATAGAACGATAACGATATGTATCACGATATAACTTTTTCTCGATAGAAAAATTAAACTATCGCGATAGACCTCGCCGCTCTTGTCCTCTTAAAAAAAAAAAAAAAAAAAAAAAGAACAGCCAATCCAAATTAAGTAGCGCAGAGCCGAACCAATCACAGCCGCAGCGCCACGTCACGTGACTTGTTACGTACAGCACAAGTGCCAAGCCGCACATGTGTATTTGTTTGGGAAGCAGCCAGCCACCCTACCGCCCGGGTAATTAAGGAAAAGAGTGAGCCGACTAGAGAAATCAACCGAGCGTGACCGAAGGTTACCGAAGAGAAAACAGATGATGGTTCCAATGCCGGAGAGATTGTCGAACGGAAGAGCCATAGAAGTTCCGTAGTGTGAAGGTATTTCGGCTATTTCAAGTCTGACAAAAAACAGAGTAGCGTGCACTGTAAATTGTGCCGAAAGCAAGTCTGGAAATACAATAAACTGGTGCATGCGCTACGTCCACACGTACCCGGGTATTTTTGAAAACGCAGATTTTTCTATGCGTTTGCACTAGGGCAGGGCGATATGGCAAAAAATATTTATCACGATATAGATTTGAAAATTTGCGATAACGATATAACTGACGATATAATTGACGCAAAACAAAATACAACTCTACAACTTTTTTAGTGGAAAAAAACCCCATCAATTTGTTTTTGTTTAAACAAACAGCTGTTTATTTTAACGTGCATTACAGCCACACAAAATTCAACAGTGGTTATCCTGTTATATACATGGTTATCCATAATCATGTATATCCACAAAACTTAAGAGGTGCTTTGTAACAAAAGTGCAGTGTGCAAAATCAATAAGTCAAATAATAATATTGCACAAACTCTTGAGTAAAAACAAAACAAACAAAAAACAGATAAATTATGCTACTGCTCCTGGAAGTTTTTCTACATTTCAAGTTTTAAGATTCTTTGTCAGAAACACTAACATGTTCACAGATGCGGGCTTAAGGGAGGACCTTTGACAAGTTACAACATTTCCACCTGTGCTGAACAACCTTTCAGATGCAGAGCTAGTTGCTGGAATGCAGAGGTATTTCCTAGCTAATCTGCTGATGTGGGGAAAGTTTACTGTGTGAACTTTCCACCACGAAAGAGGATCACACTCACTGTCTGCTGGTGGACTATTCACATAACATCTCAGTTCAGATGATAACCTCTCTGCAGTTACCTCCATCTTGCCACTAACTGGTCCCTTCAAAAAACTCCTGAGACACTTCTTTTGCTTTTTAACAGCTCCCTGATTTGTTTGGTCACCAGTAGATGTATGAAGTGTTTCTGAAAAACCTGTGATACCCTGGTGTGGGACAAGATGCTCTAGTTCACTCATGACTTGAACTTTGATGGCTTTGCTTTCTCTCTCACTGAAATATTCTGTATGAAACCGTGGATCAAGGAAAGAAGCCATGTTAACAAGCCTCTCTGTGACACTGTCTGTGTAGCTTTTGTTCATGTAGTCAAGTATTGCTGTTTTGATGTCTTTGGTCAGCTCAGTGTCACCTTCTTTTACTTTTAACATGTCATTGTTAAACATCTGAAGAACAGGCTTAACACATGAAATGGTTACATACTCTTCAGCAGAGAAAGCATCTGTAAACTCTAGGAGTGGATTCAGTGCAGTGCTGACCGAGTCAAGCACTTCAATGTCTTGCCATGTCAACATGAGGTGCCTTGTGGTTTTATCAGCAGCTAAAACCTGTGTTATAGCTTTTTCTTGTTCCAGCAGCCGTTGGATCATTCTCTGCTTTGAACCCCAACGAGTGCAACATTCAGTTATGAGTTTGTGTTCTGGTAGGCCCAGTTCCTTTTGGGCAGCCTGCAGAGCTCGCTGGCGCTTCCAGCTATGGCCAAAAGCAGCAACAATCTTCTTTCCCACTCCAACTGCTCGTTCGATCCTTGGGTCCTTCACACTTCTTTCTAAAAGACATACATTTAAAAGGAAACACAGTTTCAACAGCACTATTAATGCGGTGTGGAATGTGACATTTAAGTTGTATAACACACAATTATTTACACACACATCTCTCTCTCTCTCTCTAATATATATATATATATATATATATATATATATATATATATATATATATATATATATCTTGCAGTACAACTACCCACATTCAGAGATTAATAACACAAACAGTATTATTACCATCATTTAAACTGATGCAATAAGTTTTTAATCTGACGTTATAATTAACTTACCTATAGCAAAAAAACCCCAAAAAAACGTACCTATTGCAATGTGCAGGCGATGTCCGAAGCATGAAAGTCTGGTCCAGTTGTTGAGTGCGACGGCTTTCACAATGTTGGCCCCGTTGTCAGACGTCACACACACTTGTTTTTCCTCCTGAAGATTCCACGAGCTGAGGAACTCTTTTAAGACTCTGGCTATATTTTCCCCAGTATGGTCCTCGGGGAAAAAACATGTTTCGAGGCACTTGTTTTGTAGCTTCCAGTCTTTGTCCACATAATGTATTGTGAGGCTCATGTAGGGGTCTGATGTTCGGCTTGACCACATGTCCGTGGTGGACGCAAAAAACTCCACCGAAGATAACGCATTTGACACCTCAGTACGGACCTCTTCATATAAAGCAGGCAAGGCGACTTTAGAGAAGTATTTCTTTGTGGGTAGCTTGTAGCGTGGATCGAACGTTTTAAGCATCTTTTTGAAACCTTCTCTTTCCACACTCTGAATAGGCATCATATCCCTGGCTAAACAATGTGTCACTGCATTAGTTAGCTCCCCCCAGCGTTTGTTACTTTTGTCATAAGGCATGGAGCTATTTAAAGCTACGTAGATTGTTTGTTGAGTCATCTTCTTTGGTCTTACCACCTCGCTAGTTGAAGCGGACAACTCTTCACGTGCTTTAATGGCTTTTTTGTACTCAGAGGAGTGCTTCTGCTTCAAATGATAAAATAGGTTTGTAGTGTTTCCTCCCTTCGCCGCGATGGCCCGCTTGCATGTTCTACAAAAAATTTTGCTTTGGTGGGTATCCGATGGACGAAAACCAAACCACTTCCACACCACCGAAGTTGCACCGTTTTTACTGACCAATTCTGGCTCACCCGCTTCATTCAAAGACGCGCCTTCGTCCGTGTCATCCTCCATTGCCGCCATACTTTTTCTGCCATGTGCGTATGAAAACAAAGGCACTGCGCATGCGCATTTTGCCCACATTCAATCGCGATATTACATTTTCCTATCGTTGCCGAACTTTATACCGGTATTATCGTGAACGGTATAATATGGCCCAGCCCTAGTTTGCACCTTTCGTCCACACGTAAATGGCGTTTTTGGTCACTGAAAACGAAGATTTTTGAAAACTCCCGTTTTTGCATTTACGTGTGGACTAGAAAAACGGAGAAAACGCAGCGTCAAAGGTGTGCGCATTTTTTGACGTCACACTGTGCACCACGTTATTGTTTCGGTGAAATGAATTTCTACAATACTGTTACTTGTACTCTCTGCAGTGTTTAAATGCTTACATATACACACAGTTACTGTCCCTCCACACATACGACTCGGTTCTGCTTCTATGCCCCGACTCGGTTCTGCTTCTATGCCCCAGCTTTGTTTACTATTTCTCACCGAGGCTTCTAGACTTCTGATTGGCCAACATTTCTGCACGGTTAGGAATCTAGTGCCACCTGCTGCTTCGGCATGTTCATAGCAGCGTTTTCCTTCATTTCTGCCTTTATGTGTGGACGGTGTGTGGATTATGTGTGGATTATTTTTTAAAACGAAAACGGAAAATCTCCGTTTTCAAAAATACCCGTGTACGTGTGGACGTAGCCTCAGTCTCTGACTGGAAGCGCTAATTCGTCATTCGGCTTTTGTCAGACTAAAGTAACTGTTAAAACTGTTTGAAAAGCTAAGCTATACAACAAGGAGAGATTGAGAATTTCCTTTTAGTTCTCAGTTTATTTGATATTGACAAAAGTTAGTCAGTTTTGTCTGTTCTTCTGTAAAACAAACTAAGATTTATTTTTAGAATTAATATTTTGTTTCTAAGTGGAATTGACAATTTAGGAGTCTGATTCGTTTGTTCTATTTTGAAACTTAAACGCTTTAGCGGCTGCCTTTTGTGTAGTTTGCAATATTTGCCTTTATTTATCTGAAAAAGTCTCATGTTCCTTAAGTACATCTACCCTGTTGAACTTATTATGGGAAATAAATATTTAAATAAAAACAAGCTGCTGATTATTTCACATTTTACTTGTGAGCAACGGCACATTTAAATCTTACAAATATAGTTATTTGGCTTATATCGTGATAGATATCGTTATCGCCTGAAATGAAAAAAACATCGTGATATGAAAAAATCTTATATCGCCCAGCTCTAGCTATTTGTAACACTTCCTATATCCAACAGCGCGAACTATCGCATGTCCGCCATGACCTGCCCGAAACTGGAAGTGACGTCATTTTGCGGAAATGTAGTTTTTTTTTACCATCAGGGCCTTATGAGCCTATACTGGTGTTTTTAAAAGTTATGTTTGACTTTATGACTTTCTGTGTCGTTTCTGGGATGCTTAGGACTCGTATTGCACTGCTGGAAATAGTTTATTTTGATGCATATGCTGTTTTTTTTTTTTTGCAAATTTGCATTATAATATTTATTTTCATTTTTCCTGCAGTATATAAAAATTGGTGTATTTCAAAAATAAAACTATGAAGACACTTTAAAATAAATTTCCTGTGGTGGGAAACTATTCTGTGCAACTTTTTTGTATTTGCAGTTTTGAGGGGTAAGCCTCTTAAATTTCTCTAACTAGAAATATATGTTAAAAAAACAAAAACGATTTTAAATTTTTTTGTAGTTTATTGCACTTTTTTGCAAATTATGTTATTACTATGCACTTAATGCAGACATGTTATTTAAATTTGAGCTATAATGGTTGTATTGATGTATATCAACTTGAAATGCTCCCAAAAATGGCTCTACAGCATGTAAAAATATAATATAAGCTCTGGCGAACTTGGTTCTATGGTAGGTCTTAAAGGGTTAACTAAGTGAGGAAGCCAATAATGTGACGTATCCTGTTTCTGAAAAGGCCCAAAGATTCACGCTGAACAGCCTGCTGCACTTAAACTTGAAGCGAGGATCTGTTTTGGGAGATTTCATACGAACTTGTTATTGCGAATTGTTCATTGGTTGTTGTTGGACTTACTCTTTTAGAGACTTTGCTGTGGAGTTAAGTTTGTAAGTCTGCAAGAGCAAATTAAAACCTTGCAAAGACAAACTACTGATTTATTTTACATTTACATGACTAGAGTCCCCTAAAGGCTCCAGAGAATTGCCTGTTTACACATTACCTGTCTCACTGTTGTGAAGAGAAAACGGCTTTTAGCCAGAATATGCGGAACACTTATCCAAACAACTTTGAAGTCAACCCTACTCTTCCTTGGCTCCCCAGCAATCCACTTGCCAAGTGTGGGACATGTTAAATGAATGGTTTGTGAGAACAGCAAACAACTCACACAAGATCCTCAAAGAGATGCCAGTAATGTTTCATCTGGATGCAAAACAACACACCACTGTGTCTAATGTTTTCTTTAGTGCAGTACACAGCTGTTTTGCAGTAATTGGCTTTAACTGAAATTCCTCTTTTGCATAGTTGTTTTATTTGTTTCTTTTTTCTTTTTTTTGCCAGTGGTATTTTTTTCTTGTCACCGCAAATATTTGCTTATTAATGTCTGTCAGCTTTAATATTATTATTATTTTATAAATCTGCAGGTGTTCTGATGTCAGTTTTAAAATTTCTTTCTAATTAATATTAGAATTATTTTTGTGTTAATCACTTTATCATTTCATTTGAATGGCTTACCTAGAATTGATACCAGCAGTTCATCCAGTAATTTTTGCACCCTTCTTCTTCTTCTACCAAAGTGTCTATCCTTCTAAATGCTTGTTCATACCCTGCAGGACGCAGAGGAGTGTGACAAAGCAAGTAGTGTGGCTACCTGCCAGGCTGTGATAAGGGCTGTCATAGGGATTGGAATTGAGGAGGAGGACCGCAAACACACCTGGATGGAAGATGCCGAGAGTGTAAGTATAGAGAGATTAGTTTGGGTTTTTTAAAATAAGTTTTTTACATACTTGCTGTTGTAGTTAAATTTAACAATGAGATGGTTGTGTGTTTGTGCCTCAGTGTGTGGCCCATGGGGCGCTGGAGTGTGCCAGGGCCATCTATGCCCATGCTCTCCAAGTATTCCCAAGTAAAAAAAGTGTCTGGCTTAGAGCTGCCTACTTTGAGAAGAACCATGGCACCAGGTGACAATCTTTAATTTCCAAATGCAAACATTAGCAGTCAGAAGGTGACAGTTGCTGTTTCGCATCACTATACTTATTTATTCTTTTTTGCTCCTGTGCTTTATGACCTGCTGCTTCGTCGTCGCCGCCGCATCCATTATTCTTTCATGGCACATTTAATTTCTCAGAGAGTCCTTGGAGGCTTTACTTCAGAGGGCTGTGGCTCACTGCCCCAAAGCAGAGGTATTGTGGCTAATGGGTGCCAAGTCCAAGTGGCTTGCTGAGGATGTGCCAGCAGCCAGAAGCATCCTTGCTCTGGCCTTCCAGGTAATTAAAAAGCATTCACTTCTCGATACAGCATGTCAAATATTAGAGTAATCTATGTATACCTATGTCTAACTCTGTTATCCTGTGTCTTCTGCTTCTCCTCTCCCTCTGTCCTCCTCTGTCTGTTTTCATAGGCTAACCCAAACAGTGAAGAGATCTGGCTTGCTGCTGTCAAACTGGAGTCGGAGAATAATGAGTATGAAAGAGCCCGTCGACTGCTAGCCAAGGCCCGCAGCAGTGCACCAACAGCCAGGGTAAGTGTATCTGTGTGAATTTCAGAGTAGGGAACTATTGTAAAGGTTACTTCGTAGAAAGGATAAAAGTTAATACTTGGTTTTCTGTTTGAGCTTTTAATACTTGGTTGAATTATAGAATTGCCTAAAAAGCTATTAAAGGAAACTGAATATTTTTATAAGAAGATTAATGAAATCAAGTTGTTCAGGTTATCTCATGTCACTTGCACTGAGTATGACTGCGTTTGCATTGAATCAATCCTGTCCTTTCACTTTGACTGGCCTTTTATGAACTGTACTACATTGTGTTTTTCATGTAGTGTTATTAATTTTTGAACTCTGACACATTTTGGATGAGTGATTCAAGTGTTAGTTTATTTTTCTGTTTTGAAACCACTGCTCTCTACATAATGGTGCAATTTCCTTGAGGTTGTTTCTGGGAACACTGTCAGGTTCAGGCTTGCAGGTTTTCCACAGATTATGCCGTTAAGTACCACATAGGCTGACAGATGTGTCAGCCAAGCTTTTAAACCACCACTCTGTCTGTCAAGTGACCTGGCAACACTCCCCTTTATCTTTGTTGTATGCTGACAGATGTGAGTAAGAGAATCTGCCTTAATGTTTGCTGTACTGCTTGTCCTATCAGATAACACAAAGTTTTAGTGTTAACCACTTAAGCATTTAGGCAAAAACTTAGCAAGTTGGCATTTGATAAAACTGATGTATAGACTTGCAAGTACTGGGGTTCAGTATAAGCATTTTCCTTGTTTTACATTATTCTGTTTCAGGTGTATTACAATGCATTTGCAAATATAAAACTTCATAGGTCTCATTTGTATTTGTAATCTCTACAGGTGTTTATGAAGTCAGTGAAATTGGAGTGGGTGTTGGGAAACATAGAAGCTGCCCAGGAGTTGTGCACCGAGGCCCTGAAGCACTACGAGGACTTCCCTAAGCTTTGGATGATGCGAGGCCAAATCGAGGAGCAATGTGAAAATATGGATAAAGCTAGAGAGGCCTATAACCAAGGGGTGAGGATGGGGTTATGTTTGGGGCGTGGGTTTGTTTTACCGGTAGTATTGGATTGACCACAAATGCAAAGGAAGGAAGTGTTTTATTTTTTGATGAAAATGAGTGTATCATTAAAAACCAGAGTAAGGGTTAAGGATTTTTATTTTCATTGGTACAGTTAAAGAAGTGTCCCCACTCTGTGCCACTGTGGTTGTTGCTGTCACATTTGGAAGAGAGAGTGGGACAGCTGACCAGAGCCAGAGCAATCCTCGAGAAGGCGCGGCTCAAGAATCCCCAGACCGCTGAGCTGTGGTAAGAAAATACACGACAACAAGGAACTAGGAAGAGTTTGGAAAAGGTCACCTGCGCAGCAGTGTATTTTAGCATATGCAGGTTTTTTTTCTCTCCTATCCATGAAAACCTGTAAAAGGTTACAGCTGGAAAACATTATATTTGTGCCTCCAAACTAGAAGCAGGCTTAATTTGCTTTTGCAAAACCACATCAACCGAAACTGGCACATCAAGAACATATATAACACCAACACCATTTATTGCCATAAATTCTGAAATAAAGGCATCTAAAAGTACATATGATCTTATTAATCAGGCTGGAGTCAGTCAGATTGGAGTACAGGGCTGGACTGAAGAACATTGCCAATACGCTGATGGCCAAAGCCCTGCAGGAGTGCCCAAATTCAGGTGTGTATAAAATGCTGCTATAGATGGAAAAGCTTTGTTTTTCTGAACCTGTATTAGTGCAAAAAACCCAACATCAATGTATTTTCAGTTAAACAAGCAACTGTTTTTTATGTGGATTAAAGTTATATAAAAATTTGACAGTTTAACCAAAAGGCATTTCCAGTGGAAATTGGCCGACATATCCTCAGCATAACCATGTATAATATCCACAAAACTTAAAAGAGGTTAAACACACACAATACGGCAATATTATGTTGAAGCACAGTACGTATCACTCCGCGAGGCTCCTGCCTACGATAGCCATAATACTCAGACAATCCATCAAGCGGTGCAGGTTCGTAGCTTAGCAAAGTCTTGCTAAAACATTTGACAGATTTTCGAGCGCCGTGTACCACATAAAATCGTTTTGAAGTAGGCTGTGCCAGATTGGAGTCTTTGGCGGGCCGAATCTGGCCCCTGGGTATTTAGTTTGTGATCCCTGCTTTAGATGGTTTGTTTTCCTCTGTGCCCTTCACGTTTATGCAGACTTAACTTTCGTTCATTGCACTGGCACTATTGGACTTTAATGCACAAATTTCAATCTCCTTTTATTTTCTTCCTTCAAAGGTATCCTGTGGGCTGAGGCAGTGTTTTTGGAGGCCAGGCCCCAGAGGAAGACAAAGAGTGTGGATGCTTTGAAGAAGTGTGAACATGATCCACACGTCTTGCTCGCTGTAGCCAAGTATGACTTGAACTTTTCACTCCCTTTAGTAATAGCTATTACTTTTTGTGATAACCTACAATATAAAAATGTGTATTTTGTTGGTGTTTTACATTCAGCAGACCTTTCTGTATGAAACTCTTAACATTTTGAGATGTTCTGCATATGTCAGGTTGTTCTGGAGTGAGCGTAAGATCACCAAGTCTAGAGAGTGGTTCCTCAGGACCGTAAAGATTGAGCCAGATCTGGGGGATGCTTGGGCTTTCTTCTACAAGTTTGAGCTGCAGCATGGCACAGAGGTAAGGATCTGGTGTCTAGACTTGTGCTATTTTGTTCATGCATTAATAAGTTGATTAAATCATTTGAAGTTTGATTCAAACCTGCTGCCTGGCTGGGGGCTTTCTGTGTGGAGTTTTCTAGTTCTTCATGTAGCTGTGTGAGTTTTCCTCAGTATTGATTGCATTGGTCCAGTTTTACTCCAGGCGTTGGTTGTGAATCAATTGTTTGTTATTACTTAGTGTTATTGTATGAAGTGGATATGTCAGCTGCTATAAACTTAAAATTTTCAGATTTATGTTCAGTCGTTAAAATGTGCAGTAAAACATGTGAAATCATACATGATAAACATGTAATTAGTTTTTCCAGCTGCATGATTTATGGTATACATTCTTGCTTTTTTTTCCTTTCTTCACAAAGTTGGTAGTCACTTGTTTGTGTGGCCGGTCCATGTGTTGTGCTGTGATTGTATAACATTACTGCTCTGTATGCTTCAGGAGCAGCAGGAAGAGGTGCGAAAACGCTGTGAGAATGCAGAGCCCCGTCATGGAGAGCTGTGGTGTGCCGAGTCCAAACATGTACTAAACTGGCAGAAGAAGACAGGAGAGATCTTAGCACAGGTAGCCAGCAAGATCAAGAACACATTCTGAGAGTGGGGAAATTTGGACTGAAAACACCTGGAGGACTCTGGCAGTCACCAGTATAGAAGTGAGCAGCTATTGACATGCTTATTCTGTAACAGGACTTGCCCATCTCTGGCAGATTTAAAGTATTTACACACGCCCTTACATTTTTTTGTTGTTGTATGTGTCAGGAGAAAGTAATGATTTGACGTCAAAGTGACGGAATCTGTGGATGTTTTTTAAAAATAAAAATAAAAAATCAAAGTGACTGATGGTTACCCTCTTCATCCTGATATGCAGTAAGGAGATCTTTGGCTGCGATGTGAGATTTTTGTGGATACGTTTTTGATCTGTCTGTGTGTATGGGGTTTCAAGGTGTGGCCTCAGCTATCGTTGTGATTTGGCTTCTTTGTTAAAATCCTTGTCTTATACTCTCCTAAAAGTGCTAGAAGAGTACCCTTAGGTGTCCTCTCGGATTTCACAGCATTTTTCTGTTATTATTTAAACCTCCTGAGTCATGCTCTGCTTGATGTTGAAGATCAGAGGTGGTGTGTTTTGTTTTGTTTTGTTTTGTTTTGTTTTGTTTTGTTTTGTTAAAACATTGAATTTTGTTTTGCTTCAGGTCCCACACGCCTTCTGGCAAATAATACATTGTTTTCCCTTTGCAACTCTGCTGTGAAGATGCAACCGATGAATCATCTAGTAAGCAGCTGTCGCATGTGCATTGAATAATTAAAGAGAAAAACACCCATTCTAGTGATTCATTCATTCATTTTTAAATCCACCTTTTTAGAATATTACTGAGTATAAAAGGTTACTTTCAGGTTTATTAAATAAATGATTATGTCATAGTAAATCTGCCGTTCTCTTCTCTTTGGTTTAGAGTCATGCAGAGTGTCTCCCATCTTTTTTATCCAATAATCCCTGCTGTTATTTTATAGTTCTGCCGTGTTGGATCATTCAGCATCATCTAAATTTTAATATATTACCACAGAATTCTTCCAAAGGTCTGCCTAGTTCAGCTAACAACCTGACTAACTTTACCGATATCGATCAAATATCACAGTCTGCACTCCCATTGGTCAGTGTTGGTATTCTGCTTGTTAGGCAGAAGAAGGGCAACAAAAGATAAACAGGGCAGGCTATAATAGCTTTGTGGAGTTGGAGTTGGGTAACATTCAGCTCTGTGTACAAGTAGGAAGATGGCAGTTTTTTGTTACTGAAAATGTAACAAAAGCTACAGTTATATAATCAATATGGACTTAAAGGACAGACTTATAAGCTTTAATTCAAGGGGTGTCCAATACCACTGATGAGTTAGAGCTGGTCCAGTGTTTTTACAGTGTTCTGTTTTTATTTATTATTTTGTTTTGTGAGCTGCTTCTATTTTTTTTTCTTCACAAGTTAATGCGGTAAAAGGTTGTGAGATGTTTCCAAGTGACGTGTTTGGAAAGCAGCTGTGAACCACAACGTGCCATCAAAAGAGCTCTTAAGTACAAGTGTAACAGACCAAATATCAGCTGCAAAACAAGAAAAAACAGCTCCTTCAGCGTGATAGCGAGTGCATTAGAGAGGCCAAATCATTTAGACAGGAAAAAAAAACAAACCAAGGCACTTTGTAACATAACAAAGTCCACATTTCCATGGATGACAACACTGGTGGATGATCCTGGGATCCTTTCCATTGTAAATGGAGCCTGACTGATATTTAGGACGATACTGATATTTGTTATTTTAAAAATATGATATTGCGATATATTTGTCGATATCTTTTTCTTTTTTTTAAAGAAGACATAAAATAAACATAAACATTTGTTACGTGTACGGTACTTTTTTTTTATCCCCTACCTGAAGCTGCACGGATCAGCTGCTTGTTGCGTTTGGTGGGTTGCGAATAGGGAAGTTGCAGAGTGCCCTCTGGTGGACAACTTATGCAATATCAACACCCACAACGTGGTTGAAGGGCGTTTCTCTCTTCTATGTCATTTATGAGCTGTTACAAATGCAGATACCAATAGACTGGCATACAACTAAGTCAGTCGGGCTCTAATTATAAGGATACAGAGGGTTAACGACAAGGTTCAAACCATACCTGAAAGTAAAAGGAAAGACTTTGCCAGAGCAGTTTGGAAACACCATTCTTTAAACAAATAAAACTGACATCAACCTTTACCGGAATGACGGGACAAAAAAAATTTGGCACAGCCATCCATTGGCTCATAAATCAAGCATACAGCATCTAATAAAAAAATGGACTGGAAACAGTATGATGCACAGACACACATGCTTTCCAGTTTCACTAATCACTAGTGTTGTGATGACACAAGACAGAAAGAGTCATGAAAAACTTAAATGTTGGGCTAAACACCACAAAGTAGGAAACTCATTCCACATTAATTTATTAAATTACATTCTAGCTGCTGAAAATAAGTGACTGTGAAAGATGGTTGTGATTTTTCAACAGTTCATGCAATATTTTTGTTTAACTCAAAGCTGAGAGTCTGTACTTAACGTCCATATTCACTCTGTAATAGGGGTGGGTTTTAATAATCGATTTATCGATTAAAATCGATTCTGGCTTGGATAACGTGATATCGATTCATTAAAATCCTGAATCGATTTTTTTATATAAATGTATTTTGCCCAAAATTCAAGAATCTCAGGTGAAACGTCACAAAATTTTGACAACCACCAAACATTTAAAACAGTAAATGAGAGCAGGTACACGGCTTCTGCACAAAGACGTAAACACAAAGCGCGGACCCGCGGATCAGAATCAGTGAAATGTCGCCTTTCTCACCCGACAGCACGGACACGGTCTGGGCTGAAAGCCGACAGCTCGCTGATTCTGATCCGCGGGTCCGCGCTTTGTGTTTACGCCCTTTTTGCGCTGATTCTAAAGCTGTTAGTTTTATCTCTCTCCAAACAATATTGACCAAACCAGCAGCAAAAGAAGATCCCAACTACGCTTCACAAAAACATCGTCATGGACTCCCTCTGACTTTTTCTGTTTTGCTTCCACCACAATAAAATCACACTTCATGCACAGCTCTCTCTCTCTCTTTCTCAGTGTACTTCAAGAACAGTTTCCCGTCTATTCACGAAATCTGTTTTCTGCATTATTCGCTTGCTTGTTACGCACAAGTCCACCGTTATTTACAGCGCTGTCGGCCACTGTTTTTTTTTTCCTTTTACTTACTTCCGAAAAGAAAACCTAATTTCTGCCATTCAATAGGCTTCTGAACAAATTTAAACTTTTTAAAATTATACAAAATGCAAAACGCTGTGTCTCTAATAAAACCACTGTAACTTCAGAGATAATGTTCATATGTTGATTAATGGTTTTCTTTCGTTTTTGATGTACTGCAGAATATTTGTACAAAATCCCAGGCCAGGAAAACCTCCTTCATGTTTTTCTGTGTTTTATCTTCAGCTACTTTGACACAAAGGCATCTGCTGTGATGCTCACACCTTTGATAAAGTCTGGAAAGTGTCAGCTTCCTTTTTATAGATACAAAAATATGTAAATGTACTGATCTGAATTATAACATTTCTGACTGTCTGAGGCAAAATTTCCCAGATTCGAATCGAATCGAATCGAATCTATTCTAGAAATCAGTGACGATACCCAGCCCTACTCTGTAACACTTGAATTTGTTTTTGTGAAATCTTTAAATGAGAAAATGTGTTCTCTGGTGTGTTGACAAGCACTTATTTTGCTTTCACGATGCTTGATCTGTTCATCATTCTTTAGCTGCCTGTGACCAGCCATTTCAAGTCATCTCACAGCAAACCAGCACACTGTCAGCTGGATTTGGCACACATGAGAATTCTGTTAACGAATTATATTTATAGCTCACATTGAAGGTGGTAAAAATGTACTATTAAATCAAAAATTATGCTTTATTGTTTTGATTTATTGTTCTGAGTTCAGTCTATGTGGTTATTACAATTGTGAAATAAATGCATATTTCAGGCATTTTATACAAGAACTATCTAAAAAGGGCAGTTTCACATTTACAGAATGTTTGAACTGAACACATTAAGGTGTTTTTATCTGTAGCTGTGTTTGTTAAACACTTTACATTTTTGTGGAATTATATGTTTTGTGTCTTCTCCAGATTTGGCTATATCTGTTTAGAAACACATGACAGTGTATATAAACTCTTTCTCAAGGATTATATCATGTAGCCATGATTTTTGTCCTTTCTACATATCTTTTCTGAAATGTGTTTAAAAATACTTTGCAGGCATCCAATAAACAGACAAAGTTTATTGCAGAATTCACTGTTTCTCCCAAACAAGTTGGTTTCTAAGACTTTTTTTTTCTTGTGCTGTAAGTTAAATGTCAACTCAAACTCTGACTGCACACTTTGTTTGTGAGATGTGATTTCCCACACTTTCACTCTAAGAGTGACATTCATCCTCCCAAGCAGTTCCCATGCAGGGTCATAGTTTTGACTGCTCTCTCTGGTATTTCATTCCATTTTTTATGTTGTAGGCTGCCTTTTTTTTCTTTTGCTATCACAACAAGCTTTTAAAAAGTTTAAATCGGCGCTTTGGATAAATGCCGCGTCGTGTCTTTCCAACGAAACCGAAAGGATGGAGGCAAATGATTGATTGCAGAAGTTGTCCTTGACTTGATCGGACTGGAGTTTGGTGAAATCCTAAGCCCGGCGTCAGCAATCCACGACGGGGAAGGAAATAGGAGCAGTCAGTTTGGTAATGTTGGAAGCCACGGAGCGCCACATCGGAAGTCTACCCGTCGCCGTATTAACGTCTCCGCCACAGGTAGTGCAAAAGTACTGAAGGGGAGCCAAAGAAAAAAAAAAGTGAAAGTTTGGAGCTCACCATGAGCGAAGACGGTCACGACTAGAGATGGGTTTGCTCGTCTGAAGATCCTGCAGAAAAACATGATAAATGGTAAGCGCAGTTTGAACATCTGGTGCGTACTTACGCAGTAAATGAGCTGCTGCTGATGAAGCGTGCACACCGACGTATATTAATGTGGTTATTTCGACTTTGGTCGAGATGTCAGGTGGCGCAGACAGCTGGAAACTGACAGATGCTTTTAACGCACTGTGCGCCTCAGCGGGAGCCAAATTGAGCGATGATTCGTGGCCTGTTTTCCTTGGTTGCGTGTGAAGAGTTGTAACACTGCTCTCTTTTCATAGTGTCTGACTGGAACTCTGCTCCGTAGTGTCCTGGTGGCTGTCTTGTTGGCCTACTCCTGTGGGAAAAGTAGATGTAACTATAAAGAAATACTGGGCTCCTACAGAGAAGTCATCTCCGTTGAACTACAGAATCTGGTATGATTGCAAAGTTTATCATAAGACTGTGGGATTAATTAACTGTGGTAGATATTTAAAAATGATTGTGTTTTAAGTATTGTATTGGCAGACATCCCCACTAACTAAACTACCATTAAATGCAAGTTCACTGCAATCAGTTACAGCTGTGATAAAGCTTGTGAGTTAATAACATGTGCTAGGCTGCCCTCCAGTGTTTGCTCTTCAAGTAAAGCTCTTTCTCCCCTCTCTCTTTTGCATCACAAGCCAAATAAATGTCTTAAATAACTCAACACTGGGCTTTTTCTTTTGCAGAATCTGACTGTTTCAGCGAATAAATTTAAAGAGAGAGACCCTTGTCCCTCAGGAAAGGTAAGTGGCACTACATTATATGCACTTTCAGCACCATGGACAGGGTAAAAATGACAACCTGCGTGGCACATGTTGTACATTTACGTTTGGGTAAATACAGAAGAAGTTTTCAACCTTTGACTGACATGCTAGATGGACTATTCCACCTTTTTAATTTTCTACACGTTTGGGCTGTTATCTCATGGCAGGCACGTCGCATCCTGGTTTCCATCTATGGTATGACACAGCAGATGCGGTGTCAGGGGAGTGGCAAAAATCAATCTGACCTGGAGAAGCCAGTTGAGAGCATGGAGCAGCTAATTGTGCAAAACTGCCGTCCCCAGTATTTGGTAAGATGACTTTAATGTGTTCTTCTGAGCCCCCAGCACCACCGCACAGTGAGAAAACAAGCCAAACCGCTCTTGTGCTATTTTCTTTTTCCATTTTTTTCAGGGAAATAAAACCTCTTGTTCAGCTGTCCAGAAAATACGAGGAAAGAAGAGAAAAAGGATGAGGTTAATCCGAGTTATCAAGGCACTGATCACTTGCTGGCAAAAACTTCAAAGTGTCTCTGTGCTTTAAAAGTAGGAAATGTATCTCCCTGGTTCCTATAGGCCTGTGCTACTTTCTCATGAAGACATAAGGTGAATTTACACAGTGTTCCTTGCTACAGATAGCGAATATTACATGTGACCAATCAGTGACTGTGTTTAGACAGCTATTTTTCAAAAGCAAAGTCATGAATGTTTACTGTTGTCAAGTTCTCAGTGTCTTGTGTATTAAAAGCTACACCAGCATCTGCATGTCAGCATTGCTACATTTTATGGAATAGCTTTATATAGTAAGCAAAGATAAGCTAAAGATCGACGCGTTCAGATACTTTTAGACCATTTTAAAAGTTTCTCCTGTTGTACAAACTCTTATGTTTTGTGTTTGCAAACCACATGTCATCATACCCAAAGATGTTCTTATGTCGGTTATATAGTTGAGTATATGCCACATAATAAAATTTGTACATGTTTGATTTATACTATTCTGAAGTGAGCCTATGCAGTTATTGTAATAATGATATTAATTAATTAATTATTATTATTAGGGGTGCTATAGGTGTATCAGCTACAATAGACTTTTGTTGCAAGATATTATATAACCATCCTTTTTTTCATTATTTTGATTAAGGAATGAATGTTAGTGTTACAAAATGTCATTCAATAAATATTGCACAATGTCTTTATTGTAAAGAATGGAAACATATAGAAGCTTGTTTCTGTCAATCAAGATTTTTTTTATTTTAATTTAATTTTTTTTTGTTAGTCAAAATTTTCAGGTGATGTCTTGAAATTTTCTACTCATGACAAATCACTCAATTTTAAAACATTTAGTCAGTAACTTGACGTTTTGTGAAAAAAGTTCTAACTTAGCTTCTAACTACTTTTTTTTTTCTGAGTGACGGAAAAAAGCTTCCATAAAGAGGTCACAAGAAAAAGCTAAATGTGAATAAAGCAGATATTAATACATGCTGGCTAAATCATTATATTTTAAATAAAGTGTAGCAAAAAAACCCCAACCAATCTGCTATTTATTTATTAGTGATCTGCTCTTAGCCACTTTGTAGTTTGCAGTTGTGATGGACAAGCTGATAGATGAGGTCAGGCAGGAGTCTCTGTGTACTGTGATGTTTGTAAACGACATTGTGATCTGTAGTGAGAGTAGTGAGAAGGGGGATGAGAGCCTGGAGAGGTGGAGGTGTGCACTGAAGAGGAATGAAAGTCAGAAGAAGCAAGACATGTGTGTGACTGAGAGGGGGTAAAGGTGAGGATGCAAGGAGCAGAGGTAATGAAGGCAGACAAAAATATAGGAGGTGGAGGTGGCAGAGTTGAAAATGTTACGATTTTCATTTGTGGTGACAAGGATGGACAAGATTAGAAATGAGTCTACTGGAGGGCCAGCTTACGTTGAGTGGATTGGAGGCAAAGTTAGAAAGACAAGGCTGAGATGGACATGCGCGGATACAAGAATGAAGAGGAAGAAAAGAGCAAGACCACAGAGATTCGTGGATGTAGCGAAGGGGAGCATGCCAAGGTTTGGTGAGACAGAGGACGATGCATAGGGTGAGATCTCTGGCGACACCTACAGGCAGCAAGCAAAAGACGAAGTGCAAATATAGATAATATACAATAACTATACACATACACAAATCATATAATACATCTATATAATTATTCTATTATACATAAACGATTTATAACATTTTAAATTTATTAATTAATGTATTTAAATTAAAAGTAGACGGACACAAATGTGTTTCATGGTACTGTTTCCGTCCGGAGCAAGAAATTTGTGGCACAACTTCCACCATACGAACGACTCGAAACGTCAACAGCTGGATGTATGAAGTGTGGCTGTGAGAAAGGCTATTACACCGAAGTTACTAACACAGTGTAGCTTTAAAAAATTTTTTTGCCATGTTTTCAGTCATCGAGAATCGCATCAATTGAAAGTATTAGCGTCAAAGCAGCAGCGGCTCTCTGACCTTTTGAGGAAATCCGTTTGAGTGATCTGCATTTAACAGGTGAGAGCAGAGTTTAGTTAGTTAATTCGTTAGTAGATTCACGTTAAGTACCCCTTAAAAGACATGGCCAGCAGCAGCAGTGGTAGTGTGGACATGGATCCAGATGTTGCCCTGAGGCTTTTCGAGGAGGGAGCTACCCTCGTGCTGCTGGGTGTTCCTCAGGGTACAGAGCTCGGAATCGACTGCAAGAGTTGGCAAGTGGGTCCTCGTTTCCGGGGTGTTAAAATGATCCCCCCTGGTCTGCACTTCCTCCACTACTGCTCGTCAGGCTATGGAGGACAAATTGGCCCGAAGACAGGCCTCTTCCTCTCTCTCAAACCCAGAGAGATCATACTGGCCAACTGGGACGCCAAGGAAGAAGATCTGGACTTCTCAGCCTCCAAGAATGAAGAGGAGTTGAGTCGGATTCGTGCCAGCTTGCGCGAGCTGGATCCTTACCTGGGCCCCTATCCCTATGAGGTGATGAGGAAGTGGGTGTCCCTCACTGACCGTATCAGTGAGGAAATGGCCAAAAACTTGCAGCCTCTCTCAGGTCGAGTATGTGCATTCAGTGACGTGATTCCCGAGCTTCAGTTCACACACACCAAAGACAGGGCGGAGCAGCCGAGGAATGACACGGCCTGTCAGAGCATGAAAGAGGGGCTTGACAGGCTCCCCAAGATGAAACAAAGGGAGGGTACGGAGTTGCGCTTCTCTGTCATCCCTAAGAAGACCTACCCTCCCGGGGCTACGCCGGCTGAGATCACCAAGTGCAGCATGGACCTGAGCTACGCTCTGGAGACGGTGCTGGAGAAGAACCACATGCAGGACGCTCTTAACGTGCTGGGTATGTATCACATTTGTTAAAAATGGGTTACTCTTGATTCATTATGCAAGAAAAAGTACTGACATTTAGCCCCTCTCTCAGGTGAGCTGCAGTTTGCCTTTGTGTGTTTTCTCTTTGGAAATGTGTACGAGGGCTTCGAGCACTGGAAGTGCCTCCTCGCTCTGCTGTGCCGCTCAGAGGAGTCCATTCTGAAGCGCAAGGACCTCTACCTGGGGCTCATCGCCGTGCTCTACCACCAGCTTGGAGAAATACCTCCTGATTTTTTTGTTGACATTGTATCTCAAAACAACTTCCTTACCTCCACGCTGCAGGTACATGCACAAATCAGACTATAGTGTTTGTCACTTGATGCTCCTTTATATCTAACTAAATAATATATATTCATCTCACTGGTGCAAAATTGATTTTAGATGTGAACTAAGATGTTGTGATATTAAAAAGTTAAAAAAATGTGTTCTTGCAAACTAATCTTAAGTAATTTAGGGTCCATTAACCAGTATCACACTTTTCAACCAACAAGCCAGAAGATCAGCCTTTTACTTGCTCCTTGTGTGACTTTATTGGCCCACAAAAATGACAGTTTAATTTCAAGATTATACTATAGGAACATATAATTTTTTATTAGTAGATTCAAGCTGTATTCAGACTACATTGTGATCTGTGGACAGAATTAGAATTGAGTACATCAGAGGGACAGCTCAGGTTTGAGAGTTTGGAGAGGGAAGGCTGAGATGGTTTGGACATATGCAGAGGAGGGATAGTGGCCAGATTGTACAAAAGAAGCTGAATATGGAGATTCATGGATGTAGTGAAGGAAGATATGCAGAGAGTTTGTGTGACAGAGAAGGATGCTAGGGATAGGCGGAGATGGAGGCAGATTATCCACTGTGGTGACCCCTAAATGACGCAGCTAAAAGAAGAAGATTATTAGGAAAAAAGCTGTAAATAAAGGTTTAAAATAAATGTAGTGGAATAAATAAAATGGAAGTCAAAGCAGCTAAAAACAGTCGATCATTTCGGTCAGCTCTGTTCAGGGGTAAATCGGTCAGTGGAAACACCGTCACTGGTCCAAATGGGTCAGCAGCTGGGGTATCAACTTTCCCAGTAGAGTTTTCTGCTGGCCTTGGGCCATTGGCCTGTTGGTTATGTTGAACCCTGCATTTGTACTACTTAAACCCCAGCGGGGATTAAACCTGGGCTTGCTCCACACTTTGCATGCTCTTCTGGTTAAATGTAAAAAAATAAATTATAAAGATAATAATTCGTATGCAACGAGAAAGGGATGTTTAAATTGCCAGTGTGTTGAATACCTTTCACAACACTATTTTTTTATGGCTGGTATCTGAGGACAGTTTATAATTCGATCCGTACAACATACGTTCATAATCCTGAATGATCTCCACGACACACAGAAATGCTTGCAAACAGAAAATGGACCACAGTATCAAAGCATCACCTGAATTTTTACAGATCACATTTACAGTTACCAGTTTATAAAATTGTTTGATTAATTGTTCTTCACAGGATTTTTTCCAGTTTGCCATTGGGCCTGGTGTAGATGCCAACCTGCGTAAGAGAGCAGAGAAATTCAAAGCCCACCTGACCAAGAAGTTCAGATGGGATTTCGATTCAGACTTGGACGACTGTGAACCTGTTGTGGTGGAGCTGCCTGAAGGTGTGACAGTCGACTGAAACTACTCAATGGACTCTCCTCACCGAGAAAAAGGAACACAGAAGGAGATCCACAAAGTATCTTATGCTACAGTCACACTAGGGAAAACAGTGGGTGGAGACGACGGCACGACCAAACATTTTTGCAACTGACTGATCTCATTGGCTTTCAAATAGTTGCTTTGAAGATGGCGACCAAGTCTGTGATCACTTGCAGACAACTGCTATCTTTAAAGTGGATTTGGTGATGGCGATAAAATGGCAATACACTGAAATTCACATTATGTACTTACATTCAGAGTCCAGCTAGGACCTGATAGTTTTGAAGCATAATTTCAGACATTTCTACACGAATGGTGACACAGCTGCTGCAGGACGATGATTCAGCTGCAGAGTCACATAAGCATTCGGCAGCCTCACATTTAAATTAGCAGCTGGCAAACAGTTGCAGAGAGATGCAGTGAAGTCTGGTTCAGCAGAGACTGACTCAGAAAGATTGTGTTGTGTTGAATCTGTTTGTGTTCATAAATTAGACAGCATACTTTCTCCAGTCTGTCTGAGAGTGATTGCAGACAGAACCTATTCAGTCATTCAGAGGCTGAGCGTGTTGTTGGTCACTGCGACTGCTTCCAGCTGTTTGCTACCATCATTGTCTTTCTCCTAGTTACAAGGAATCCTCATAATGTTAGTTTGTGTAGCTCTATTAGTTCTTTTGCAGAGTGCATTGAAATGATCGTGTGTGAGCTGCACTACACCTGTGGGAAAAAGCATACTCACAAGATTTACCAGGTTTTCTGAAAGGGTTGGAACTCATAAAGTAATGATTTTCTTGTTAAAGTACTGCTTTGTTAAATTTTGTTTTTATTATATTTCTTTACTGTAATCAATTTAATAAAAACAGCACTTCTGAAACAAAATATCCACCTGTGTCTGGTGGTTTCTGTCACTGTTGTTTATCATTAATGAAGCTTTCAATACTTGCTGCCATGTCTTTTCTCTTTCTCCTCCACTAGATGGCGCACATAGGCTTATTTACAGCTTTAAAGCTGCTCTATAACACCATATTTGCAGATTGTCAGTTCCACAATCGATAAAAGCTGCTGTTTTTGGTGGGAAGGACTTGTAAGAAGAATTTCATACAATTTAGTAGCTTTTTTTTTTTTTTTTTTTTTTTGCCTGTCCCGTTTGGCTCTTTTGCCATCAGAATTGTTGTCTAAAGGCAAAGAAAGATGCCCAACGGATTTACTTTACCAAATTGACCATCCCAGCCTTGCCGTAATGGTCCATTTGATTCACCTTTTATTGTTTATTTTATTTTCACTTACTGAATACGGGACAGACTTGACTGGGGGAAATAAGGAGAGAAAGAAAGAGGGAAAGAGAAACAGCTGAGAAGAGGGACGGGGGAGAAGGGCAAAAGACAAAAACCAACAGAATGAGCAGAAAAAAAAAAAGAAATAAAAAATGCATATATCAATCACCTGGGTCACCTGCTGAGAAAGAAAAAAGAAAACAAGCACTGTCCCAGAAAGAGCTGAGGAGAGTCCCAGATGAGGGCTCACCCAGCAGCCGCGGAGCAGAAGCCAGGGGGAGTTGCAGTGACGCGCCCGTGAGCTCCGCCGGCAGCCAGCCGCGCCTGAGTGACCGAGCCCCAGGCCGAGAGGCCGGGGGCACCCCACCTCCGAAGTGGCCCGAGCGAGCCCCAGGCTCCAGGCCCCGATAAGCGGCCGCCAAGGAGTGAGCCGGTGTGTACCTGGACGCCCACCCCCGGACACAAAGAACCACCAACGCACCGATGTCCGAGGGGGACCGCCACTGGCAGGGGAAGTGGTGGTAGGGGGAGATAGGCCTCCATACCTTGGAGGGCCTGAGATGTCCCCAGAGAGGTGGCGCCTGACACCCAACCTGACATATAGACACAGACATACAGGCACACACAGATACAAACATCCATTCCCACCCTCATGCTCTCATATGCACTTACTCCACACTCAACCAACAATTTAGTAGCTTTGATAAGTTTTTTTCACTTAAAGAAGAGTAAAGAGAAGATAAAAGGTGCTGCTATCATGATGACATGGATGACTGGGATAAGAGCTTTTTTTGTTAATCGACCTTTTCTTCTTCCACCATCACTCTTAACACTTATCTTCAAATATCTATATAAGATTATCTAGAGCGGTGTGGAAAAACACCAAAGGAGGAATGTAATTGTATACATATGCAGTTACAACTCCTATACAGTTTACCCATACCTTTCAGCTCCATCCTTTCAATTACAACGGTGGATTTCACAGACTGTGCTCTCCTGTTGGTTCATTGATCTGTTCACCCGTTAATCTTGCTCTTGCACTTCTTGAACCCTTTTCTCTTCAGCTGGACCTCTTTTATTTGACATGCCCTGGCTCCATGAACCAATCTATAGCTATAAAGCTGTTTTGAAAAGGACAAAAGTCATCTAATGCAATTATGGGAATCAATAGAGTCCGAGCCCGTTGCTGGAAATCTAAATGGCAATACAAGAAATCCATTCTCTTCCAGGAAGACAGCTGGTATTGTGAAAGTGATGGTAATAGTGGGCTTTACACTGAAAACTCCCCTTTGAAGATTTACGCAACCCTTTAAAGAAGATCAGTTCGTGTTTGTGGTCCGCTGTGAGACCACTGGGGCCCTGTGCTGGTTGTTATTTTCCTTTTTAAATGCAATTAAATGGCGAGTATGGCTTGGAGAGCATGGCGGAAACTTATCAGCACAACATGGAAGGAAAATGTATGCCAGTGATTGGTAAATGCATTTTCCTCTCCGGAGATGAAATACTGTACATTGTTGATGAAGACAGTTGCAGAAATGACTCCACTGGGATGTCCTTGGCATTCCAGCCCCTCTATTAGTGCTGGAATTACAGTGTATAGGAATTCAGCGGACAACTCACTGAGGGTCCAGTTTTTCCGTGCCACATGCACCCCTTCACCCTCAGTGAAGGCTCTCCTTCTGTGTTCCCTGGTATGGCAACCATTTTCCTTCTAATCTCTCTTATTTGTTTTGTTTGGTGTGGCCACCCCGGGGGAGCGAGGCACATAGAGAAACAGACTGCACTGACTGTGCAGAGCTTCAAAAGCCAGGCCCTGTCAGTCATGGTGGAGCTTTCTCGCCATCAGATGTGAGCTGGCCATTTCCATGGGGCTCACAGGCCCCATGGAAACACTCTGCCAGTGTAAACACAGGCCCCTCTGTTTCTTTTTCAGTCACTCGCCCACTCGCCTTTCTCTTTTCAAGACAGAAAGATGGATAGCGCTTAGTGTGTGCGACGTCTTGACAGTCGGTGGGCTGGATGTGATGAATTCATTGTGGATTAAACAAATCAGGTGTTTGATCATGCGCGTACTGAACTGCTAAATTACTAACTCTTAATTCATTTGGGATAAACAGTTACGTTTTGCCATCCCTGTGGTGTAAAGTCAGAGATTAACTAGGAAATATAAAAAATATCAGGATCCACAGATTTGCTGCTAAATGTCAAATGATTTTCTTATTTATTTTTAATTTCATGTGGTGATTTCCTTTGTTCTCCCTCCCTGTGTGTACACACAGTTATGTCTGCATGTTTCCAGGACTATTCTGAGCTATAGCAGAAGGCATAATCTGGATAAAAACTAGTTAAAAAGTAAGATTTCAGTCATTGTTTGCGTCCCAAAGTTATATGTAAGGATACATATAGATCCAGAAGTGGAACGGGTGTTTGCTCTGCATCAAACCTGGTTTTGCTGATATAAAAATGCAAGCAAATATTCCAGATGAAGGCAAAATGACCTGCTCTCATAAACCAAAACTGGTGTCAGAAAAAGTTTGATGGTGTGTGCATCTGTGGAATGGATTTTATTCCCTGTTCATACACACATCAGTTTTCAGAAGCTACTTTTTCTCATTTTTTTGTTGTTGTCTTGATGTTTGGCATTTACTAAATTGGGAAGTATATGCTGATGACCAGGCACTGCAATAATCCCTCTCTGCTGCAGTGCTAGCGGGAATTCACATGTCTGACTCGCATGACCCAAATGTGATTCAGGCACGTGTACATTTTCCCAGGGTGCATATATGAGTGTGCGGTCTGGGTGCGTGCACATTTTGAACCCAGACTTATTGACGGCAGAGTGGTAGGGGTGTTAAAAGAAAGGATGAACGAGGTTAAAAAAAATCTCTCCTGGAAATTTCATACACATCAGGGGAGAGAGAGTGAGTCTATGAACAATATGTTCTGCTATAGTGATCTGGTGAAGCGATTAAAGGCAGGAGTTAAAAAGAAGACAGACCTTTGAGACCTAGTTGGCAGTCATCTGTGTGTCTTTCTGATCAAGTACAGCATAAGCACACAGCAGCTGGCCAATAAATTTCACAGACTAAGCAACTAAATGTGTTGAGGTGAAAAAAGCACCGGCCGTGATGAACACATAGAGATGCTCCAGGACAACAGAGGCCTAGATCACCTTCACTTACATGTTTCAGTTTTGTCACAGAGCTTATAAAAGTGTCTACACCTGTGCTGTATGTCATCCCTGAGAGCTTAAATAAACATCAGATGATCATTGAGAATCAAACGCGGGTTAAACAAACCAAGACCTTTCTGGTTCCTATCCCCCGTTCACAGTCCATCAGCTATCTTTCACTCTACCCCACCTGCTCTTCAGATGACTGAATCTGACTTCCATTTTTAGTGAGCTCGTGTTGTCTTTGGCCATGGCACGAACTCTGGCCGACATCCTCACAGCAAAAAGGATTTGAATACCCCTGCACCCCAAATACACATAGATGCACACACTCTTCCAGCTGCTCACTTTCTGTTAGGGGGCTCTGAGGTGATAGCAGACCCCTCCTGGTAGCCAAACACTCAAGAGAGAACTCCCCCAAAAGGCTGCAGCATGGAGGCAAACACATAAGCAGACTGGACCTTTGAGATTGGTCTCTGAAGTGAATGAAAACTTTCTTTACTCATAGCTTTCCTGTCAGTCCTGCTTTATTCATTGCTATTTTGTTAAACTTTTAAAATTCCCTTTTTTATTCTTTACGCACAATGTAACTTGCCATCACCAGTGTGTGAATGTGTGTGTGAATGGGTGGATGACTGGACGTGTAAAGCGCTTTGGGGTTCTTAGGGACTAGTAAAGCGCTATACAAATACAGGCCATTTACCATTTACACACAAGCAAACACTGTGTTGCTTCCAACATTTCATTTCCTGTTTGATTTGTACTTATTTACATTGCTTTGGATTAACCTCTACTAGTTATTTTTGATTGTTTGTTTGTTTTCTTATGAAACAAAAGTCTTGTAGATACTGTTGTGGTCAGAAGTTTACAACCACTCATCATGGGCATGAATGTCACTTTGAACTTTTCTCTTGATGAGAATTGGATCCACAAATTTGAATTTATTTGGGATTTTCTTTAATCCACACAGGGTCAAAAGTATACATAGAGGCATAGAGGCTCTCTATATTCCATGTATAAAGGCTCAAATAGAGGATATGTATAACAACACAAGGGGCAGTACCCTCCATGGAGAAGGAGGCTAGAGGCTAAGATCAAGGTAGCATGGAGGGAGGTTAGCCAACTATCGGAGTTGCAGAAAGGCGCGATGAGGAAGGTGCCTAAGAAGTACAGGAAGCTGTCCATACCTGAGGCCTTGGAAACGACTCACAGCCTTGGCCAGCCGCTTGAGGAGGTACACCAGAGAGATAGAAGGCAGGAGAATAAACCAGCTGTTCTCCACGGAACCAGCCAAGGTGTACTCTCAGTGGCAGGTGAACAATATGAGAACAGCACCACCAAGGCTGGAGACGGAACAATACTGGAAGAGCATATGGGAGAAGGACGCAACCCATAACGGCAATGCTCAGTGGCTAGTGGATCTGAGGGCAGACCACAGCAACCTCCCCGAACAGGGTCCAGTAACCATCACAGTGGCAGATATCCAAGAAAGGGTCTCCAGTATGAAGAGTTGGACAGCACCAGGCCCTGACATGGTTCACGCCTACTGGCTGAAGAAGCAGACTGCACTCCACGAGCGTCTGGCAGCACAAATGAACCAGCTGCTAGTTGACGAGAGACACCCGGAATGGCTAACCGAAGGCCGGACAGTCCTGATCCTCAAGGACCCCCAGAAGGGACCGGTCCCCTCCAACTACCGACCAATAACCTGCCTCAGCACCACGTGGAAGCTCCTGTCAGGCACATGGGTGGGCACAGAAAGGGATGGGCAAGAATACCAAAGGTGCAAAACACCAGCTACTGGCAGACCAAGCAGTCAGCCGAGACTGCAAGACCAGACTGATCAACCTGTGCACTGCCTGGATTGATTACAAGAAGGCCTATGACTCAATGCCCCACAGCTGGATCCTGGAATGCCTAGAACTATATAAGATCAACAGGACCCTAAGAGCCTTCATCAGGAACTCAATGGGGATGTGGCGGACAACACTAGAGGCCAACTCCAAGCCCATAGCACAAGTCACCATCAAGTGCGGGATCTACCAAGGAGATGCTCTGTCCCCACTGCTGTTCTGCATAGGCCTGAACCCCCTATATATAGATATATAGATATATAGATATATAGATATATAGATATATATTTGAGCCTATGACTGTACTTTTGACCTTGTCTGGATTAGAAAAAAATCCAGAATTAATTCAAACCTTTGTACCCAATTCTTTTTTTAAAAATTTATTAAAGATCTATTTTTTTTTATTTAACCTTTGTTTAACCAGGAATGTCCCGTTGAGATCAAAAACCTCTTTTTCAAGGGAGTCCTGGCCAAGAGGCAGCACATTTCAAAACAAATACATACGAACAAACAAAGTTAAAATTACACAAAACAATTACACATTATTGAGGCAGTCTGTAGGCCTTTGAGTTTAGTTTTAAAAACATTTAAAGACAACAGTTCAGTCAGTTTCCAGTCTTTCTGTAACAGATTCCACGAAAAAGGCGCAGAGTGGACAAAGGCTTTCTTACCCAGCTCTGTGCGGACAAGAGGAACAGACAGCAGCAGCTGATCATTTGAATCAGAATCAGAATCAGAATCAGAATACTTTATTGATCCCTGGGGGAAATTATTTTTTGTTACAGTGCTCCATTTTAAACCAAGAACGCAAGGAGTAAGAACCACTATTTGTCCTTGTGAGCAAAGTACAAATATAAGGAGGCAGCAATCCAAGCATAGCTTTGTAAATAAAAGTGTACCAATGCCCCTGTCTTCTAATGGCCAAAGAAGGCCATTTTACTCTTAAGTACAAGTCACAGTGATGGGTCAGATATCTACAGTTGGTAATAAACCTCAAGGAAGCATGATACATCGTGTCCAACATTAGAAGACATGAAGAAGAAGCGTTCATATACAGAATGTCACCATAATCTAACACAGATAAAAAGGTTGCAGTGACAAGACGTTTTTTTACTGCAAAAGAAAAGCACTGTTTATTACGGAAGAAAAAACGAAGTTTAAGTCTCAGTTTCTTTACAAGTCTCTCTATATGTGGTTTAAAGGTGAAGGAGTCATCAATCCAGACACCAAGGTATTTATATTCATGAACTATCTCTATGACATTTCCTTCAAGGGTGGACACCACTGGAATAGGCTCCGGGACCTTCTTTGACTTAGAAAACAACATTAGCTTAGTCTTGTCAGCATTGAGAACTAATTTTAGCTGAATAAGTGAATGCTGGAAAGCAACAAAGGCTTTCTGTAGGGTTTCAATGGCCTGAGCAAGAGATGATCCATAACAGTAAATAACTGTGTCGTCAGCATAAAAATGCAAATTTGTGTCTGAGACATTTTGACCCAAGTCATTGATATATAAAAGGAACAGAAGGGGACCCAAAACTGAGCCCTGTGGCACCTCCTTTGTGGACAGCAACAAATTTAGAACAAAGACCTTCAAGTTTAATGCACTGGGTTCTATTATTCAGATAATTTGAGAACCACGCTATTGCATGTTCTGACAATCCAAGGCTGAGCAGTCTATGCTGTACAGTTATTCCACCCTGGAAAAAGAACAGTTCAAAGCCCCAAACTGCCATGATGATGAGTATGTGAACTTCTGACTACAACTGCACATATGCTCCTTTATTAATTGTGCTTTAGCTCATTTTAAATGTGCACGATTTATTTTGTGACACAGGCAGCATTTAAAAAGCCACAGAAAAATCCCAGCCTCCCCTGTTTTATTCCCACATCTCTTTAATACAACAGTAAATCGTGATCTTCCTGTCTCCTTTATGTACTTTTTACCCTTCCCACTATTTCCTACCGTATTCCACTTCCCCCATACCTCTGCGTCTCTGCGTCTAGGCCTGAGTTGAGTTATTGGACCATCATCCACCGTAGCTGAGCAGAGAGAGGTCAGTTCTCTTCGGCTATCAGTATTTTGGGGAATTTGGGGAAACTGACATTGCTGTACCAATGTCAGTTTCCCCAAATTCCCTCATAATCATTAGCAGACCTTAAGGAAACATCACTTCTCATCAGGGTGTTTATTAAGTAAATAACTCTTAATTACCATATTCTTTAAACTCTTTCCATCTAGCCTTCCAGCTCTAACTCCCCTGTGTCCCTGGCCAGAATCCTAGACTCATCCAAGCCCATCATCACTAATCTGAGTGCTAGCTGTCTCCTTTCCTATCCTACTGCTGTCACCACTGCTATTAAGTCTGTCTAATTGAAGAGGCTTCTGTCAGTGTGTGTATGTGCATGCGAGTATGGGTCCGTATTGTGGCCAGGCTCACTGGAGCCAGGTGGCCACGTGTTTGGCTCATAGGAGGCCATTTTTCTATTGATGTTAAACCATAGACTATAAACTCAGCCATGTGGTGAACATAGAGCAAGATTGTATTTGATGCCAAGGACTTGGCAACTGATGCGTAGGAAGATATAATCAGGAATGCAAATTTGGCCAATTATTTTTGAAATTTGGTGGATATGGCCAAAGTGGTTTGAGATTTTTCCAATACTTTAATGAAACTGCAAGCAAGAGAAGATGACCCTGGACGAGACGCTAATAGATAAACAATACTGATCTGCACATGAGAATTCACTGGGTCTTGATTAAGCTGAAATGAGAGTGTCGATACTTTATAACAAGCAAAACAGACACAACCTCCAGTGTTAAATCATCTAGATTTGAAAAAAAGAAAAGAATTCTCCGGCTATCCAAAAACATGTTAGGTGTGGTATATTTGTGGTATGTCAGCTTAGGATAATTAAGGGACTTGAGTTACTCAACCCAAATCACAAACAACTTGCAGAAGCTGTTATTTTGTTGTGATGTCACTTAAAGCTGCAGCACAGCTTTCTGTCATAAACATATTTAGCAAACTTCTCCCTCTTCGCTGTATCAAATCAGCCACATTTTTTCACCAACTCCTTTCACTCTTGTTATGTTTACCTCTCTAAACCCAAGATGTCTGGCAAGTAAACAGATACTGGCTCTTGTCATGGTCTGAACGAGGTCCACGTTTCTCCTTTAGGCCCTTCTTCTTGTCCAGATTAGCGAGGAACCATAGCTGCTTAATGAAAGTCAGGAGTGACTGCCCACAGAATGCCTGCACAAAGACTACTGTAGTGTAGTAACAGGAGAGAGACCACTGCCGCAATATAAATATTACTGAATAAAAGCCAAGAACATGAGAGCATAATTGTGATTTGTTATTGTATATTAGTCAATCCATTGGTTAACATGCTATATCCATGCAAATAAATAAGTAAAATCAAATCTTTGATCTCAGCTATGTTCTTTAGCTGACCGGGACCTCCATTTCTTTTTAAGTAGGAGAACCCACAGTTGAGATTGCATTCTCCTGCAGTCCCCCTCCTCCTTGGGAGACACTAATGCATCCACATACTGAAAAACATTTTCAAAACTGAAAAGGAGTATCCATCTCTCAGTTCAGACTCACAGGGTCCTGTTCATGTATGTTACTGAAGGAAGAAGAAGCTCCCTCGGCCTTATGCAGTCCTTGCCCCATCCTGAGGTCTGCAGAGTGAAGATTTATGCTTTATGGTTAATGATATTCTACTCCCACAGCTTCCAGCCTGCATCCCTCCCTGCAAACCCCCCAACACCAGGGCTGCTGGGATTCATGTGTAGACAAACAAAGACCCTCACTCGGACGGAAACACGTGCAGTGATCTGGTCGCATTTAATGGTCAAAGAGAGGAATGGAAGCAATATTTTTTACACGGAAGATTGGTTCCCAGTGTATGCTGTGCACAAAGGCATCCAGCCTTTACTGATTCTAGTATTGTGCTCAAAAGTTCAAAAGAGTGTGTTGTCAAGCACACTTGCTTAACAACACACTCAAGAGTTTTACTTAAAGTTGGCAAAGCTGAAGACATGCATATGTTACTCTAGACTTGTTTGCCATATTGAATATAATACAACCACCAGTAGATAGGAAAAAATGTGTATTCCCTGACTTGTTAGCAATGTTTCTGGAGGTTGCTAGCTCTCATTTGCTAGCCAATTGCCACGGGTGCTTATAATTATTCATGTTTGCCTTCAAATACTTGCTAAATACTAGATGAGTGGTAGTAAGCCAACATGTCTCAAAGGACACAGCTTTTACTTTGAAGGCAAACAGTCATTTTCACAGTTTGGTAAATGGTAAATGGACCAATTCTTATATAGCGCTTTTCTATTCTCCCAGAGTACTTAAAGCACACCCATTCTCACAAGCACTTTCTCTGTACTTAGTGCTTTCTAACTACATTCACACATATTCATACTCCGATGGATGCATCGGAGAGCAACTTGGGGTTAGTATCTTGCCCAAGGATACTTGACATGCAGACCAGTGGAGTCAAGGATCAAACCACCAACCTTCCGATCAGTAGGTGACATGCTCTACCTCCTGAGCTACAGCTAGTTTCAGGACAACTCGGAGAGTAGCTGGACAGTGTTTCTGAGACAAGTATGCCACTTTGTGCAAACTACAGGCAACAACAGAAAATATTAGAAACCAAAACAATTACAGTTTTTGCCAACATTTTCCCATAGCAACAGGTGGTTTCAAGTCAGTCGCAGACCAATTTCTAGGCCTGTGTGCCTCATTTGACCTATGACACCATGATGTCATAGGTCCAAAGTGGTGGACACATTAACATCACATGGTTAGCAGTCACATCTCTGCAAAACCTTGATACTACACAGTGGTTCAAAGCAGTCTATGGTGTTCAGACAACTGTTTTGAGAAGAAGGATAACAGGTTGTCTTCTTCTGTGTTCACACACACACACACACACACACACACACACACACACACACACACACACACACACACACACACACACACACACACACACACACACACGATTTAGCATTGGTTCTTTATGTCTAAATAAAGGCTTTTTTTTAAAATAATGTTTTTTTACAGGTCTGTGTGTTGGCTTTCTTTCTCTTTCTGGTTTAATCTGAAAGGCAGTGTTTCACACTTCTTTTGGCAGCCCTGTCAGTCTCCTGAAAGAAATGGAATGATTGGCAAATCAGTGGCCGTCACACCCAACCAGTTTGGAGTCCAGCATTTCACAGAGTGATTTCACACGCCCAGGAGTGACCTTTGTCTCCGGCAAGGACATGTGAGCACATTATGAATGGTTTTGTTTGAGTTCTAGTATTATGAAGGAAAGATGTTAACTTTTTATGAGTAACTGCAGCTGGGCAACATATACGCACCATAAAAAACAATGAAAATGCTTCTCTTTTCTGGGATGCACTGGTGATGGCTGTATACTTTAGGGGCTTTCTTAGCTAATCTAACAGAAATCCTGACCAGTCCATTTGGGAATTGTTTAAGTCAAAGCCATACCCGGTTTCAGCTGAAGTGCTGCCATGCTAAGTGGGAACAATCAGCCATAAGTTAGATGTCTGGGGTCACCAGTGCACAATTTCTTGCCTTAATAACCAATAGCCTGAGAAAAGCCAAATGTTGGAGGTTTGCACGTTGGGGGTTCTTAATCCAAACCACAAAAATGTACTTACATGTGCATGCATGCACTTTGTGTCTCTTTCTCCCACATGCACTAAATGCACATACACGTACCCAGACGTGTTTGACCGGCACATGCTCTATGATTGCTGCAGCATATAACCTTCATACTCTGTCTGCTAAAGAATGGAGATTTGTTAGTTTTTCAGATTCCTGGATGTGTTAATAAATTCATGCCATCACAACCACTGGAACCCTTTGTTTATTTTCATTAAGAAAAATCATCTTCAGGGCAGGAAAAGTGTAAAATGCTTTAAAATACTGAGCTCATTACATCATGAAGAGTAAGAGATGATAAGAGCTACAAGCAGGGGAAGATGTATTTTATTCTCAGAGTATGAGTTATTAAATTACAGATTCAAGGCTTTTGTAACTCTAAATTATTAAGAAGGTGGAACAATTCATTCAAATAAACTAGAAGAAAGTTCATTAGTACTACATTCCTTGAATGAAACCTGTTAGGTATGAAGATATTTAATATAATTTATGGGTCTGGGGCGATGGGATCAGGGTTAGGGTGAAGGACAAAGTCATGAAGATTGTGCATTTACCACATTCACACACTGAGAGTTTTTTGATGGCTTTCTCTATTTTGATAAACTGTTAGTGATGCAAAGGACAACTACAATTGCACTATATTACAACTGCAAGCAGTACATGGCCATACTACCACCTGCTCTACACTGCATGAAGTTGAATAATAGTAAAGGCTTTAAAAATACCTCCAAGGACAAAGACATCTCTGAATTGTTATCCATGCTAACCAGCTAGGCTCATCTTAGTGCCATTTTGTACCTCAAAAGTCCATAGTCACTGTAGCGACCAGTCTGGTTCAGAGAAGAAGAGCATCCTTTCATTATTTTGTTATTCTAACCAACAAATGAAATAATGAATGCAACAATGACTGATGCTCTTAGCTTGCAGAGCTGAATTAATGAAGAAGCCTGCTGGTTAGAGTCAGTTAAACTAGCACGGGCCGTTTTCTTACCCCACCCAGTTCAAGTGTATTATTCTAGCTGCAGCGCCTGCTGTTGGAAAGACATTTTTTTGTGTCAAGATTATTTAAATCATTTTCTCTCTGCAAATCCTTGTCTCTGGAAAGATACTATGCCAAAATCATCACTTTGTCTCTTTCTGTCATGTTTTTACCTCTTTGGTGAAGGGAAGCCCTTCTCAGGTGACAAAACATAGGCATGATTCATTATATCTTCAGTCTGAAGGTGCACGTGTGACTTAAAATTTGTCTCCACTGTACATGAACACCTACGAGTTCTTGTGTCTGCCCTGGTGTACTACGTACAGTATGTAGATTAGTTGGAATGGTGATTCACATCTTGGCGACTATAATCAAGACATGGCAGCTTCCACAAACTGACACCTGCTCCTGTGTATTTTTATGGGATTAATTCTAAATTTATGAGACTCCATGAATTTATTGGAAGATGTAATTACACACTAACTGATATACTATTATGCGTATAATAGTCTTATAAATTTTTTTAAATAACCTCAAAAAATGACTCACTGTACTTTTTAGCGTTTTTTTTGCCTTAGAACTGGTACTTACAAACATGTTTGCTCCAAAGTTCACAAGGTGTAAAAATTTAAGACACCTCCGATAAGAGACAAAAAAAGAAAGAAAGATCAGTTTAGAGTCTGTAATGACCATCGTATGATACTGCAAATACTGATGATTATGAAGTTGGATTTATGAACCTAGTTGTGGCTCCTCACAGCTTCTATAGTGATTGGAGTGCCTTTTTAAAAATATGTGTAAATTATGGCACAGCACATCAAAATGAAAATGTCTTCAATGCCCAGAGCTATTTAAAAGAAATGACCGCATAGCCTTCTAGAGAAAGGTACTTTTCAGCTATTTTACAACCATTTTACAATCAAAATGTTTGTGACTTTGCCAAAAAAAAAAAAAAAAAGAAAAAAAGAGTTAAAGCGGTACCTGATTTAAATCTGGCTATTACAAAGCCCTTTATTTGCAACAACTCCTGTAACAAAATATTAAGTTTTCATTGAGATTCCAAACTTCTTGTTTCCACATTACCGTTTCCACAATAAAAACCTTTGATTCTTAATAATTATTTTCATGTTGTAATACCTGGCTTATCAAACCTTTATGGGCTAGACCTTTCCTTTTAATCTACAGTGAATGTCTTCGTTTTAAAAGTGATTGGTTGTGTCACATCCTGATTTTTGCTGAAATTAATTTAATAATTGGCTGGGTGCTTATCAACCATGGCTTGCTGACTGCATAAATAGGGAACAGACTCCCCTTATCACATATCACCAGAATCAATTTCATACGCACACATTAGGCCTTATATTAAAAATCAAAACATTTAAAGTACGTAATATATTTTCCCTCCAGCAATGCACCAAGTCGGGACTTGGTCCCTCTTGCAGTCAGATGAAGAATTACATTCTTTATTAAAATATGAGATTTGTTTGGCTGGTACTGTGTCATACAAAACTTCACCGTGAAATATAGCTCTTCTTTAAACTAACACAATCCAGCGTGCAAGCTAAATCCATGTATTTCATTAGGGATTTATTGACACTGATCCACCAATCGAGCATAATTGCATTCCAGACTGTAATGTAGCAACAGCCCCTCTGCACTTCGTCAAATCCAAGGGTGGGACTTGCAGGCACCCCTGAAAGTAATGTATGCATGCATGCTCAGGATTTTTTAAGGGCACAGTGAAGCGCCATACAGGATGGTATGTAGAGTAGAGGCACTGATAGCAGCTGCTGTGTGTTTGGTATGTGCTCTATCCATTACAATTGCATGTATAGCCTCTGACATGTCATTAAAGCATTCTTCAGGAGTGACAACATGGGGTCAGGAGATGTGACAGCAGATATCACTGTCTGAGCAATTTGTATAATGTCATACTGAACAAATATGCAAAGACAGCATCAGATAGAATCACAATTTTATGATGCTATCAAAGTTGTTTACTAGCTAATATGAATGGTGCTTAGCCTTCTTGATGTGTCCTACAGGCCTGTCTTGTAAGGGTGGTTAAAGGGCACTTCTAGGCTTTGAGCTTGTAAAAATAGCTCAACAAAATAGGAATCAAAGATGGAATGAACCCAGTGAAAATACTTGTGATATTGATAGTTCAACAGCTACCATTTAACTTGATTCTAATTAAGACCAAACATTTTAATCTGAATGAAAGCCAAAAAACGTCAGTGCCTATGAGGGATCGTTTCTGCAGGCCACAAACTGAGGAAACTGGAGAAGGGTGTGAATATAAGTGGGAAGGAAGGGTGAATTTAAGTTATTCCCCCAAGAACTTTGTGTTTCAGATATATAACTTGGGGATACATGCACCCTAATACGTTTTGAATGCCATCCTAAATTTTATTATAAGGAAACTTAAATATCCCATTGCCTCAAAAGACAAAGGACCCCTAACACACACACACACACACACACACACACACACACACACACACACACACACACACACACACACACAGCAGCAGCAGCAGCATGTGATTGGACCTCCAGCTTTCAGAACTCTGTGTGCTTCCCCTTTTTTCTGACCCTGTGCCAGAGGCTGTGAAATGAGATTATTATGTGTGAAATGATAAGCCTTCTCACTTCTTCCTATAATCCAGACAGGACAAATCAGGGTTAAAGACAGAGGCTAGACAGTGTTGAGCGATAGCTGCAGGCTGGTGCTGCGCCACAGGGGAGTACAGTGCTGGACTAACTTCTTCCACATCATTGCAACTTTCTTTTGTGTCCTGCGGCTTGGGGGAGAACAGTTTATACAGATAGAAGGCGAGATAGAGACGACGGCGGCGTAACCACCTCCTTCAGCGTGTGCTTTTTTCATAAAAGATCCCAGGTTGAACAAACATCCAGCTGGGTGCGAAGCACGGTCCTCACCCCTTAACCTACAATTCCTCCCACTCGCACCCCTGAGCAGCATCTGTCTGGCTCTGCTGTGATAGCATTCCCTGCATACCTGTGCTCTCAACTGACGGGAGCACATGCACAGGTCACAGGGCCACAATGGGGAGCGGATGTATGCGTATTAACTCAAATCTCCAGCGACAACCCAATTTTGCCATTATTGCAGATTAATCTTTCCCAGACTGCGACGGTATGGGGACTATAAATGTACGTTAGACTGCTGAGTGGAGAAAGGGGGATTAGGTGATGGTGAAGGTGGGCATTTGAGTGAGAGGTTTCAACCCTGGGCGACTGTGACCTCTGGCCTCCTGATGTGAACTAGAGAACAGCCTCCTCTAATGGAGTAATTACCGTGAACAATAACGCACAATTGGTTACAGTTGGATTAGCTTGAGCTCATCTAATAAGTCATGCAATGCACCAAGTGGGTCAGTGAAGCGCTCAGTTTAGGGGATGATACACATTCTTTAATGAAAGGCATTGCTCTCTTCCCAGTTCACTGGCCGTTTGATGGTGATATACAGTATAGATAATGATAGAGGTATGAAGTTTCTGGAAGGGCAGAGCAGTGATGAATGACTAAATGAATACAAAAAGACTTTTTACTACTGGATTTGCTCCATGTTAAGGTTTAAAATGTATTAATTTATCAATTTTAGTCATTCTTCAGTTGTTAGTTGGATATATTTAACATTTCTCTTTTCACACATTGAACTTACACGAGGGTATGCGTCTGCAAACCCTTAAAGTATTTTTTTTCTTTGAGTGCAATCCCTCATGTAGTTGATTAAAGGAATTCAGTAATGCCCATTTCAGGCCTACAGTGTATTTCATGGTTACAGTCTCAATAGAAAACACATTATTACGCATATTTGCTTGTGATGAAATGCAATCCCTGGCACAGAGGCCCCAAAACTGTTTAGTATTTCATTTTATTCAGTTTACACATTAAATTTCCATCAGTGTGGTTTATGAATGCAGTCCATTCGCTCTGTTTCCATGAAATCTTGGGCAATGTTTGGTTCTGCACAGTGATTTATTACCCGAATAGAGTAAATGTTTAATTATGAATATGTTTGATTTATAGTTTAACACACACCGTTTTGAATAAATTCAAAATCAGCATAAAAATCAGCAAATAAAAGCCATATTGCAACATTATGACCAGAAGACTTCATGCATATACCTGCTAATAAACTCTGCAGTCTGAGTGTGTTTACCACATGCTTATTGGCTTAACATGCAGATGTACCAGTTACACACATTATAAAATGCTACTTGTGTACAGTTATGATCAGAAGTTTACACACACTCATCCTGAGCATGAACTTCATGGTAATTTTGGGCTTTTGAGCTTGGCAACAATGCCAAATAAATTCAGACTTTTGGGCCCAATTCTTGTTTTTTTAATATCATTAAGGATGTATGCAGTACAATCATTTCACCCCGGACAAAGAATAGTTCAAAGACATCATTCATGCCCCTTATTGCCACGACATTCATTCGACTTTAAACTTTTAAACTAAATCATGACTGTACATATTACACACAATTTCAAAAAGTGGTTCTTTAACACATGTATTGCAAAACCTATATGAAGTCACAGCTACAGTAAACCCACTCATGCGTGGTAATTATTAATGTAAACGCTATAATGAAGGTTTGTAAATGTATGTCAGTGCGCATTTACATTTTCAGCCAGTTGATTAAAAAAAAGTCAGGCCTTACATTTGAGCTTCTGGAACTGAAAAAAAAAAAGAAAAATATGACAAATTAGAGAAATCCTGTTCCTTACAATCGGAAACTGTTGCTGTATTTTGGGACAGAAGGACAGCTGATGCACTAAAAGCTCATCCACGCTCCATGACTCAATGAACAGTGCTACTATTTTATTTATTTGAAAAATGATTTTTCTGATTTATTCTCTTATGCTCCTGTGTTTGTTATTTATTTTTATCTGTAGTCTAAACTTCTAGTTTCATGTTTTCCAGAGCTACCACACACATTCATGAAACTGTTCCTTCTGGTGGCCTGAACTCATAAACACAAAGGATTTTTGTGTGACTCAAAGATTATCTGCTGTCAGAAAAATGAAAAGCAAAACGTCAGACTCTTTTTTTTTTCTTTTTTTTTTTTTTTAGAAATTTATATTCATTCTTAATTTCAGATGAGTTCTAACCAGGTCCTCTTGGAATGTAAAAAAAAACATATATCAGGAGACAAAAAGCATCGTCCCTGCAAGTGACACAGTGTCACAGGTTAAGACTGGAGGGATAACGGGGAAAACAGAGGTAGGATCCAAACTGCAGTGATTCTCTATTTGTTATTACAGGTGTTGAGACAGAATGAGCTGCAGAAGTCTTTCTTTGCCAAGTTTAAGCCACGATATATTATTGTTGAGATTTGCTCTTTTGGTCTTGTCTAAACGTCTAAAAGCATCAGATTAATTACTTTACTCTGTCATGTCACCAGATGTCTGCCTGATTAAATACACATTCACATGTGTGTCAAATGCTGATATGAATTAGGGGATATAAAACAAAGGTTCATATTACAAAAGGGGTTTTAGAGTGGCAGCAAAAGTGTGAACTGGAACATGAATTCTGTCATCTGATAAATCATTACCAATTTGCATGTTTTCGTTCAGTTTATTATTCACTAAGTTTTTCTACTTAATGCTAACTTGCACTGTTGGACTGTGCGAACGTGTTGGTCTCAATGTATGTGATAGTGCCATCTGCTTCTTTACACCTGTGAGCAGTCAGCTTCAACAGGAGGGCGCCGCACGCAAGGATGTTGATGCCATGTGCCTCAGACTTGGTTCCTTTCCCCACAGGCGCTCTGCATTTGGTTAGCTTCAAAACAAAACCAGTAGTACCCTCAACTGAACTCAAGTCACTGCAGTGGTTAGCAAGGGCCTTTTCCCAAGGCAACCTCAGCATCTCTGCTGTTAAACAAAAAAAGACTCTGTGCCAGAGTGTGAGTGAATACAATACTATGACTCTGCCAGCTTCTCCAAGAGACCACCTTAAAGACTTCTGGATCCTCTTAGGCAAATCTATATTTTTTTTCCACAATAAACTGCAGCATATTTTATCTTGCCACCATTGTCTTACAGTGTTGTATGCAGTTTTTGTTCTTTGCACATGGACCTAAATGATTAGGTGATCACTCTGACTACACACCAATAATCAGCTCCACAAAGCCTCCATTGGCAGTTTCTTTTTACTGCCTGAGGTGCTGATTGATTGCAGCTCTCTCAGCGTTTACGGTTGTAGAGCTCCAACATTATTACCCGAACCGAGTGGACTCCAGAGTTCTGAGAACCAGCCTCTGGTGTGCATTCAGTTTGTTGCTGTCTTCAGCTCCTGACCAGCATCCAGCAAACTGAACCTTCCTTCCCTCCAGTTTCCAGTCTCTTCTCCAGTCACCCACCGCAGGCAAAAACAATGCTTGAACGGAATGCAGTTTATTCATTTCAACTGTTTTGTATTTCCAACATTTTCCTCCTTGCATCTTATTACCATTAAAAGCAGTACATAACATATGCCTCTTCACAAGACATCAAAGCCCTGAATTGCTTTCATTTAATTAACTGCCGCAGCATAAAAACAGAATACTCAGCAAAAGAGATAAGACACTCCAAAGGAAACAAGTCATTCCTGTTAAATTAGAAAATATTTGTAGTAATCCAGTGCAGTGGGAGTATTATGGGGCAAAGTATGGGGGAAATAACTGACCAACATAAGTGAATCATACAGACGTTATATGTTTTCTGGTTTAAACACCCACTCATATTAGACCAATAAGTGTCCAACTTTCATTACTTATTAGAATAAGTGTAAGTGACTGAATGTCACTTTTGAAACCTGCCCCGGATACAGTCTTGTTTTGCTTTCCGTTAGTCTGTTTGTCCCACTGTCTTACTTTTGGAAAGCTTCAAATAGCAGCCATGAAAACTAAAGGGCTCTCATCTTCCTTTTTCTTGGTTGCAGCTTCGTTTTCCTGATAAATTTTTTAGTCGCTGGGGGAAAGATCTGTATAGTTGTATTATAATAGAGAGCCACTGTAACTCTGACTCTACAGCCACTACACTGTGCAATCATTTCACCATGTTAATGTCAAAAAATTGCCCAATGCTCATTAAAAAATGAATGAAAGTGAGAACCATTCATCTGTAAGTCATCCAAATTGTAAAATGATCCTGCAAAAAAGTAGATGCTTATCTTAATTACTTTGCCTTAGAGGGAAAGGCACACAATAATTTCATGTACGATTACAGCGTGTTCTGCACAATTAGAGGGTCCGGTCATGTGATGCTTTGCAGAGGGGAGTCAAAGTCAAAAATCTCAGCTCATAGCAGAAGTAACCACTGAAAGATTTATAGTACACACTGGCAGTACTATTTAATTAGAACAGGGGTGTCAGGGGAGGACTAGCATCTATTACCTCTGATTGGTGAGGCTGAAATTATTTCCATTCCTCAATCAATTAAGTTCAGTGGTTGAAGACCCATCTGTTTGTGGTTACTGTGCCTGGCTCTAAAATCTCCTGTGCTATTCTTTTATATTAATGCTGAATGGGCTTTGTTATGATCAGATAACTTTTTAAATCCTTGCTTTGGGTTATAAAGTGCCCATTCAGTACAGTAAGCACATCTATGTGTGTGTGTGCACATGTGTGTATGCTCACAACTGAAAGCTGATTTCCATTCATTTGCAGCTTGAGGGGAATCAAGCACAACATGAGATTTCATCAGAGGTTATGTTGTTTACTGAGCTTGACTTTCACAGAGAAGATTCAGTTGTGGGTTTGGACAGTGTCACGTGTACATTTGAAATGTCTTGTAAATCAACTTTATGGAAGTAGGATTATTTTAACGAGGCCATCTCTGGCTGTAAAGAGAGGTCATGGTAAAAACTATGGGAAAGAAAATAAATGGTTATCCCTGTTTTAATTTGACTTTGCACTGGCGATGAAATGGACACAAAGAAAACTGTTGAGCAAATCGGACAGTTTCAGTCCAACTTTACAACGACTGAAAGCGGAAGCAAAGACTTATGCAACGTTACCGTCGCCAGGTCTCTCTCATCTTTGCAGCTGTGTCAACACTCAAAACTCGGAAGCTTGTTAGCCAGCCTTCTGTAAATGTGCAACAGAAGACTTTATCCAACTATTTTTTTAATGAATAAATAAAGGTATAAATTAAAAATGCAACACAAAATCTTGAACCTATCCAGATATGCTGTTTTATTCAGGAAACCTAAAAAAAAAAAAAAAACTGTCTGATAAGTCAGCACAGAAGGCTATGCACATTGCTGGTTAACCGCCTGTTATTTAAGTGATAAAACTACTTTTAGTGGCTTACCCTAAAGATTCCACACCATGGAGTTACACATCACTGTTTGATTGGGGTTTTCACATAAGCCATATCAAATAAACCATATCAAATCAGTTTTAAAGCTCCTGTAGATCCCAGCCCAGAGACAGGGAGGGTTGAATGAGTGCATGATGCTGAGAGCACTGACTCACTGGATTAAACATGTTTGGAATTCTTGGCTGCCCTCCAGAAGAGATGGCTTTCAGTTTTATGATCACAATCACACAGCTTATCGTCATGTGTCATCGACTTGGGGCACAAGGGAGCTGACTTTAAAATTCTTAGATCTTTGTTGTTTTCATTGCAGTGCACTTAAGGAGAATTTCAGCAATGCAGCTTCCACAGTCTCCGTCGTGTTTTCAGCTTTTTGTTTTTTGCAAAGCAGAGTGTGGAAAAAACAAAATGCAACCACTTTAAGAACGTATTCGAGAGCTCTAAACATACACAACTCCCTGTCGTAGCCGGGTGCTCCTACACATCAGCACATGTCCCACATTAATATGTTAACAATTTCAACATACTGACATCCTCTCACTTGTTGATTTGTGGTTTGTCCATATGGCAGTGATACTGAGAGAGGGGATAGTGTTGGACTGTAGTGATGTGATTGGCCGGTTGCCTGTGTAAGTGTAGCCGCTAGACTGGTGGACCTAAATCTTCACCACCACGTCTGTATACATACAAGCAGAAAGGGGAGTGAGTGGGTCAGCGCTCAGAGCACAGAAATTTAGCTGGCTTCAAACACACCATTTATTTTCAGGATAAAACACGGTCAGAACCCCAAATACAAGCTAAAATCCCCGTATACAATAAAAATAGTGTTTACAACCCGCTAAAAACCCTGCCGGCAGGAATGATTAAGCACTAAAAACACAAAGCTAAATGAATGTTTTCCCTATGCTAAAAACTCCCCCCCAGGGTCCTAATTCTCACAGTCCAGCAACACATGGGCAAATTGTCCTGAGCTGAAAGAGACAGGAGGGGAACTCCTCTTCCGGGATGGGGAATCTCGCCAGCAGAAGACCAGGGAGGAGGCTCCTATCTCCACCTGACTGTGCGCGATTGTGCAGTCCAGCCACTCTCCACACCCGCGCACGGCCTCCCTCGTAGCCCCGCCCTGAAACAACAGACACGGGCCAGCAACGTTGTCGGCGCAGCCGCTGTTACCCTTCCCCGGCAAAGCTACGCCTAGCGCCCAACAGTGGGAAAGCGATACTCACAGATGCAGGCAGAGGCGTACCCCTGCCCTACTGTGGATTTCACGCGTCACCTCCCACGGTCGCTATTCTGTCCGTCGGGACTGGATCGCCGGGTTATGCTGGCCGATCGCCGAATGTCTCGTGGCGCCCCACAGTCAGGCCGGAGGTCCTTCTTTTAATATGCTGGCTTGCACACGTTTTGTTTCCAGCTCTTCACTTTTCGTGTGTCTCTCTTTCAGTCTTTGCGCTCACTATCTCCCTTAAGTCAGTTTGGCGGCTGATAGGCCACCTCGGGGAACGCCCCCACCTCACAGGTGCCTACAATTGTCCGCTTAATCCACAGTGGAATAAAAAAAAGCATATTGTTCAATCAACACTAAACACACACTATAAATATGGGGATAAAATCATGCAATAGGAATATCAATAAACAAACATGCAATATCACTATTACAATAAAATCATACAAATAAAATCGACACTATGTACCAACACAGTCTGATCCAAAACAAAATATAAAAACACAATTTTCCACTGTGTGACATCCCCCCACATTTTTACCTGTGACAGTCCCCGTCACCCTAGTCAAGCGACCTGTAACGGGCGGGTGGCTGACCAAAATTAGGCCTCGTCGAGCGCCGCACCTCCGACAACTCTCCCGGCTGCTGGGCTGGAGCGCTGGGCACAAAACCATAAAATGGAGGCTCAACTAGCACCTCTCCCTCAAGGCTGACTTCCTGCCCCTCTGAGTGGTAGTCTGCTGCAGGGGTAACGCACAACTTTAGTGCATTCCGATGGAGGACCTTCTCCCCCCCCTTCTCCGGACGCACCCTATATACTACACCTGTATTGCCAACTTCTTCCACTACCACATACGGCTCTGAGCTCCAACCTGGGTGCAACTTGCCTTGTCCCTGCCTATTCCTGTCCCTTATCCAAACTCTCTCGCCTGGCACCAACGGCAGGGCCCGCGCACTTCAGTCATAAGCCCTCTTGTTTTGGGTGGCTGCTGCCCTCATCTTCTTCCTAGCCATCTCATAGGCAAAAGATAGTTTCTGGTGATGGTCCTTAACCCACCCTCCCAGGTTGTGGCATGGGGAATCCCGCTCAACACCTAGGTTCAAATCCACTGGCTGCCTCAAATGCCGCCCAAACATCAGGTACGACGGCGCATACCCTGTGGCACTATGGACAGTATTATTGTATGCTTGTAAGAGCTCTGGGAGATATTCTGGCCACCTCTGTTGTCTCTCTGACTCTAGGGACCGAAGCATGTGCAGCAATGTCTGGTTCATCCTCTCAACCCCACCATTTCCAGCCGGATGGTATGGGGTGGTCTTGCTTTTTGTAATGCCATAGCACTTACACAGCTGGTACATCAGGGCAGACTCAAAACTACCACCTCTATCTGAGTGTAGCCTGGTCGGGCAACCGAAGGTCTGAATCACGTGAGCCCAAAGAGCATGCACCGCAGTCTGAGCAGTCTGGTCTTTGGTAGGAACTGCCCAGGCGTACCGTGTGAAAAGATCAGTCATAACCAGAATATTCTGGTACCCGTCTGTGGGCCTCCCCAATGTAAGAACGTCCAGGGCCACAACCTCAAGGGGATAGGACACAATAACGGGATGCAAGGGGGCTCTAGGCCTATTTCTATCTCGTAGGCCACACGCAGCGCACCCTAGCTGGAATTCGCGCAACTCCTCTTCCATGCTGGGCCAATAAAAGAAGCGACGTATCCTGGACAGTGTCTTTTCCACTCCCGCATGCGCCGCTGCCTCGTGATACTTCTCCCACACCTCCTTGTGTCTCTCTGCAGGACATAGGATCTGAAGGTACATTTCGTTAGTGTTAGGGTCCCTTACCTCTCTGCACAGCGTACCCTCGCAAACCTGCAGCCTTCTCCATTACTGTAATAACTTCTGTACAGAGCTAGGTAGGGATCTCCTCGTTGGTGCATCAGGGGGGATTCCCTGTTCCACATACTCCCTCAGGATGCGCAGATCCATGTCCTTTTCTTGAGCCTCCTTCCAGTCATTCATCTGCGGCACCAGCCCCTGTGGATCCCGACGTGGAGCACTCGTGATGTTTATGTAAGCTGTTTGACAGTCTGTGCGAAATCTAGAGAGAGCATCAGCATTAGCATTCTCTTTTCCAGCCCTGTACTTAACCTCGAAGTCAAAGGATGCCAGCTGTGCCACCCAGCGTTGCTCTGTTGCCCCAAGTCTAGCACTCTGTAAGTGGGCCACAGGATTGTTGTCGGTATACACGACAAACTTGGCACCTGTCAGGTAATCCTTGAACTTCTCAGTAATGGCCCATTTTAGAGCTAAAAGTTCCAGTTTGAAGGAACTATAGTTTTTGTCATTTCGTTCGGTGGGGTGTAGGCTCCTGCTGGCATATGCAATCACCTGTTCCTTGCCATCTTGCACCTGAGCTAACACAGCACCTAAGCCTTGATTGCTGGCATCAGTATAAAGTGCAAAGGGCTCCAGGAAATCTGCATAAGCCAGAATAGGGGGCTCGGTCAGAGCACATTTCAAGCTGTCAAAGGCTTCCTGACATTCAGCAGACCACTGGACCTGCATGCATGACCTGCTAGAAATTCCCACGAGCAGAGCATTTAAAGGTCGAGCCAACCTAGCAAACCCTGGGACAAATCGCCTGTAATAACCTGCCAGGCCAAGGAAAGCTCTGACCTGACAGGTGGTAGAGGGAACAGGCCAGTTCTGGACAGCTTGGATTTTCTCAGGGTCCGGTCTTACCCCTTGTTGGTCGACAAGATGCCCCAGGAACTTCACCTGACGGTGGAACAGCTTACATTTGTCCAGCCTCAGCTTCAGACCATGTTGCCACAGCTTCTGCAGGACATTCTCCAATTGCTGTAGATGAGTAGAGAAGTCAGGTGAGTAGATTATTATATCATCCAGATATACCAAAACAGATTCAGAAAGGTGACTACTTAGACACCGCTGCATCAGGCGCTGGAAGGTGGCAGGGGCATTACAGAGTCCAAAAGGCATGCGATCAAACGCAAACAAACCCAGAGGAGTGGTAAATGCAGTTTTCTCCCGATCCTTAGGATCCATTTCCACTTGCCAGTATCCACTGGCAAGATCCACTGTGGAAAACCACTCAGCTCTGGTCAGACATGTTAAAGTCTCTTCAATTCGGGGGAGCGGGAACGCATCTTTATGAGTTACTGCGTTTAATTTTCTGTAGTCTACACAAAATCCTCAACTGCCATCCTTTTTCCTCACCAACACAATGGGGGCTGCCCAGGGACTGCTACTCTCCCGAATGACACCTTTTTTCAGCATATCTGCTAGAAGTATCTTAATCTCTTTGTACATCAGTGGTGGTAAAGGGCGATATTTTTGTTTAATGGGTGGTGTATCACCTGTGTGGATCTGGTGTTGGACCAAATCAGTTCTTCCGTAATCCTCCTCGTTCACAGCAAACACCTTTCGCCACCTCTGCAGCAGGGTCTGGAGCTCGGCCTTCTGCTGGGGGGTCAAGTCTATGCCGTCAAGCAGTTGACTCACCTCCTCTTCAGGGATCGCAGGCTCTTCGGGCCCAGCTACTTCAACTACGCCCACCTCGATCACACCATCGGATCCCATTGTCAGGCTAAGATCACTGTCCATCTCCACGTCCGACTCCTCCACCTGATACAACTGGCCCATTTTCTGGTAGCGTCCTATAGTCACGTCGTATGGATTAGGGTTACAGACCCGGATAGGGAGCCTCCCTCCTTTGACTACTGACATCAGGCATCAGGTAAGGCTTCCACTAGTGTCAAGCATTCTGTCCCACCCTTACCTTTACACCCTTACCTTTACACGTCCGGCCCCAGACCATCACTTCACAGTTCGGGGGCACCTTGACTCCTCTGCGGCTAGCAGGTCGAACATAGCCTAGAAAGCCTTCAGTCTTGGTGGTAGCAGTCTGTTGACAGATGGCAAACGCCTCTTTCCATGCTCTGCGGGACTTCAGCTTTTGAGGATGAAAAGCAGACTTGCCTTTGGCAAAAACATCATTCCAGCATGCACTAATAACATTCATACCAATAATTAAAGGGTGCGTGGAACAGTCATTTCTCACAACCACAACCCCTTTTCCTGGTATCTCCACCCCTTCTACCTCAAAATCCATAACCACATAGCCTGAGTATGGTATCTCAAGTCCATTGGCTGCCTTTAAGGCGAACAACAGGGGTGTGTCAGTTTTATTCACTTCAGGGAAATGGAGATCCATTACCTGCTGTTGCACTAGTGTAACCTGAGAGCCTGTGTCTAATAATCCCGTCATCTTAACCCCTCTCATACACACCTCAATGAGTGGACATTCTCCCACAAAAGCTGTACTGGCCCCCTGATTGTTTGAATAGTCCCTTGTCCCCACCGCCTGGGCCTCGGCAGCAGGGTTTATTAGTTTAAAGGTGGTTGCTGGTCTAGTGTGCTCGGACAGAATCTGGCAATATGCCCAGCTTGTTTACAACGATGGCAAATGGGTTCTCCCTCTCGGGTCCAGTTATTAGCATACCCAGAACGTTTTGGCTTAAACCTTGATTTATTAAAAGCTGAGCCGGCTGGGGTTTGCTGTGGCAAGAGCGGTTTAATTTCATTAACAACATATTTGACGAGATCGCGCGCATTTGACCCTTGACATCCTCCATAATTTCTTTTTTAAATGTCTCTTTCCAGTCTGGTTCATAAGGTGGCTTAACACACCTGGACTCACCCACTGCCAAGCACGTAGTTTGCAATCCCTGGTGTCCCAACTGTTCCTCCTCTAGGAGCAACGCCTCCCGATGGACTGTTGCAAAATCCTCTTCTGGATGGTGACACACGTAGGCTCGCAGGGTTTGTGACAACGGGCCCGCCCAACAGCATCTGTTCCTGTAAACACTTTTCAGTAGGTGCTTGATTTGGATTGCGCTGTTGTAGCCTGCAGTGCAACTCCCTCAACCTTAAGGTAAAAGATTTTACCGACTCATTTTGTTTTTGTATACAGCTAAAAAACTGCGACCTCAAAACCGCTAGGGAGGTATTGTCACCATATAGAGAATCTAGATATGCGAATATTTTCCTAATCTGGTCTCTATCTTTTTCTTCTAACACGCTTACTTGACGCTTTGCCTCACCGCTTAAAGCCCCAATTAAAATTTCTACTTTCCGGGTCTCAGCTATTTCTTGAGCATTCAATAAACCTTGTATTTGTTCTTTCCAGTCTCCATATGAAACATCTGCTTCAGGACCCTTATATTTTGGTACCCAAGGGGCACCCGGATACACTGGCATCATCATCTCTATATCTGCACTCCAGGGGCGGAACACTGCTCCCCAAACTTGTATCCTGTCGACAAACACCAAAATTATGTAGCCGCTAGACTGGTGGACCTAAATCTTCACCACCACGTCTGTATACATACAAGCAGAAAGGGGAGTGAGTGGGTCAGCGCTCAGAGCACAGAAATTTAGCTGGCTTCAAACACACCATTTATTTTCAGGATAAAACACGGTCAGAACCCCAAATACAAGCTAAAATCCCCGTATACAATAAAAATAGTGTTTACAACCCGCTAAAAACCCTGCCGGCAGGAATGATTAAGCACTAAAAACACAAAGCTAAATGAATGTTTTTCCCTATGCTAAAAACATGGAGTAAGCGCAGCTGAAGTCACTCTTAACTGCACATGTTCAGCCATTATAGAGTCTAAATGGTGCTTGACTGTGTTTTAGAAATGTTTGGACCCGTCATTGATTGGTGGGATTTGTTTCAGTGGTCTTCAGTCTCCATTAGATGGACCCAGAGGTTAAAAATGCTAAATGATCACTTGGGTAGGATTCTGCCTGATAATGTGTTGGATGCAACGGACTGCTGGAAAGTCAGATTCTGGAAATCCTTGGCATGGGCCCTGAGTGAAGCTAATAAATAATATAGAGAATAATGCAGGAAGCCAGGAAAGCATCTGGCTTTTGTTTGACCAGCAGGCCACAGAGTCAGTCTGTATCTCAGACCCAGAGTATCTATTCAGTTTAACTCTCTGTTGTCCTCATAAACAACCAGCTGTGCCAACAGAGCTTCTGTGTTTCACTGTAAGCCAAGCTGTTCAATTTCATGGCCAAAGTGAAATGAACTCCACCTTTAAACTTTATGTCACTACATTGACAGTTCAGCTTCTATATATTTAACTATTCAGATGTGTCATTCATAAACTGTATATAAAAGATGAATGTCGTCCAACAGTCTGTTCCATAGAGAACATACCATAAATTAATAAGTCTCGATAAGTCTCCAAAACGCACAGACACTACAAACACTGGTGCTAAAAGACTATTCTTAAGACCTTTACATTTATCATAACTGTGAAAATATATTACTGCAGATATATATATATTTATTTAGATTTTTCCATTTGGCATGAAATGAGCCATGAAAAGAAAAAGAAACTTGCCACAAAAGCCCTCTCCAAACTAAGCTTTTTCTTTGGTGCCCACACAGACACAAAAACACAGATTCTTTCACTGGCGAGCCGATGAAATGGGGCTAAGCCCCGACTGTTATTTATTTATTTATTTTCTCAGCATGGATAAATACACTATATGGCTTCTTGCCAGAGAAGCCACATAGTGGAACAAATACTTGTGGACTTTTTTATTAGTTCAGTGACAAAATAACCAGCTCGATGCATCGCATTAAGCTCAGACCTCAAAGAAGACGGCACAGAGTTGAAGAAGAGAAACACAGGCAGTAACTCTTACACCACTGCAGGAGCTGTGAACACAACAGAGGAGTGGAACTTAATCATACTCTGAGATTTTTTTTACTGTTACAGTAGATGGCCTGTGTATGAAAAGATGGAGAAAAGAGATAAAAGGCAATGAGAGTGCTGAACAGTGAGGAGGACAAAGATGCAGACAGATGTAAAGAGAGGTAGAGAGCAGTGGATGTAGCTAACAGTCAACTATATGGTCAGAGGTCAAGAGGACCAGGGTGGTCCATGATACAGTCTGGGAGTAGGGAAATCCAACTTGTCAGTTTGCTTCAGTGAATAACTGGAAACTATGACTTTGCATGTGTATGGTTCCATCGATGAAAGGAGTCTCTGAGAGGTCAAAAAAAGAAAAGCTGAAAAAGTCACGAGTTGTTTGTGAGTCAGTGAACTGTGTGACAGTGAGTCTAAAAGCAGCTCTGCAGGACAGCTCTCCACCTGTGACTTTGGTATTACTGCATTGCTGAACTAGACTGTTTAAAAAAAAAACATCCTCTGACCTATAAGACACAAAAAAGAAAGGATAAGTAGAAAAACACGAAAGTGGAGATATTTCCTGAAAGGAAAGGGAACCCTTTTGGAATTCTTGAATTCCGGGATTCTCAAGCTCCCCACGGTGGCTCGGAAGTTGCAGGAATCAGATTGGCTTCGAGTGACAGGATGGAGAAAAGTCGGCTTCCTGACAGGATGTGAATCTGTATAAATATGTAAATGAGAGGAATGTGATTTCTGCATTTATTGTCTTGGAAGAAGGGCCCATGCTTCAAGTGGTTTAAAGGATATAGTGTTTCCCACTGGCGAGACTGACTGATATTTGAGACAGCTGAGATTCATTTGAAATGACATGCAGGAGGCACTAGTTTTGGATTGAATATGACCGGGCATTTGCTTTTTGAGCATTTCATCTTTGAGTCACTCAGACTTTCTCAGTGGCACTGACACTGTGTTAAGTGCTCTTTTTACAACACTTTCCTAAAAAAGCACTCTTCAGAAAAACCCATAAACAAACAGGGGGCTGCTTTAGCTTTGTCAATGTGAGAAGTGATTAATATACAGGCCTCTAGTGTGCTGTTGAAAACAATGAGTCACAGTGCTGGACAGTGTCTTGCCGAGTGAATTCTGATTATTTGGAAAGCACACTAAAACAAAAGCTGCAATTTGAGGATTATATAATATGTTAATGTGCTGTGACTGGAGGGAAAACTGGAAGACGGATCGTAGCAAAGAGGAGTCCGGAATTAGAGAGCAACACGCAAAAACCCCCAAACACAGCTGGGCAAAAAAGGTGCCTGATTATGATTCACTACACATTGATGATCAGGAAACAGCCACGTTAGCAGCCATGAACACATTTTTTTGCTGGATATTTCATACTGTGTTCTGTAGCCTTAGTTTTAGCCCATACTGCCAGCTGCTCAGGGCACTTATCAAACACATGGGCTCAGTATGTGAATAAAGGCATTCGGTGTGTTGGCCAGAGATAAGAGAAAAGACAATGGGAGGAATGAAATGTGAAACACTAATCTAGCTGTAAACTCAGGGTATGGATCTGCAGTTGTAAAAGTTCGCAGAGTTGAGCGTAGACACTTCTGAGTGGAAACACTGTATCGTATTAAACAAATGACTCTAGTGTTGGGAATCAGCAAGAATTTTATGGGAATATATTAAATTTTGTATAAACTGTGAATAAAGGTATATCAAATATCATAAATCTTGCTTCAGGCCTGCATGCATGTATGCATGTGTGGCTGCAGAAGAGAAGGGTCTGTATGTTTAATTGTATAAATGTGTTACACACACAAGGATCATTGTATTTTGCTCAATTATCCTTGGGTGGAACAAAGTCAATTATTGTTCTGAAAGCCAACAGCACATTCTCTGACTACCCACACCTAAAGCCCTTACAGATGAGCAGTATCCACATGATTGTAGCTCTTATTGTTGTGCACTGCTGTTTGCAGAATTTCTTTCAGGTGCCAAAGCTAAATGATCTTTTCAGCTATATTAGGGGGGAAAAAACCACTAATCCAATTATAGCTACAGTCAACATAATTTAAAATTACTTTCATGTTTGCTGACACATCTCAATGGTGACCCCTTACACTTTGACATTTTGTCTGTTGTCCGTCTGTCGTCTCAGCTGTAGCAGGTGCCAGGTGCCATGAGGCAGGCAGGCTTAAATTTACAAAGCAAAAAGAAAGAAAAAAAAAAGAGACAAATTTCCTCAGGGAAGAGATCCAGAAATATGCTGATCAGGTGGTTTTCTGACACATTTTTTTCACTCACTGGACTTCCCTTTTGAAAAGGCCACTCATAAAAGGCTTACTGGGTATAGACATGTCCAAATACTGCCATCATCACCGTAGGCTCCAAGTGTCAGGCCAAATTAGTGTCAGCATGCCTACTAAACACATCTGTCCTCCTCCATTAAGCGCCGAGTCTAACTCTAGCTTTCTTGGGCCCAGGACCAGACACACCTGCTTTAACCTGCCCACAAAGCTGCTGAAGACAATAGTCTAGAATCCTTAATGCCCCGCCAGCGCTCCATCACAGCTTGGACACCTGCTACACGCAAGAAAGAAAAACAAGCACGAAGAGAGGGACGCTGGGTCTCCAGGATAGTCACCCTTGAGCTCAAACTGTCCTTTAAAGTGAGCTATCTCTCTCTCTCTCTCTATATATATATATATATATTACAGAAAGATGTTGCAAGTCTTGGTGCAGCCTTTACGCCAATGAATGGAAAGCAGTGATTGATTAAACACTTGTTATTCGTTACACTCCCAAGCTAAACCAAACAAAAGCTCTTATCTCAAGCTTCCATATCATATTTGTTTTAGTACTCCCTGCACAGTTCTTTGTACCTTGCACTGCCACAATAACATCTACAGAGTAAGTTAGACCTGTTGCTTCACTTTCATGTGCAATAAATGGATAATAATGTGTTTGTGACCATCATCGGTGTTTCCTCTCTAACACCATAGACTGAGAAAGTGTCACTAAAAGAATCCTGAATCAAAATCTATGCTGCAACAAAGAATGTGGTAGAAGTTTAAATTTAAGGGGAAAGAGTTTTGAATATTGTTTCGTTTTTTATTCAAGTTTCTAAGCTTTGTTTTGTTTTTATGTAAACAAAAAATAAATAACTACATCCAACAAGACTTGCATTGTAAAGTTGAACACATAAATGCTGTTTTAACATAACACCGTAGTTTTAAGCTGGAATAAACCTGGTCATTTATAAACCAATTGTGAACAGTGAAAAAAAAAATAGAATCCTTAATGAGGCACTGACTGAAGGAAATGTTTTCAGCAGCTGTTCCATTTCATTTGGACTGTAGAGTGACATTAGTCATTCTCTCTCTGCCCCCAAGTAAATTACCTTATATGTCTATAGCACAGGGGATGTGCCAAAAATGAGATAAGATAGTCAAAATAAGTCAACAGGCCAGGGGAGGATGTCTGTACAAAGCAATAATTTACTTTTTAAAAATGTAATTATTTAAGTTTCCATTTTCAGCTCTTTCCATGCTATTTTATAAAATCAACTGACTTAGCTCAAGCTTTAGGGCTTATGTCCAGTCATCACATATATGAAATGATTTTAGAAAATTGCCATACATGCTATCTTTTCATGATTGGCCTTAAAGTGTCACCAGAGTTTAAGGTGGGCCAGAGGGAGCCTGCACCTTCAAATAAAGAAAAAAAAATCTGAAGCTGTTTTTCTGAATGTCAATCTCAAGTTCATCTGTTTAACTCGATAAATGAGAAAGTAATGTGTCTCTATGGTGTTTCCACTCTCCTCACAACTCCCTTGAATGGGTTCAAATTCAGTGTTTAAAAAGAAAAGAAAAGACTGGTTGTGGTATTTATTACCAGTGTAGCTAGCAACATGTTCTATCCTTTCATCAGCCATGTCTTCATGTCTGTTTATTGTCTCTGTGTGAAGTTCACGTGCCTTAGTCTGGTCTCAGTGTGTTATTTCCTGTTTTATTCTGATAGTCTCATGTCTTGTGTGTGTGTGATGTTCGCGTTTTCTTCGCTTCGTCATCAGTCAGATTCGTTCAGCTGTGGTCCACAGGTGTGTCAGCTTTGCCCTAATTTCCTTCTGTGTATAAATGGCCTGTATTTATATAGCGCTTTACTAGTCCCTAAGGACCCCAAAGCGCTTTACACATCCAGTCATGCACCCAGTCACACACTGGTGATGGCAAGCTACATTGTAGCCACAGCCACCCTGGGGTGCACTGACAGAGGGGAGGCTGCCGAACACTGGCGCCACCTCTGACCACCACCACCGGCAACCTTCTGATTACAAGGCGAACGCCCAACTCTTGAGCATCTGTATATTGTGCATGTCTGTCTTAGTCTGTCCCAACCCAGCATAGCTATTAATTTTGCAGTGCCTTTTTGCCAGCGATATTGCTGTGATTTTGAGTTTTCCACCTGTCTTCTGAGTCCTGCATTCTGGGTGTACTCCAGCTGCTTGCTCTGCATCACATGAAATAGTTTTGGGGTTTTTTTGTTTGTTTTTTTGAGGGGGGGGGGGGTTGTCAGTGAATGTGCATAAAAAATGAAGTTGGTTTAATACATTAAAGAGTAGCAAACCTCACAGCCAGCAGCACTGGTCACCTGATCACATGTCCTGCAAAGAGAACAGGTCCAACAGTGCACAGTACAATTTCAATAAATTCATGAGTTGTTTTGAGGTGAGTCATTTTCCCCTGCTGCTTCCATTCACTGGATCAGGGGTTCCAACACCTGCCAAACCCTATAAATCCCAGATGTAAATGACCTCACTAGTCAGTAGCACCCTCAGTCTACCAGCCAGCCAGCACCCCTATCTTGCTTTTTTACAAAGAACTTTTTGTTTTTGTTTAACAGACAATTATTGCATCGTATCTCATATTCCACTTTAACTCAGCAGGGTGGGCTAATGCTAGCTTGCTGACACTCACTCTTAAGTATATGTGCACAGTATTTGGATCCTCATATTAAACATGACCAGCTTTTTAAACAACGTAACAGTGAGGTCAGCATGTGTGCAAGTAATCCCTGCCCTGTATGATGTCAAAAACAAGAGATCCTCCCATCTCTGGCTTTGAGCGCAGCGTCCCCACCCACTATTTGCAAGGGTCAGCCAACTCCTTTAAAGCTTTTTGACAAAATAAATCAGTTTTACATTTCAGTCTGTATTTATTTAGGGTTTTTGAATTTTCTATTTTCTATTTTTCTTTTAAAATGTAAAAACTATATTAAAAAAAAAATCAATATAGCGTTTGACAAATGCTTTGACAAATCTTAACAACAGACTGGACTGGACTCATAACTCAGACGCCCTCTACAGGAAAGGGCAGAGCAGGCTGTACCTGCTGCGGAGACTCAGGTCGTTTGGGGTGGAGGGCCCACTCCTGAAGACCTTCTATGACTCTGTGGTGGCTTCTGCTATCTTTTATGGTGTGGTCTGCTGGGGCGGCAGCATCTCTGCTGGGGACAGGAAGAGACTGAACAGGGTGATCCGAAGGGCCAGCTCTGTTCTAGGATGCCCTCTGGACCCAGTGGAGGTGGTGAGTGACAGGAGAATGGCGGCTAAGCTGTCATCCCTGTTGGACAACGTCTCCCACCCCATGCAGCAGACTGTGACAGCACTGAGCAGCTCCTTCAGTGGGAGACTGCGGCACCCACGGTGTGGGACGGAGAGATTTCGCAGGTCTTTCCTCCCCACTGCTGTCAGACTCCATAATAAAGACTTTAACTGAACAAACACACACATCCACACATGTGCAATAACACTAAGTGCAATAATCTTTTCTGGCATCGTTGTATTTTTACTCAGTTGTATATAGCATTCGTATTCTATTTTTATCTTATTGTATATTTTTATTCTATTTTATTCTACTGTATATAGTATATTATTTTATTCTATTCTGTACAGCTGTGTACTGTATTTATTCTTATTGTATTCTAATTTTTGCGTCATAACTTTTGCACTGTCCACTTCCTGCTGTGACAAAACAAATTTCCCACGTGTGGGACTAATAAAGGTTATCTTATCTTATCTTATCTTATCTTTCTGAAACTCGATAAAATGAAGTAGAACCAAAGTTCCGCTCTGCGTTATCACAAGCAAATATTCAACTCCTGTCATGGAAAAATCTGCAAAAAAAAACCCCCCAAAAAAACCCCTGGTGCAATCAACAGAAACCTAAAACCTCAAAGTAAACCTTCAGTAAATTAATTTCTCAGCATTTTAGTCACTGACCCTCGTTTTTACCTTCACATCAGTCTTGTATGGGATGAACTCAGCGCTCAGGACAGGTCAGATCTCATACACACTGAACAGATCTGCTGATCTCCTGGGTTCTGATAGCTTCCAGCTGCCCCTTCTCTCTTGTCTCACAAGCCCAATGTATCCCAGATGTCTCACGCTGGCTGGCTGGTTGGGCAATCTCACAGCTGGCTAGGAGCACCAGATGAGAAACAGAGAGGGGAAAAAGTGAGGGAAAGGAGAGAAAGAGCTGAGTGTACCTATCAAACCTGGATAATTCTGCTGGTATGTACGCTTTATGGTCTATCTGTTTCGTCGTCATCATTGTCATTTGTGAAAACATGTCATTAACTGTTGCTGCGTATTCAGCGAGCAGAACAGAGATGCACCCAAGAGACACAAGGCCGCCTGCTTCCACTGTCCCTTCACACCGACACTCCCTTCTTAACCAAGATCTGTCTCTCCTCTGTGTCGCATAAAAGTCATGCACAGCCTGCACACTCATACGCACACGCGTGCACGCACACACACGTATACACATAAAGGCGGACAAGCTTTCAGTCAGCCTGCCTCCCAAGTGCCTTTGTCTGGAACAGTCTCTTAAATTGTGGAACACACCTTTTAATTGGTCTTTTGGGGATGATAGCTAATGCACATTTCATTAAATGTTTTGACATTGTGTTATTTTATTTATGACAGCGGTCATGAGAAAATGGGTGTCTTTTTCCATTAGAGAAGGCAGCTGTAAAACATGCACGTGTGTGCATTTATGCTTGTGTGTAGGAGAAGGTGGTACATAGTGTCAAAACAAACATGACATAATATGTTTCTGACCATCTGGGTTTGTCCATTTAAAGGTCTTGTGTTGTGTAGGGAAGAAGAAAGCTGTGAAAACAGAATTCAAGCCATTCCCTCTTCACTTGATTTTTTTTCCAGTTTATATTGTAAAAGCGTTGAGCGGAACTGAGATTGGGTGAGCAGTGAACTTTTGGGGGACTCGTGAAATCTTTAATCCAGGACGGGTGAAGCAAACCAAAGAAGAGCGCTCGGTCTCAGCTCTTCACACTACAGGTTTTTATGGTTCCTCTGTGGTTTTTTGGATCACCACCGTTTTACAACGTATGCTTCACTCCCTGAATCATGTGTTAGGTTTCAACTGCATGGCTGTGTTCACATCACTTTGACCATGCTGGTCCTCCCTGGGAGATTTTTTTCTGGTCTTTTAACAGAAAACATTTGATGTCAGAGGTGCTGTCAAACCAGATGGCCCTTCCATTACTTATCAGGTTCAGGACCAGAGATAGCAACACATGGGAGCTGCTAATGGCATGCTGACATAAATTTAACAAGACGGAATGCATTTCTGCTGCCATTTATTCATATGTTAAACAGATCCTGTTTATGGTCACATTCTCAGACATTTTGGGAACTATTTGCTTTGTTTTGATTCAAGGAGCAACTGAACCGGTTTTTTTTAAAACAATAACACAAAATGAGACCAAATATGAGGTCTAACAAGAAGTGAAACTTACAACTTGAGCTGAAGATGTTCATGTTATATTTCTATCTGTTCCGCCTTAACAAGCCATCAGCTTTAAGGCATAGACAGATGGGTGCAGATGATGCAAAAGTGGAGTGCTATTTTATCAGTTAATACTGTAGCTAGCTTAGTTAAGCTTCTTTTTTCAGCCCATGCAAACTTCAGCAAATTTTAAAAAGTTTAGTTACTTAAAATTTGTTTGAAACGAGTATATCTAAGCCATCTTTTGCAGTGTTTTTTCAGTCAGCCTTTCTTTTTGTCTGCATCAACTGTAATGCATTTAGTCTCTATTATGATATTTCTTTTTTTTATGATTATAGTTTGTCATCTTGTGAGAAATATGTGACTCTAGACCTGCGCATGTTTCCGTCTGGTCATCTGGTTCCGTCACGGCTACTTCCATGTGAACATGTTTCTATTAAATTTGGGGAAAATGTAGGTCAGATGTGTTGACTTATCCTTTCTGTGTGAGTCGAGGCAATGCAAATTTTATTGAGGAGCAAAGCAAATGCATTACGAGGTAATACAAAGGTTCCCCCAAATCCCAGTGCTTGATGAGGTCTTTGCTTCTTCAAAAGTATATGCTGACAGGAACAATCTGCAAAAGGTCAGGGGTTGCAATTGGTTTATTAAGTAAGCAGGTGACTTTTTCAAAATGTTTCAAAATCTGTAAATGATGAGTCTGTGAGAGTGGAAAGTCTGACAGGTGTAGCAGCTCACAGAGGACAGGAAGTTTATGGCTCATGGAGTTTGAGTGATGTGGCAGTTTATTTTTAAGCACATTTACAACAGTGAAACAAAGAACCCCTTTGGTTTAGCTGAGAGGGACATAAAATCAGGGTATCATAACTTTTTATGTGTTTAATTTGAACATTTATGTTTTATGTTTCTGTGATCCAGTAAGCTTGTAGGAGTGCATTTTTACCTTTTATCCTAATGAGAGAAAAAAGTAATGATTGAGGTGGAACTGTTTTTTGTTGTCAGTCTGTTGGACTGCAAGTTTTTTTCTGTGCATCTCTTAACATAGTTTGTCATCTGTGCTGAAGAGTCACATTTTCATAAGAAAATGTGTACTTTAAACACATAAGAGTCACAAGAAAAGTTTTTACCGAGCTTGAAATCATCTGTGTACACGATAATCTACCCTAATACATCATATCAAGTTTTCAGACTTATCTGCCAACAAGGACAAAAGAGATGGGGATCAGCAGAGTATTTGATGATGTAAAGATTCCTGAGATCACATGTAGCTGCAAGCAGTGGTTGCATGTGTGAAAGAGCTCTTTGTGTGCAGCCAGGGTGCCTGGATTCAGCTAATCAAACGGATTAGAGACAGCTTTGAAAGTCTGCCTATTGGAACTGACCATCAGCACAAAAACAAACACGCTTTAGTGGCTGCAGCCGTCCACTTAAACTAAGGTGCCTGTTTTTGTTTGTGCATGTGTGCATGCACGGGTAAGTCTGCATACCAATGTACTGGACTATAAGGCTCTTTATGTCCTGGTCCCTGTGTGTGATCTGTGAAATTCGGCCAATTTCTGAACATATCCTCTCTCATAGGAGCAAATAAAGCAAACATATTGTTTAACAGCTGCTGGATTTCTTTTAATAACAAAGAAGATAAATGTTTTTCTGAGCTGTCACTATGTGTCCAAAGTGTTTTTGACCCAGATCCCATTATTTTCAGACCAGTCTGACACTTTCAAGTGCATCTGTTTGTACTTTGATGTCCGACCTAATTAGTGAGTAAAATCCCTGGCTAACTAATGTCCAGTGAAATGTAATCCTATGAAATTATCTCTGGGACAAAACGAGCGTATTCCATTATATTTCCTAAAGAAAGTTTGATCAAAATTACTTCAAACTGTAGACCAAGTGGTTAGAATAAAGGCACAGCCTATAGCAGGCAAGCTTGGTTAGCAAGATAGATCCATGCACTTCATGTGTGAATAGCAAACAGATCCCTGGCTCTTTGACAGTGTACTAATACAATTAACCACACAGCAAGCCAAATATTTTGTCAGATTTCATTAAAATGCCTCAAAAGGCACCAACACGACAGAGCTGTGGTAAAGCATTTATCTAATGGGTCAGAGTTAGGTCCTTTCCTTATTTCCAGTTGTTTCTTTGGTGTCCTACTTGCTCCTCTTGTTTTTCTCGGTTTATTAGTTTGGCATCTGTATTTGAGTCTTCTCCATTGGTCCTCATACACCAACAGGATGTATGAGCAGCTAAAGATGTTGAGTGACCTAGTCTCTTTGTTTCGACTGGCAACTAACAGATATGTTAAAAATGTTACAAATCTTATAACATTTATTTATTTTAATAAAAATGGGTATAGCATGAGCATTCTTTGAATTGAAATGCTCGGAAATCTGTTGGTAAAAGAGGGAAAAAAACATTTTATGAGCCTCAGTCTCTCCAACTCCAACTCCTATCAATGTGAAGTGATCTCTGCCATCACGCTACACTGCAGAATGTTACAATATGGCAGGAGTGCCACTAATGACCATTCCATACACCTATTTCTACAGGTGTGGGTTTACAGACACTGTTCAACAAGTTCAAACATTCGTTGATCTGTGTACAGCCCTCTGTCTTCATGGCGACTGTTTACATGGAGGAAGTTTATACGAAGACAAATGACGTAATGTCTGCACATTTCAGGCTCCTTTTTTACTTTAAACGTGGCTCTAAATGTTTACGCTACATCAGGTTTTAGTTTTATTGGCCATTTTTAATCTTTCTGGATGTGTTTGATCTAAAAACGATCACATTCATCCTAATCCCGTGAGGCTGAATGTCCTGCCAGACGATGTAAAGCAAGGTTTACAATAATGTAGCAAAAGCTCCAAATAGTTGGGCGATAAAATACATTTCAACACAACACGTTTCTGTGATTGATCGAATAATTCTTTCTGAGAACAGTGCAAACTGAGACACTCAGACAGGAGGGCTCCTGGCTTCCAAATTCTTACTTTGTTACCCAAGGTGAATGGATCTTTTTGTGCATGGATGTATATCTTCCCTTCATCTGTTTTTCTTAACTGCTTATCCAACTAGATGTGTAAATTGGGCAAAAAGTGGGGCACACCTACTCTATTATAAGGATGAGACAGAGAAACAGGGTAATAAAATAATTAGTCTCATAAGCATTTGTGTGAGAGCGAACCAAAGCACCTGAAGCATCAAGGCAGCAAAAAGGAGGGAGAACACACAGAAACAACCCAGAGCGCTGAAGGCAGATTTGAACGCTATTGCTGCAGTGAATATTTTGGAAAAGACGCAACACAAAAAATCTCTCTGGATTACTGAAAGTTTCTGTGAACCAAAAGGTCAGAGCATGATAGGAACAGGATTTTGGCTTATCAGCGAGGATATAGGCTTGTTGCACAGCTCCTGATCCTAAGGTTTGATTACTTGGTTTTCCCGGACTGGGAAACACCATGACTTTCCACTCGATCTACTCCACGTGCTTATGTGTTTGTATTTTCCTTTCACTGCGTTGAGGAATTTCCATTTAATGTTTGTTTAAAAAATGAGAAGGCCACACTGTGCAGGACTCGGCTTACCCTCGTGTCAGAATTGCAGCTGTTTTTGTGCCTTGCTGCTCGTATCAATCTCGTGTTGTGCTTTTACAGGCTGAACACCCACAAGTGTGGATGTGCATGTGCGTGTACACGGTCATCGAACTGTCTGGAAGTGATAAAGTTGAGAGGCCCCACGAGATGCAGAGAATGGGAAAACAAGCTTTTTCATCCAAGAGATGGACATATTCAGCACCACACCATCAAGGCCTCAGTGGAGATCACACAGAGTTAAATCACCCCGTTGGGAAATGACATGTCGGGCTCTATTTACTAACAAAGCACTCTCATGGATACAAATTGGACTGAAAAGGAAATAAATGCATGAACATGATTTAGTGATAATAAGCTAAAAATGAAATTGATGCAGTCCATTAGTCATCACCATAAATGAGCATTGCGACATTGTCTTCTTTTGCCATGTCCATTTCCATATAATGCAAGAGTGCCATAATCAAATCCAGCAGCAACCACAAGATACAGTTCTCACGCGGGTTTTCTAACTTTCACTTTCTCTCTCGCCCTCTCTCACTTTGTTATTGCATTAGGAAATCTAAGCGTGTCACCCTGCTTTACTGCATCAAATCTCTTCTGTGCTTAGCTCTGGTCTGCAGATGTGAATATTTGTTGTGGAAGATTTGTGTCTTTCAAAATCTTAGAACACAGAAAGCAACACCAGAGCCAAACCGGACACATAACAATTGTCTTGGCTTTTCATCCTTGTCTGACCACAGTGACCTTTCTCTAAACCATTGGATTCCACTGGAAGAAACTGTGATATGACTGTGCAAACTTTTGTTCCAGGAAAGGAGATGAAAGAACTTTAAATAACAATGAGAATATTGGTAAAGTTGTCTAAAATCTCTTAATCTAGAAAACGTTTCTCTTTCACGGTATGGCCCTGTCCACTCTAACATCGTAATGATATCTGATCACTTAAGCTCCTGTTATTGGGTTAAATACCCCTTGGTATTAACACAGATACTCTAGTTATTCTGGAGTTCTACATGTATTCGGGTTTGCTCACGTTTATACTCACAGTAACACATGTGGAGATCAAATGAGCAAGCAAATGAGCCGATAAATCTGATTAGATATGGAATATCTGACAACCACACATCAGTATGCATAAATATGAGTCATTCAACACTCATTTATTCAAAATAAATACTTGCTCAATGACAGACAGGTGGGATTTTGAGAGCCTTTTGCCCCCCATCCGATGAGTTTTCCATGATGATATTGCACAATTTTCTCACCCAGTAAAATTTATTGCATTCATTTACCATTAATTTTTATCTGAAACATAGAAAATGATTATGTTTTTCTGGTTTATTTTTAGCTATCACTATAGGATATTGCCCTTAAATATATCTAACTAAAGATTTCAGACAATTATGGTGGTTGCAATGTATTAATATTTGTCTCTGAGACAGTCATACAGGTACAGAGCTATATGACATGAGCTAAAGGGACTCAGTCTGTGGTGTGCAGTAACCAGAAAGGCAAGCAGAGACGATATCTACAGAAGGAATTAAACATATAAAAAATATTATGAAACTTCTTACATTCAGACATTCTCACAGATGTTATTCTGAAAGCACTGCCTGAGCATGCACCTGCTCAACTTGCCTGTTTTATTATAGACCAGATATCGTCAGAGCTGCCGTCTCCTCTCCATCATCATCAAAGTTTTCCTTGTTGATATACTAAAGTAGCTATTACCAACTTTTCATGCTCCATCTCCTCTACATCACACATGTTGGCCGAGGTGATTAGCAAGCGCAAACTCATCTGTTACGATGCTAATTCACCGAAGCTTGTTTACTTGCTAATGGTGACTGTGTTTCCATTTGAGGTGCAGTTCATACCTAATCTAGGAATAGTAAAACCAGAACCAGCAGCAGCTTGCCTCGCACGCTCGTATCCTTTCAGTGTACCGTCAAAGACCTGCAGTTTATCCACAGTGTGCAAACCACCAAAAAAAAAAAAAAGCTGCAGGCCTCTCATCTTGCCAACTTCAGTTAGTGTTAACGGGAAATGGACACACCCTCAGAGACAGACGCGACTACGCTGTTCTATGAGATTGAAGTATACACAGCTTTCGGTGACAATATTCGACTGTAGCCATAAGATGGCAGTAATAGAAAGGATGTATGCAAAAAATAATTGACAGGTTAGGAGCTTTATGATAGTGATGTCTAAGAAAAAAAAGAGAGAAATCACTTTATTTTGGTACTTTGGATTTTACATTTGACAGTTGTCCTGCTGTAATGCCACTGGACTCAATCCATGGCCATGACTCGATCCAGATACTAATAAAACATCTTAATTTCCTCCAAAAAAAAGTATTGCAGTCAAACATACTGTCCACCACTACTGTTGCTAGGTGAGTTGCAGTTGTAGGCTAGGCCATCCAATTTAACAGCGCTTACTTCTGACTTTGGCCAGGTCCTTCAAAGGAGGCAGCCCTTGAATTTGGATACAGCCAGTTTTCTGCTTTCAGTATTAGAGAGCATGTTTGAGCATGTTTGTGAACCACAGTGCCACCTTCTGAAGCCAAGAAAGTGCAGTTGTGGACCTTGCAGAGCACATGGTGTAACTAGCTTGTTTTACTTCAGATTATTCTTACACCTTGTTGCCTTGGAAACTGTTTGTCTGTGAGTATTTTGCGTAATTGTACTTTAAACACTAATTGAGGTACATTTTAAGTTTGATCAAATATAGTTCAAGTCAAATAACTGATATTTGGTTGGATGTGGAGAGCAGCATGATAAAAAAAAAAGTAAGTCACTGTGTCCCCTCAGCTTAACTTATTTCTTTACGCTAATTCATACAATTTGCTAATGAAAAACTTAAACATCCACATCATCAATAAGTTATTGCAGTGAAAGTCATATTAGTTTAGTGCTTCTTTGGCAATCGTGGCATCCAACATGACTCTGAGAAGGACACTGCATGGACAGGCCTATGCAGGTTTCAGCACCACACAATCAGGCTTCAGCACTTCAGCAGACTCTGGGAAATACCGCTCATGACTCTTTGAAACTAAAAGCTCCTCTGCTTGTGCAATTAGTTTTAAAGTATGAACCTGATCAAAAATTACAAAACAAATGGAAATGTTTTGTTCATCAATCCACTTCTGCACCCGGAGAAAATGTCTGTCCTTTGTGTCTCCTTGCAGATATTATTTGCATTTTTAGAAGTGGTTACATTTCTCTATGAGGCTACTATGTGTCTTCAAGCTGACTTTTTAACAGAATAGCAAAATGATTCGAACCAAATGCCCCCTCTCAAAGTCTGTCCAGTTCATACAGGCTGCTACCAACCCTGGAGGAGTGACTTTTTATTTTCTTTTATGTTCCTTTCCAAGGATTTGAGCTATATAGTAAATGGGAGCACAATAATGTTGAATATTAATGTTATGAATATGTTTTGCAGTTTTACAGAAAAAGAATTACAATACTATTGCTTACAATTACTTATGAGAAGCTCTGAGAAAGTTAAGAAAAGTAGCAACTTGTTTTCACTGGAAAAGTTCGTAGCGTCAGCTATCTGTCTACCATTGAAAATGGAAAATGCAAGGACAGAACAGACATGTGCTGTACTTGAAGTTATCTGTAGAGGCATTCAGAGCTACTAATGATGGTTAGAATCCAAAATGAAGACATTAAGTCTTTCCCTCAGCCAGTTGTGTTTGTATTATCGATGGATTTCATTCAGTTTCCTATGATTTTCATTTTTCATTCAACCCAAACAGTACTGTCTCTTCTTGTTTCTGTTCCACACAAAAAACAGTGCCAAATTGCTATCAAATATGTCACTAATCCACTGGATGTTCTGAGCTGTGCCTCTTATGCTGCTAATTCAACCAATTATACCAGGAAGTCTGTTCCCTGTTTCCTGGCTTATGTTCCCCTCGTCCCAGTGGTTCCCAGAGTCTTGCTGCTTCCAGCTGGCATGGCTGAGGGAGCTGGGACAACTGGGATCCTTGACCACCCGGATTATAGCAACCCAGTCATTATCATCAGCAGCCCATCAAGACAAGGAGTTTTCCGCGTCAAACTCCAAGGAAATCGCTCTCCCCCCAACCATTATTCCAATTGTTGCTTCATACTTGGATATGAAACAGAACTGTTCTCAAATCCTTGACTTTGTATAACTACTTCCTTTAGTAAGTAAGTGGTTTGGACATATCACTGACTTGTCTGCTAAACCTCATACTGTACCTGGCCATTAAAAGCCCAGAGTCCATCTCCAGAATGACACTGTTTAAACTGATTTTGGCATGCAGGCTATGTATTCTCAGTGGATAGCGTTCCCTCATTGGCCAGTGAGATCACAGGACGACTGTGGATTTGAGAGTCAAAAAAACAGGAAAAGGCTTTCAGCAGCAAGACCGTTCCAAATTTGGGAAGCATGCAGCACGAAAAAAAGTGTCATCTATCGGCCCCGGTTGCTTCGAAAAGTTTGTAGCACTCTCCCAGTTAACCATCTGTGCACAAGTTGTGTTTGAAAGTGTCGAATCAGGCTGTAAAACTGAAGATCTGACAGAGAAATTACTTGTGGTCTGTCAAACATAGGTCAGTTATATGATTGACAGAAATATTGCAAGTAAAGCTGGTTTCTGGTTTCCTGGAATTGTAAGAAACTTCCAAGTTGCCTTGCAGATTGTAAAAGGGATATTACATTGGATATACAGTACATTATGTGATAATTGACAAGATGATACCAAAATCCATGACCAAGAGGTGTTTATTTGTGCTTGTCACTAACATATCTCCTAATTCTTTATATCATACATTTCAAGAGGGGAAAAAATAATTAAAACAGATTTGTTTGCAGTTTTTTTTTTTTTAATTAATCTTATTACAAAGTCTGTAGGATTATTAGGGACACATATGGTAAAAAATATACATTTTTGATCATATTCTCAAAACACTATTTTGAGAATGAAGTTGAAATGTGGAATTAGAGTTGTCGTTTCAAGCGAAACAACTGCTTTGGCTCTTATACCCTCTACAAAATGTGTAAATGAGCTTTCTGTAAATGAGTTAGCAAAACGAATTGATCAGCTGTCTTATTGTGTCTTGTGATACAACATACATCCTCTTTATTGCACAAGGGTGTGACCACCAGTATCCTTGCATCTGTCCACTGCCAGCTATTTAATTTTGTATAAATCTGGCCAACTGTTCCACGTTTTTGTCGATTTTCCTTCTGACCAGATGCAGCTTTCTCCACAATCCTTTCAACTTCCCTATACTGGTCGCCACACTGCACTTATGTGCTAGAAGAGAAATAATTTCCTTGTAACTAAAACCACTAAAGTAAGATTTCACCATCTCATTTACATAGGGCATTTTGTAGAGGGTATAGCATATAGCAGCCCCAAATCAGTTTTTACTCACTAATGAAACATGCAGTGCAAATTCAAGGAGGGAGCTAATTATCAGCTATTATATTTTGACAGATGATTATAATATATTTTAACATCCTTATCTGTTTTGCAGCTTTAACAATCAGATATCCCAGTGTCACCCGTAACAAGGTCCGGATCATTTGAAACCCTAAAACATGCTCTAACTGAAAAATTCCACATGTTAAAGTGAATAATATAATTTTTAGACTTATTTTATTTTGTGTGCATACAAATTATAGAGTTATGAGTTAATTTTTTCTTTTCCTTGTTTCTTAGATGTTGCCTAAAAAGTAGGCTTTCTATTATGTGATAGCATCCAGCTCAGACCTTTTGTGTTCCTTTCATATATGTTGTTCCTGCTAAATGCCTCTAATCAGCCTGTTTTTATAACACATAACCATCTCCTGTGCTATCCAAACACATGCAGCACTTTGTCACAGCAGCGATACCTCTGCACAGTCAGTGCCACTTCTGGAAAGGTCAGAGTTATTATTTTCCAGAGTGGCTGTGGGTGCAATAATGGGAGTCTGGCAAGTGCAGATGCAGGAGATTTTTCATGTTTAACTTCAGACTATGAGTAAAAAGTCATAGAAAAAGAAAAACTAATATCCAAAAGATGAGACGGAGCATTATAAAAAAAATAAACATGCAAATCTTCTGTAAGAACTTCAAAGTGAGCCATCTGCAAATGAATACAAAGCACCTTTTGAGAATGTTTCATCAGTTATCTTTTCACGAATAACAAGTCAAAATCTTCAGGTGCTCAAAATAATAATACAGCACCACACACTGAGCCTGATGCTTTATTGTTCACATAAATTTAGTTTTCCAGTTTTCCCTGATTGGTACTCACCATCGCATGTTTGAAGAGTGCTCAAATAAAGAGACTTGTTTGGCCTGGTTGTGGCCTCCTTGTACAGAAGACTCTTGCCTTTGCTGTGCGTTGCCCCATGAGAAAGCCTAACAGCCAGACTCTGAATGTCGACCCTTCATGCTAGTAGTAAAAAAGAGCCAAATGCCTAAGAAACTAAAGTAAAAGAAGCAAAGACCTTCCGTGTCATCTCTGTCTTTCCTCTTTCATGCCATCTGTCATTCTCCTTCAATCTTGCCTCATGTCTCCCGGAAAGTCCTGGTGGTTGGAGTGCTAATTTAACATCAGAACATGAAGTGAGAGGCCAGCAGCAGCAGCAGCAGCAGCTCAGAGTTCACTCAGATGTCTGATGGAAACTCAGCGCAGCTTTGTTTAATGGATACTTTATTTATTGATCCCCATGGGGAAATTACTTGTTTTTCTCTGCATTTGACCCATTCACTCAGTGAAGCAGTGGGCAGCCCACTAAGCAGGCGCCCGGGGAGCAGTGTGTAGGGACGGTACCTTGCTCAGGGGTACCTCAGGGTAGCCGTTAAGTGGATTCGAACCGCCGACCTTCCGATCATGGGGCGACCACTTTACCTACTGAGCTATCCCTGCCCCTTACACATTCATTCAGGATCATTTGGCTCCAAACTGTTTGATTTTTTGTTGACGCTGGATTCCGTTTACCCTTTCCCCTCCATTTGTTGTATTTATTGTAAGCTTTCGGAGTCATATGGATTTGAAACGATTTGTGCGCATTTTGCCCGATTACGCCCTCCCTGGACCCCCATGCATGCACTTACACTCAAATGTACAAGAGCATAATATAACTCAGTCAAAGAGTGATGAATGTGTGGTTTCACAAGCGCCAGCACAGCTGCTACGGTGGTTAATAGCCCATGCCTTTGACTTGCATCCTTGCTCCTTCTTTCACTCTCACTCTTACACACAATTAATCCAGTGCCAGTGTAACTAAGCCACATTCTGGTTGTGAGGTAGTCTGTGGCAGAACTCCATTAGTTTTGGCCCAAACGGGACGACTTTGTTCCAGCCTTTACCAGCAGCGCCGGTTCACAAACCTCTTGATCTGTCAGCAGACTAATGCCTTGTGGATTTGTACTGATTGACTAGAATAACCACACTCTCTACGCATTCCAGAGTTCGTCTGTAACCAAGACTAATCCTATAAGCCCTAATAGACATTATCACTTTACTCTGAAAACCACACACGATTTACTTCATCCCTTTTCCTCTGATCCTGCAGCCAAGTAGCGATGTATTTAAAAGCAGCGATGGGAAAGCACGAATATGCAGGTGTTAAATAAGCAATACTTCATTATTAATGATAGCTGAAAATGAATAAATAAACATGATGTGTTGTTCTGTTCCTCTCAGGTTCTCAGCTCCTCTGCCTGTTGTCTACCAGTCCATTCAGAGCTTTTTACTGCCGCTCGTCTCTCTTCCTCCCAGTGTTTGACTTCGGATGACTATGCCTGCTGTTTTTGAGTTCTGCTTTTCATTTGCTTTATGAGACCAACTGTAAATTCCTGAGTGAGTTGTGTCTCACAGTGGACTGCATCCAGTTTTTCTCTTACTCCACCAAATTCTGCCTCCTCCAGCTTTACAGACTGGCAAGCGCTTCCCCTGGCACACCTTATGCTCTTTCTGTTTAGCCTGGGAAAAATTGGACCACCAATTACGAGGTGATAATTATATTCAGCACAGCTGATGAAGGGCCGACTGCGGGTAATGATGCAGGGTTCCCTTGCTGTTCTTTTCCCTTTGGAGGTGTGCAGCTTAATGAGCTTGGAAAAGCTTGGTGTGTTCAACAAACACATTGATGTAAAAGTACTAAATAAGATACTTTTTTCTTTTCTTCTTCTGAATGTTCCAGATCTGCCACAATCAAGTGATTGCTGCAGAAAAAGACAGAATACATGAGAAAGATTGAATGTTTTTCTTGAAGTTTGAATGAGTGAGTTAGCAAGTTTTTCTTCAACTTTATGTTTTTCTCCCAGTGTGTCTGCATGTGTTTGCGGTCTGAGTGTTTTTAAGCATGTGAGCAGGGGAAGATGGAGAGAAGTGGAGCCAGACATGGTAACTGAGAAAATGGAATAATATAGTGAGGTAGAGCGTGTGTTTGCGATAGGCTGGCCAAAGGAGGTTCTTTAGACATCTGTTAATGATTTTGCAGATGTGTGTTGGGGACATAGAGGGGCGAGTTTCACTGTAACAACAGAAGCTGCATTGTGCTTTGTCTAATTTGGGTGCATTACATTCTTTTTTTGTGATGCAGGAGTTCCAAGAGTTGGCTCCAAGTGTTTAGTGAATGGCTTTTATCACTTAGAGTGAAGTGTCAGAGCATTAAATGTCAGTGCAAGAATGCACAGTTGCACAGGCGCATGCATATATATATACACACACAAGAAATTTTAATTCTTCATAAACCAGTAAATGCTAGAAAGGTCTCGGGTGTGTGCTACGGCTTCCGTCTAATAGGAAAAAGTCAAAGGTCGGCACAGAGTCTCTTCACAAGAGGATATGACATTTGCACATAGGCATATTGAAAATGCGCAGCTCATGCGAGACACGTTTGATGTGCAAATAAAAAAAGGCTTTACCTTTGCTAAAGGACCGTGTTAAAACTGCACATCGCAGGATTGAGTTTTACTGTGAAAAAGAAATGTTATGACAAAAATGCTTTAAATGGGGTTTCAGTGTCAGTGAACTTAAAAGAGTCCCTCTTTTTTCCTATGACATCCAGAGAGGAGAGAGGGAAAGTGGCAATAAAAGATGTATAGAAATAGAAAGAGTGGGGTGGAAGGTGAAAGAATGCCACAGACAGCAGTGGTGGTGGGAGGGGAAGTGAGGCTTTGGATAGAAGCGGGATTGAGTAGTTGACGGCTTGAAGGGTTTACGTCTGACAGCTCAGTGTGCATCACTGATCCCACTCTGCTCTCAGCCCATACACACCCGTCCCCCTATTATAGCTCCTGCATTCAAAAGCCCTTTCCCACTGGGAAGGTCAAAGCCCCATTAAGAGAGCATTTTGTTGCTATTTTGTGTTTGCTGTTGAGAAAGTGAGTGGAAAGGGCAGCCTGGTAATAAAAAGAATTTGCTTCTGCTGCCCATCTCTTTCCCATTTCAGACGTCAGTAAATCTCAAATGGGACGTCCCTTCGCCCACACACTCAGGCACTAAGACGTGTCTAGACAGAGACATTTTGTGCGTCCATATGAAACAAATCAATTAACCAAGATCTGCTATGTCACAGATGTTTGGGTAATAATCAAGAAGAAGGAAGACTTTTGAACTTTTTTGTTTTTATCTGTGTGTGACCCTGTGTGCACATATGTTTGCATGTGCATACATATGTGCTGATTTTTATGCTTTTATGTTTATTGGCACAGGTGCAGTGCTTCAGCACAGTCCTTGACTTTGAACATGCCAGATCAGGAAGTCAGCAGAAACAGAAGGGGTTCTGATGAAAGAGAAGCTGAATACCAGTGAAGGTGGAGGTGAATGTTTTTTCTTACACTAGATGGGATCTGGAAGTGGCTTTAGTGTCCATGTGGCTGAGCTTTAAGTCAGTAATTCTGAAGTACAAATGTAAACATTAGATCACGACAAGAGGCATTTAACTTATGGAGAATTCCCTGCAGGTTTGACTTGTCCTGTTCTGTCTATAATCATTAATGTGCCTAATCCTCTTTATGTAATTATTGTTGGTCGGCTGTTTAACCCCTTCACCGTGAAGCCCCTTATTTGCGGTTAATATGTGAAAGGTAGGGCAGCACGGTGGCACGGTGGTTAGCACTGTTGCCGCACAGCAAGAAGGTCCTGAGTTCAATTCCACCATCAGGCCGGGGTCTTTCTGTGTGGAGTTTGCATGTTCTCCCCGTGTTTGCGTGGGTTCTCTCCGGGTACTCCGGCTTCCTCCCACTGTCCAAAGACATGCAGCTTGTGGGGATAGGTTAATTGGATAATCCAAATTGCCACTAGGTGTGAATGTGCGAGTGAATGAGAGTGCGAATGGTTGTCTGTCCCTGTGTGTTGGCCCTGCGACAGACTGGCGACCTGTCCAGGGTGTACCCTGCCTTTCGCCCCATGACAGCTGGGATAGGCTCCAGCACCCCCCGCGACCCTGAAAAGGATAAGCGGAAGCGAATGGATGGATATGAAAGGTATAGCAGCGGCTAGTTTCTGATTTTGCATTGGCTGCAAAAGGATGGGGAGCTTTTTGGTCCACTCCTTGTAAAACCCACACAAAATGTGTAGCAAGCATGTAATCAAAGTCACATAAAGTCTTGTGGACACAGTTTTCCCTACAATATGTCAGTATTTATAGTACAAGTTTGTGTTCTTTATACAGTAAATGTAAAAATGGATTTTGAAACTTCTTGGCTGGGTTGTCTGAAGTAGACAACCCAACAGGGGTGATCAGAGCAGAGTGATCGGCTCCAGGAAGTGACTGGGCGTGACACAGGAAGCAACTACTTTAGCGTTTGGTTTGCACTGAATGTTGCTTGCTGTTTGGATAAGAGGACAGAAATACATCAGTCTAAAAAGAACAGGCTCGGGAAATGCTGCACAGTGACACCATAAACTGGCCATCTTTTATGGAATAGTGTCTAATACTGAATTGCAGTAATAGACTATTGCTCTGTTTGTTTGAGGGTGCAGACTTGCATGAATTTGACTGGAGTCTATGCACAGCCTTAAATGTTTGGTAGCCTGTGGTAGACACAGTGCTGTAACTTCAGCCACATCATTCACTGAAAAAACAATGATGTCATTTCCGAAAGCCCGTACTTGGGTTACTTGGGTTTCTTAGTCTTTTGCTTTTGCTTTCCCCCCCTGTTTTTTTTTTTTTTTTTTTATCTTTTTTTGCTTTCCCTCGAACCCCACTGGAGTCTCTGGATTGAGGGCTCTTTGTGGTGAAGTTTAACATAGCACTGGCTGCTGGCACCAGCCAGTGTGGCCTCTGCTGGGTTTCCTGGTTTGCTTTTAAACCTAATTGCTCACCACATATGTGACAAATGACGCCAGATGCAAGAATGGGGAGAAATCCAGCTCCCTCAGATTTATGAGCTCCAGAGAAACAGTTGGCCTTATTTATAGAAGCCTTTTTACTGGACCTGGCCCCAGGGAGTGGAGAGTGACTTGACCAAGTGCCAATGTGCACCGTGGCACATGTGATCCATTAGGTATACTGGAATAATTCACTCAGGTATGTGGAGCAGCAAGTTGTCCGGGGTGCGTGTGTATGTGTACGTGGAAATGTGTTAATAGTGCAAGAAGAGGTGGAAAAAATTTCAATATCAGAACAAAGCAGAGTAAAACAAATTTCCTGTCACGTGTTTTTAGTGGATAAGCTTGTATGTTACATTCATTGGAAAATTAAAAACCTGTGCTGACTACATTAAAATTGAAAATGCAGAAAGAACTAATTATTATTGAACTAATAACCGTTATTGCTTAGTTACATTTCAAGTGGACTAATATTACAGCCTTATCTAAAGAGAAAAGCCAAAGCAATTTAGATGGTCTTTCACCTGCATCCTTCTCATTGATGTTGTATACTGTCGTCACTCTTAAGTTGGCGATTTCTAGTAATAAAAGAAAAGGGAGGAGAAACTGGAAAAACCAAGCAATATGGTGCAATTCAGTGTAATGCAATGCCTTCATACATGCTCAATCATCCAGAAAGTTGATTCTGTTCCATCTGTACATTGTGTTTTCAGTGGGAGAAATGTTTTATCAGTTGACTTCTTCACTTTGAGCTGACTGCAGGTCTCCCTCCACACATGTATCTTCCATTTTGGCTTCTCTTCAGTGGCTCCCTGTTAAATCCAAAATCAAATTTAAAACCTTTCCTCACATGTGGGTCTTGGATAATCAGGTCCCATCTTACCTTAAAGACCTCGTAGTACCATTTCACCTTAATAGAGCCCTTCACTCTCAGACTGCTGGCTTACTTGTGGTTTCTAAGATGTTTAAAAGTAGAATGGGAGGCCTCCAGCTTTCAGCTCCTCTTCTGTCGAACCAGGTTCTACTTTGCATTTGGACCATGGAAACCCTTCCAAGTTTTAAGCTATGGCTTTAAAGGTTCCTTTCTCTAATAGTTAGGGCTTCACTCACGTTTTTCATTCGCTATGTATTTATACACCACTCTGCCTTTAATCATTAGTTATTATTAACCCCCAGCTGGTAATGGCAGATGGTCATCCCTCCGATTGAATTGAAATTAGCCTAATGACCAAAGCTAGCATCATTGACTAACAATAGACCAGGAGTTCAGTTTCATGATCATTAAAAAGCTAATTGCCATGACCACTGGTCAACAAATTCATGGCCAAAGCCTGGTCAGTGTGCTGCTTACAGCTTATTTATCCAGTCCAAAATACACAGCAATGACGGTACAATGGCGTTTATGTGCACTGCCTCCATCGTGGATTGTAAAGTCAGGATTGGTGGGGCTGCTCCAACTTTCCAAGCTGGAAATTTGACTTTAAGGGGTATTCCAGTTGAAGATTCTTACTGGGAACTTAGAAATTCCAACTTCTGACTTCAAATGGTACGCACCATTTGCTGCCAAACCCTTGAAGTAGAGCTCTTTACAGCTGGCTGATACTTATCACCCAAGTACAGTTGTCTTTTCCACTTTGACGCTATTGCTTGGTGCAACAAAAGAAAATCAAACATATAACACAATCCGCACCACAGTACCATTATTATACTGTTGTATAGCATTATTGATGCCATTATTAGATCCATGGCTCTGTACATGTGTATTTTATAACCACCATACACACACAGCTGCAGACCATCAAAAAAGTGTTATGTTCCTGAATTATCACTCTGAAATGGTTATAGTGCTTCTGCTTTATAGTGTCCTTCAGTTGCTCCTAGTTATTACTATTTTTTAGTTTACTAGTATGGATAAAGCCTTTTGTGACCCACACAAGGAAAAGTGCAATCAATGTTTGCACAGAAAAAAAAATGATTCTAGTTCAAAGACTGGTGAGAGACCCTTAACCTGGAGCAGCATTTAGACTGATTGGCGGCATGTTTGATGCTGCTTCTTTGACTCCTCTGTCCTGTCTCAGCTCCCTCAGGTATGCAGGGCAGGGGTTCTTGGCATCTGCAGCTTTAGACTGCAGCCCATATGAGCCCTCATTTACTACATGTCTGCTTTGCTGAGCTCACAGGAAATTAGGGAAGAAAAAAAGAAAAAGCAAAGCTTAAACTCACAGACAAAATTTGACCATTTTTGTGTTGCTGTGAGAACTTGGTTCTGCGATATTTAAATTGAATGAAAAACAGGCGCGAAAGTGTTATTGCACTGATTTTCCACCTATTTGCTGAGTGGTGTGCTGAAGTGATGACTTATAACAGTAAATAAACACTCTCAGCCCTCTTTTGAATGCTAAGAAACTCAGTACAAAACTTGTAAACATCACTGATGGCAGCCTGATGTATTTACTGCGGAACAATACTAACAAGTTTTTATGAGTGTTGTGGGAGTGCAGTGGTGGGTGGTGAAGGTAAAAAAGGAGAAAGATTAGAAGCTGCACTAGTTTGGGTGATAAAAGCTTTCCTCATGGTCCTAGATCACAGCATAGTAAATGGCCCCTCTTTTTCTGCAGCTCATGCCAAGTGCTTTTCTTCTTTCTTTCTTTTTCTTTGTCAGTGCTGTTTATAAATTATAAACTCAACACACAGGCAGACCACAGAGCTCTAACAACAGGTATTCATTTTGCTCCCTGGGCAAATTCTCTATCCAGAAAGGAACACAGCAACTTAAATGGAAGCGTGATGTGTCTTTACTTTGTTCTCCAACAATCTGTTTTAATTATATACTGACACTATTGTGCATGCTTTTTTAACACCTTTATGTGATATTTTTGTTTTTCTGGTTATCTATTCTATTCTAATCTATTGTAAGCCTTTGTAATAGTAAGTTTGTTTGTTTTTTCTTTTAATTATAAAAATATATTTGGTGTTGTTGACTTGGACACCCAAGTTTGTGAGTCCAATACCTGAAGAACGATGCAATTAGGACTTTGTCATTGATACCACAAGTGCATTTGCTAGAAAATCTCAGACAAGTTCAAATCCTGGTGACCTTGAACTCAAGGTCAAGGGTGGAGGTCAGGTTTTCTGAAAACTTGGCCTAGGATTTTCTAATTGATACCACAGGTGCATCTGCCAAACAGTCTCGGACGAGGTGACCTTGACCCCTGATCCCCAACTCCCATTGAATTTTTGTGTCAAATTTGATGAGAAAAAACTTTTGAAAAAATGTTCTGATATGAAATAAAACTGTAGCTTTATCCAATCTGAAACCTTTATTGTCTGGTTAAAACATGGGACAGACTGGAAATGCTTCCGTGTCCCCTCAGAAGAGCTAGAGGTCCTGGCATCTCTGCATACTCTAATGAGTAGTGTAGCCTGGCTGGGTAGATTTTACAGTAAATAATATGGTACATATGCCAAAGTCAACAGAATGGAATTCTTACTGTCGCTTTTTTATATTTTTTAACTAAAACTAATGACATAAGTAAAAGACAAAGTGGAATTAGAATGAAGTGATTAATACAAAGTGTTACTTGGTTACTTGATTACTTAAATACTCTATAGTTGAATGTGTGTGGAAAATTTCTCACAGGGAAAAATCCAACAAGTCATAAAGTCAAAAAACACTAATGTAGCTCAAGCTAAAAAAAATAACAGGGGGAACACCCAGTGGATGGTTGTCATGCAATCGTTTTGAACATATCTGCAATTAATGCACTGCACTTTTTTCTGTGTGTGTTTTGATGGCCGTGCTTTCCTTTGCAGCTCCGATTCAACTTTACTAACTTCCTTTTTCTCCCTCCACTGAGTGACTGATTACATTTAGATGAATTTTGAGATTTAAAATAAGTGGCTTGGCGCTTAGGGTTTTGTTGCTCTTGAGTGACACTCCACTGGGCTTTTTCACTTAATCCCTTTTTATATGGACAAGCCAGGAGAAACCAGCTGGCACCAGTCAGTGACACTGTGGAAAAGTGAATGCTTTTGTAACTCCTGATGCATGCTCTCATTGTACAGGGAGGTTTTGGACCACATCCGAGAAGGTGGTGATACGGGCCCTGATCACAGTTAATGCACTGCATGATAAGCTTAGAAAGCACGCCAAACTGTGGCTGGAGAACTGCGGAGGTCAGTCTCAAGAATCAAATTCCTCCATTATGATGGAGTGATGAAAGAGTAGTGTTGGGGAGCAAGGAGGCATCTGAAGGAAGGAGTGGAGAGAAAGATTGGAGACGGGCGTAAACTGCATACTGTCAGGACAGGAGAACAGGTGAGAAATGAAGAATGAGGCCGATAAGATTTTACAGACAGATCAGTGATATTTAATGATATGGGAAAGGAAAGGCAATCATTTAAGCTTTAGTATTATAAGTTTATGACCCTTTTAAGTGTTAGCCTCATGTGAGTCATGTGTCTGTGGGAACAACCCACTCAGAGGCTTAAAAAATGAGGGAGCATGCAAACACATACTGTATATCTTTACACATAAAACACAACTTTGTAAGAGTGATTGGATCATTTCTGGTGTTTTTACCACAAGCCATGGGAAAGTGAACAAATACAAGACCACAAAGCAGCTATTGTGAGATTCAACCTCTACATCAGACAAGGAGAGCATCACAGAGGGAGCTATCAGTAGAAAACAACTACAGCCTGTGGACCGAACTGATTTATTAGATTTTTAATGTGATAGTGCAACCCCAGGTGATAGTAAAGTTCACAGCTGGTATTTCTCATAAAAAAAAACATAGACAAGGCTACTTCCACCTTTTCGCCCCCTTAAGCCACTGCAAAAATCCCTAATCAGCTGACCCCAAGTGGCCCAGTCCTGTAGAAGCCTGTTTGAAGTCCATCTAATCCTTCTTTATGATGTGTGTCTTTTTTGCTTCTGGAGAGATTTCAGAGGGAGTGAGAACCGGTAAAGCCTACTGCTTACACACATGGAGGAAGTTATGTCCTTTCACATACCCTGCAGTGCTATCATAAGACACATCAGCACTGAGCGGGGCTCTCTCTGTGAAAACACACAACCTGTATGGTACCGGTGTGAGCTGTGGAGACTGGTCCGACTGAGGTCCAATAATATTAAACCACATCGTATACTCACGCTCAGTGATTTGCTTGTGTTGTAACGGTGAGAACTATTTAAATTTTTATTGACTAAGGCGAGTGAATAACAATGATCACTTGTGGCTGATTAATGGATATTTTACTGAAATGTAATCCAAATAAAACAAAAGTGCTGGGTATAGGAAATTAAGGTATGAGAAAGAAAGCAAAAGAACTTGCATATTTACATAACTTTTGTAGATTTGATAAAGCAATTAGGTATCACTCGATTAGAATCTGTGATGCATTTCTAGGTTTAAACCCTAAAGAAAGGAGTTGAAATAACTGAATATAAACTTCTCCACCCTTACATTTAGCGCATATATATATATATATATATATATATATATATATATATATATATATATATATATATATATATATATATATATATATATATATATTAGGGGTGCAACGATACGCAAAATTCACGGTTCGGTTCGGTTCGATACTTTGGTGTCACGGTTCGATATTTTTTCGATACAAAAAAAATGTTCATGCCTTTTTAATTTGTCATTTATTAAAATTATAAATATATATTTTAACTCAAAAGTACAGTTTTTAAATTTAACCCTAACCCTTGTGCGTGTTTTTTATTTTGACAGCGAATGCGCACCTGCGGAACACTTATGTGCAGCCCTGGTTATTTAGCTCGTCATATTGCAGCCACAGAAATTCTTTTGTCCATGAAACCATAAAGCTGCACTTTCTTTTTGCCTTATAGTCTGATTTGTCATAACTTCTCCGTTTTGTGGTAAGCTTTTCTTTGGCTGTCACTTCTTCACCCTGACCTGTCTTATTTGGCTCAGCAGAACTAAAATATATATCTGTCTGTGAAGGTTCTCAGTCATCCAGGTCATCGTAGTCAAATATATATCCTGCTGCTTTTACACACGCACTCACATAAGCTCAGCGATTCTCTGCACGATCAACCTCTCACATGTTTAAGCTGCGGGAGATTTCACTTGTCATGTTTGCATAGTAAGCTAACGATTGATAAGACGATGTCAGAGGAATTGGTGCACAAATTATCATCACTCACAGATCAGTGCTGTCGCTCTCTATACACAGTTCACGCGATTGCAAAGTGAAAGCAAAAAAACAAGCGCAAATTCAAACGCGATTGCAATATGTCACATATTGACAGTGGCTCACCGATGCCAATGACATAATTACCCAGCTACATTTCTGAAAGAATGCAAAAGCATTGACATATATTTTTCCTTCCTACAATAGCCCGACGGGCAGGGCAGAGATAGATTTTGGTAGCCCGACTGAAAAAAATCGCTAGCCCCAGGACGTCGGGCTAGCGATATTGTGAGCCCTGTATCTGATTGAGGAATCACTCATCTTTGGAAAAGAGAGTTTATTACAGAGAAATGTCTCTTTCCAAAATAAAAGCTATACTATCCGCTTCTTCTGGGCTATATTCTCAGCAGCATATTAAACACATAAGGAGAATCATGTGCTAACAGCTGTCTAAATGACTCGGCTAAAGTTAGTAGCATGCTTGTTGTTTTTGTCTTTGCACTAGGATGATGTCGGCGTAAATGTGCAGTCATATTCGTTGTGTTCCCACTAGTGCTTTCAGGTTAATCTCGTTGAAATGACCTTAACGCCACAGCACGGCAAATCTCCGTTAATGAGCTACCGCCGATCGCCCCGTGCATGGGGCTAGACGGCCAACACGTTAACGAGCTAACTGCGCTAACACACTAGTTCCCACCCATGTAATTGAGCATTGCATGGCACATCCAACATACTGTTTTACTTTAGTCCATGACTCGCTTATTCAGGGTCATACGTCACATGAAAACCAAAATAATTCCAAAAGCCAGATCTGAATGAGGGTGGGGGAGGGCGGGGGAGGTGCCCTGCGCTCTTCCTTCTGACGATGCTGTCTGTGTGGAGCGCTCAGTGGATCTGCGCTCGACAGTGCAGCCCAGGCGGAGTAGTCGAACGCAGATTCACTGAGCGCTCCACACAGACAGCATCGTCAGAAGGAAAGTTGATCAAATAAATTACAAATGTTGTATTGTTCGATACATATGCGTACCGAACCGAAAGCACTGTATCGAACGGTTCAATATCGATACGAATATCGTTGCACCCCTAATATATATATATATATATATATATATATATATATATATATATATATATATATATATATATATATATATATATATATATATATATATATAAGGAAGGGGGCCGGGGACTGGTGAGTGTCAGCACCACAGTCCAGGATGAGACAACGAACATCCAAGAATACATTGGGAAAATGGCCCCAACTGACCGAGTGCTCAGTGAATACCTCAGGCAGCAGAAACCCAAGAAAGAGGAGGGAGACGAGGAACCATCATGGAAGGACAGGCCCCTGCACGGTATGTACCACCGGCAGATAGAGGAGGTGGCTGATATCCAGAAATCCTACCAGTGGCTGGACAAAGCTGGACTGAAAGACAGCACAGAGGCACTAATCATGGCAGCACAAGAACAAGCTCTGAGTACAAGATCCATAGAGGCTGGGGTCTATCACACCAGGCAAGACCCCAGGTGCAGGCTGTGTAAAGATGCCCCAGAGACAATCCAGCACATAACAGCAGGGTGCAAGATGCTAGCAGGCAAGGCATACATGGAACGCCATAACCAAGTGGCCGGCATAGTGTACAGGAACATCTGTGCCGAGTATAACCTGGAAGTCCCGAGGTCAAAATGGGAGATGCCCCCAAGGGTGGTGGAGAATGACCGAGCTAAGATCCTGTGGGACTTCCAGATACAGACGGACAAAATGGTGGTGGCTAACCAACCGGACATAGTGGTGGTAGACAAACAGAAGAAGACGGCCGTAGTGATCGATGTAGCGGTTCCGAATGACAGCAATATCAGGAAGAAGGAACACGAGAAGCTGGAGAAATACCAAGGGCTCAGAGAAGAGCTCGAGAGGATGTGGAGGGTGAAGGTAATGGTGGTCCCCGTGGTAATCGGAGCACTAGGTGCGGTGACTCCCAAGCTAGGCGAGTGGCTCCAGCAGATCCCGGGAATAACATCGGAGATCTCTGTCCAGAAGAGCGCAGTCCTGGGAACAGCTAAGATACTGCGCAGGACCCTCAAGCTCCCAGGCCTCTGGTAGAGGACCCGAGCTTGAAGGATAAACCGCCCGCAGGGGCGTGCTGGGTGTTTTTATATATATATATATACACTCAACAAAAATATAAACGCAACACCTTTGTTACTGCTCCCATTCCCCATGGGATGGACGTAGAGACCTAAAATTCATTCCAGATACACAATATAACCATCCCTCCCAAACAGTGGTCACAAATCAGTCCAAATGTGTGGTAGTGGGCACATCTGCTATATTGAGATAATCCATCCCACCTCACAGGTGTGCCACATCAGGATGCTGATCTGACATCATGAGTACAATACATGAGCGGGACACAGAAAGGAATTGGCAAGAATACCAGAGGCGCAAAACACCAGCTACTGGTAGTAGGGATGGGTATCGAAAACCGGTTCTTGTTGAGAACCGGTTCCCACTGTTTCAATTCCTTGGAATCGTTTGCCACTTTTAAAAACGATTCCCTTATCGATTCCAGTCGCCCCGAATGACGTCATCACGTTGAGTAGCGTCTTTTACCCAGTAGGAAACACGGCGCCTGAGCGGCACAAACGCTCAAAAGTTTGGTTACACTTTATGAGAAAGGATGACAACAGGGCAACGTGCAATACTTGCAAAGTAGAGATTTCATCAAAGGGAGGAAACACTACGAACATGCAAAAGCATTTGCTCAAAAAACACGCGATTGCTTTCAACGAATGTCGTGTTTTTGATCCGCTCCGGACTAGCGAAGCTCAACCCAGCAGCAGCGGTAGCGTTTCCACGTCCTCTCCCGTTAATACTGCAGGTAACTAATCAATTAGCATTGCATATTATGTTAGCGCGATTTACCTTATTACAAAACCTGCTATTACTGTGCGTTGCATTTAGATAACCATGATGAGAGAGACAGAATCTGGCTGGCTCAGATGCTGGCAGTTCTCGCTGCAGTCTACCGGTAGCGTCTCCTTTCAGGCCAGGATAGACGAATGTCACCGAGCAGTGTCTAAGTTTGTGGTCAAAGGCTTGCACCCATTTGCCACAGCACATGCCCCCGATTTCACTTTGGTAAGTGAATGTGTTTAATTGTAGGCAGGACATTACTGGATATTCTTGTGTAATTGCTACAGAATAATTTATGTTAAACTTTGTTATTGCTACAGGAGAATATTTATTTTATTATTTTACATATACATTTTTTTTCCTGGGGACCCTGTGACACCCCATTGAAGAGCCGTAGGCTGTGGCTCTCTTTAGATCTCACTGTTGGGTTTGTAAGGCCATGTTACTCCTAAATTTCTATCTTGTTCAAAGAGAAGATATAAAACAAAGTTCTAAGCTAATCGACTTTAGTGTTCTCCTTTAAAAAAAAAAAAAAAGAATCGATAAGAGAATCGATAAGGAATCGAATCGTTAAACAGAATCGAAAATGGAATCGGAATCGTTAAAATCTTATCAATACCCATCCCTAACTGGTAGACAGAACAGTCAGCCGAGACTGCAAGACCAGACTGACCAACCTGTGCACTGCCTGGATTGATTACAAGAAGGCCTATGACTCAATGCCCCACAGCTGGATACTGGAATGCCTTGAATTGTACAAGATCAATGGGACCCTAAGAGCCTTCATCAGGAACTCAATGGGGATGTGGCGCACAACACTAGAGGCCAACTCCAAACCCATAGCACAAGTCACCATCAAGTGCGGGATCTACCAAGGAGATGCTCTGTCCCCACTGCTGTTCTGCATAGGCCTGAACCCCCTCAGTGAGATCAATAACAAGACTGGCTACGGATACCGACTACGGAACGGAGCAGTTGTCAGCCACCTCCTGTACATGGATGACATCAAGCTGTATGCCAAGAGTGAACGAGACATCGATTCACTGATCCACACTACCAGGCTATACAGCAATGACATTGGAATGTTGTTCAGACTGGAGAAGTGTAGTCGGATGGTAACAAAGAGAGGGAAGGTAGTCAGAACTGAGTGGATTGAACTACCAGAAGGAAACATTGCAGACATAGTGGACAGTTACAAGTACCTGGGGATCCCGCAGGCGAATGGGAACCACGAAGAGGCCGCTAGAAAAGCTGCAACCACCAAGTACCTGCAGAGGGTCAGGCAAGTCCTGAGGGGTGAGCTGAACGGTAAGAACAAGATCCAGGCCATCAACACCTACGCCCTGCCCGTGATCAGTTACCCTGCTGGGGTAATAGGCTGGCCAAAGGAGGAGATAGAAGCCACTAACATAAAGACAAGAAAGCTCCTTACCATGCATGGAGGGTTTCACCCCAAGTCCAGCACCCTGAGGCTGTACGCTAAGCGGAAGGAAGGGGGCCGGGGACTGGTGAGTGTCAGCACCACAGTCCAGGATGAGACAACGAACATCCAAGAATACATTGGGAAGATGGCCCCAACTGACCGAGTGCTAGGTGAATACCTCAGGCAGCAGAAACCCAAGAAAGAGGAGGGAGACGAGGAACCATCATGGAAGGACAGGCCCCTGCACGGTATGTACCACCGGCAGATAGAGGAGGTGGCTGATATCCAGAAATCCTACCAGTGGCTGGACAAAGCTGGACTGAAAGACAGCACAGAGGCACTAATCATGGCAGCACAAGAACAAGCTCTGAGTACAAGATCCATAGAGGCTGGGGTCTATCACACCAGGCAAGACCCCAGGTGCAGGCTGTGTAAAGATGCCCCAGAGACAATCCAGCACATAACAGCAGGGTGCAAGATGCTAGCAGGCAAGGCATACATGGAACGCCATAACCAAGTGGCCGGCATAGTGTACAGGAACATCTGTGCCGAGTATAACCTGGAAGTCCCGAGGTCAAAATGGGAGATGCCCCCAAGGGTGGTGGAGAATGACCGAGCTAAGATCCTGTGGGACTTCCAGATACAGACAGACAAAATGGTGGTGGATAACCAACCGGACATAGTGGTGGTAGACAAACAGAAGAAGACGGCCGTAGTGATCGATGTAGCGGTTCCGAATGACAGCAATATCAGGAAGAAGGAACACGAGAAGCTGGAGAAATACCAAGGGCTCAGAGAAGAGCTCGAGAGGATGTGGAGGGTGAAGGTAATGGTGGTCCCCGTGGTAATTGGAGCACTAGGTGCGGTGACTCCCAAGCTAGGCGAGTGGCTCCAGCAGATCCCAGGAATAACATCGGAGATCTCTGTCCAGAAGAGCGCAGTCCTGGGAACAGCTAAGATACTGCGCAGGACCCTCAAGCTCCCAGGCCTCTGGTAGAGGACCCGAGCTTGAAGGATAAACCGCCTGCAGAGGCATGCTGGGTGGTTTGCTTATATCTATCTATATATATATATATATATATATATATATATATATATATATATATATATATATATATATATATTAGGGGTGCAACGATATTCGTATCGATATTGAACCGTTCGATACAGTGCTTTCGGTTCGGTACGCATATGTATCGAACAATACAACATTTGTAATTTATTTGATCAACTTTCCTTCTGACGATGCTGTCTGTGTGGAGCGCTCAGTGAATCTGCGTTCGACTACTCCGCCTGGGCTGCACTGTCGAGCGCAGATCCACTGAGCGCTCCACACAGACAGCATCGTCAGAAGGAAGAGCGCAGGGCAAGCTAGCGAGACAGAAGTTAAGCTCTCCTTACATGGCAAATTGAACCTCCCCCACCCTCATTCAGATCTGGCGTTTGGAATTATTTTGGTTTTCATGTGACGTATGACCCTGAAGGTAAACGCGTCATGGACTAAAGTAAAACAGTATGTTGGATGTGCCACGCAATGCTCAATTACATGGGTGGGAGCTAGTGTGTTAGCGCAGTTAGCTCGTTAACTTATTGGCCGTCTAGCCCCGTGCACGGGGCTATCAGGGGTAGCTCGTTAACGGAGATTTGCCGTGTTGTGGCGTTAAGGTCATTTTAACGAGGTTAACCTGAAAGCACTCGTGGGAACACAACGAATATGACTGCACATTGACGCCGACATCATCCTAGTGCAAAGACAAAAACAACAAGCATGCATGCTACAAACTTTACCCGAGTCATTTAGACAGCCGTTAGCACATGATTCTCCTTATGGGGACCTGATATGTTTAATATGCTGCTGAGAATATAGCCCAGAAGAAGCGGATAGTATAGCTTTTATTTTGGAAAGAGCCATTTCTCTGTAATAAACTCTCTTTTCCAAAGATGAGTGATTCCTCAATCAGATACAGGGCTCGCAAAATCGCTAGCCCGACGTCCTGGGGCTAGCGATTTTTCCAGTCGGGCTACCAAAATCTATCTCTGCCCTGCCCGTCCGGCTATTGTAGGAAGGAAAAATATATGTCAATGCTTTTGCATTCTTTCGGAAATGTAGCTGGGTAATTATGTCATTGGCATCGGTGAGCCACTGTCAATATGTGACATATTGAAATCGCGTTTGAATTTGCGCTTGTTTTTTTGCTTTCACTTTGCAATCGCGTGAACTGTGTATAGAGAGCGACAGCACTGATCTGTGAGTGATGATAATTTGTGCACCAATTCCTCTGACATTGTCTTATTAATCGTTAGCTTACAACGCAAACATGACAAGTGAAATCTCCCGCAGCAAGCTTAAACATGTGAGAGGTTGATCGCGCAGAGAATGGCTGAGCTTATGTGAGTGCGTGTGTATAAGCAGCAGGATATATATTTTAGTTCTGCTGAGCCAAATAAGACAGGTCAGGGTGAAGAAGTGACAGCCAAAGAAAAGCTTACCGCAAAACGGAAAAGTTATGACAAATCAGACTATAAGGCAAAAAGAAAGTGCAGCTTTATGGTTTCATGGACAAAAGAATTTCTGTGGCTGCGATATGATGAGCTAAATAACCAGGGGTGCACATAAGTGTTCCGCAGGTGCGCATTCGCTGTCAAAATAAAAAACACGCACAAGGGTTAGGGTTAAATTTAAAAACGGTACTTTTGAGTTAAAATATATATTTATAATTTTAATAAATGACAAATTAAAAAGGCATGAACATTTTATTTTGTATCGAAAAAATATCGAACCGTGACACCAAAGTATCGAACCGAACCGTGAATTTTGTGTATCGTTGCACCCCTAATTAATATATATATATATCTATATATATATATATATATATATATATATCTTTGCCATTAATGTGAAAGTTTCTGTGACTCATTGAGATTTATCATCATTGTAAGGTTGGTAAAATAAGAGCCTCATACAGGGCATGCCTTGTGCTGAAGTAAAGTGGAGTGTTTTCCTTCTGCCAGCTTTGGCTGAGCTTAAATGACATCTGTGTGTGTAGGTGTATATGCATGCTCGCAGGCATGCACAAGTCCATGTTTGTCCGTGTGTGTCTCCCCCTGTATGCACATACACGTGTCTGGTTTTTTGTGCTTGCTGCTGCGTGTGCATGCCCATCACTCAGCCTTCAGCTGGGCAAACCTGGAGGATTGCGTCACATGCAGAGAAAAGCAAGGTCCTCGCCAGTAAACTAGTCTTTAATTGCATTGCAACTGAGAACAGATTGCTGAGGAAACAAGGGGCTCTTTGTGAGTGCCTGTTCATCTCAACGCACCTCATATTTTGTGCAGACCACCGACCCCCACCAGCATTTACTATAAAAAACAAAGCCAGCAATTAAAAGACTAAGTGTTTGCAAACATGCTCACATGCAGACACCCTGTGTGTGTGGGTGTGTGGGTGAGTGGGTGTGTGGGCAAGCGTGTATGTGTGTGCCAGCAGTTGCAGTTCATAAATGATGGCCTTAACGACAAGAGATAATGGCACAGTTTACATAGTACTGTGGGCAGTAGTATAATATCATCTGTCCCCAATAACTTCACACAATGAGAAGCCAACGATTTTTTTTCTTTTTTGTTTTTTATTATTAATGTTACGTAGCAACAATAACCCCGAGATGAGTGTGAGAAAGAAAGATTTGACCAGTGATTTTTGTAAACGAAATTTCAAACAATGAGCACAAAAAGTTGAAGTAATTGCAGGTGATTGTAGGATTCTGAGTAGCAAGACTTGGTAAATTGTAATAAAGCTTCTTTAGATATCCTATAAAGAAAAGTTTTAAAATGTTACTTTTATGGAGAAAATAATTATGAAGAGTCAGCAGTCTATAAATAAGTAATAAATAGGTTTTTAACCAAAGTGTAATCAAATGAAACACTGAATGTTAGGTTTATATTGTTGGATTGTCATTTATGCTTAGAAATATATATTTATATATGCTTAGAAGTATATAATCTAAGTGCATACATTCATCTGAGTATGACTATCTGAGTGTGTGTGTGTTCCTGTCTAGCTATCCTTGTGAGGACCGAAATCCGCATTCTACTATACTTGAGAACCAACAGTCACTTGTGAGGACACACAAACCGGTCCTCACAAATCTGAAGGCATTTTTGAGACTCAAAATGTGGTTTTAGTGTCAGGGTTACAATTAGGTTATGGTTAGGTTTTCGGTTAGGCATTCGTTTTTAATGGTTAGGGTTAGGGTAAGCGGCTAGGGAAAGCATTATGTCAATGAAGGTCCTCACTAAGATAGCTGAACGGGCTTGTGTGTGTGTGTGTGAGCGAGAGAGAGAGAGAGAGAGAGAGAGAGAGAGAGAGAGAGAGCGCGAGAGGGGGACTGATGATAGATCTAGGCTGGGTGGTGGTGGTGGTCTGGCTATGATGTAAACCAGATGTGGAGTGGATGCAAACTTTTGTACCCAGTGGGGAGAATGAACCCAGTGTATATGTGTGTGTGTGTGTGTGTGTGTGTGTTTGTGCATGGAGCGCACCCTCACTGATTACTAATCCAATGTAATTTTGCTTTGCACCAACCACATTTGGCAGTGCGGGGATGCTGTGCTTGCTGGAATGAGCTCATGCTTCATATAACTGATCCATAAATTCCATAGGCTTCATACAGTATAGCCACTGCTGGTCTAGATCTCAGGAGTTTGAGTAGTTTTATTTATATTTTTCTAGTGACTTAAAATGTCAATACGTGGCAGTTATAGGTCAGCGTGTTTAAGCTGATATAGAGATTCATGTGGAGGACTGATCATTAGCTTTATTTGGAAGTCAGTTTTCCCAGAAAGACTACCTGAGAAACAAGTCACGCATTACTAATATGGCGATTTCAAAGCAAGAACAGCTACTCAGAATGAACCAAATCCCTTTTTAACAAATTAGCCAAATCTAATCAACCTATTTGCAAGAACAGAGTGTGATGCTTTCATTTGTTGAACCATTTTCATAGCACAGGCAGCATAGTGTATTTGCAGCAATCTATTAGATCATCTTACCAAATCGGTGCGCCCTCTCTTATTTGTACTTTCTTAAAATGTTATTAGGCAAGAATGAACAGACTCACTGAAGTGGTCAGGTGTTTTCAATGGATGCCAAGAGGGCAAGGATTACATGAATAAACTGGTGTATAGAAAGGAGTAGAATTCACTGAGGCAATTCACGTGGAGCAGATTTATTTAATTGCCCTTATCTTAGTATCATGAATGCAGAGTCTGTTTTAGGATAACCAGCTTATATTTTGAGTCTCCACCCTGATGTTACGCTTTCTGTTACTATTTCTACAGGAGTCTAATCTATAGAGCCTGAATGTTTTTTAAGATAAGGCTGTTACTGTCATGGTCCTGGGTCATTTTGACCCAGTGTTCTTAGTTTTCCTGTGGTTTTGTATTTCGTTCCTTATGTTCATTGGATTGTTTGGTTTGGTATTTGGACCCCCCCCCTTATCCATGCTGTTATTGTGGTGTTTGTTCTGGTACCATGTTCCCGTCCTTTGTGTTCTGTGTTCTCCTCATCCCCTCGTGTATTCATCCTTGTTCTCTGCCTCTCTCTCTGTGCTCTTCTCTGTGTACTGTGTTGTATTTAAGGTCCACATCTTTGTGTCAGTATTTTCAGTTTCGTGTCCTCCCTGCCCGGTCATGAGTAATTGTCTTCAGCTGTGTTCCCCGTGTGTTCCCACTTCCCTCATTACCTTCTGTGTATTTATGTCAGAGTGTCCCTTTGTTCTGTGTTGCGTCGTCCCTCTAGGTTGTGTGCATTTACCGTGTCTTCCCAGCGCCTCAGCTTTAGTTGCTCCCAGTATAGTTTTTGTATGACTTCTTATGTTCCTGTTAATAAATACCTGCCTTTGAGTTCATCCCCGTGTGTCTAGAGCCATGCATTTGGGTCCTCTTTCGCCTTCACACAGCCGCCGCATGACAGTTACATGAACACAATGTGTTTAAGCTTCTCTAATGTTTGGCTGCTGCATGTGGAGTGTGTAGACAAAAAAAGAAAGAAATCTATATGTATATTTGTGGTAAATGTTTCTTAAAATGATTACAGGAAATGTATGTGTATGACTGCACTGTGAATAACTGAAATTACAGTTTCTCACATACATCATTAGCTTCTTCTGGAGTGAAAAGCTGCAGGGAGCCAAATACAACCCCCCCAAGCATCATTTTCTGTACACTTACCCACAATAAATTTAGTCTGTAAGCACAAATATTAGCATTCATGTGTCAGAACTTCAGAAATAAGCAGCAGTGTTACAATGGCTCACAAGGCATCTGTCAAACAACATCTGAAAGAAAAATGACCTCAGCTACTACCAGTGGCAGTCCGGGCATGAAAAATGGTCCGGTATGCGGGCACCGAGCAGCACCTCGATCAGCTTTTTTTTTTTTTGACTTCTTGAATTTTCCAGTATTCCAAATAACTACTAATCTAAATATCAGTGAAAATGCAGATTAAAAATTACATTTAGCTGTTTGCACGCAACTCTGCTGAAACATAATTAAAATGTCTGAAAAAGACTTATCTACAAAGTCCCAGAAAAAAAGAATTGGTGAGTATGTGAGTGTGACATGCAAGAAGCCCAGCCATAGAAAATTAAACTGGGGATCCACTGCTGATGGCACTTGCTGTGGGGATGTCCTCCATTTTTACCAACTTGGTGAAAATGATGCATATGGGGAATGTGCAAAAGATCTGAACTGTTAATAAGGTTTCTGTGAGATTCTCTGGGCAGATAATCGGGACTGCTGTGGAGATGGCACTAAATAAGTAGCAGCGGTGTTTACAAGCTAAGAGAAGCATTTGGAAACAAACCGTGGTTGAAGCACTGATAGCAAAACTGGCTTTACATCACAATGGCTTCTATAATTACACTTTTCAAGATTTTCATTTATGCTATCTTGTCTTGTCTTATCTTGTAAAGAACTGTGTGATTTTTATGCCATTGCAAATCTTAAATGTAACACAGACAATAAAATCAGCGTGGCTGCTGGCCTGGTAGTGTCTATAGTACGAACAGTATTTATAAGAGATACTGGAATTATTATTCTGTTTTTCTACAATTAAAGTTGACCTTTATATTACTAAAGCATTTTCCCTAAGTGGAAGTATTTGTGGATTTCTTTTTATGTGGTTAGTGTAAAAAGTTATGCAAGACCTGGAAATTAACAGTCTCTATTTGTAGTGTATTAAAAAAATATTCCTCCTTCAGTGTTACAAACTGAAACCAAGCCTTTGATAAAAAAGCCTACAGATATTAACAGACAGTAATGGACTTTCCCCATCTCCTGATAAAAGCCTGGGATGTTTCTCAGTCATTTGGTCTTACTGGAACTGCTGTCCCTACAGCATAAGTTGTAACATCATGAAGCAAAGATGCTTCCTCTGCCAAAAGGTCCCACTCTGTTGCAAACTCCCAAGGGGTCTCTGTGTGCCCCAACTCACCGCCTTTCTGTCTTGTCTGGAAAACTGGAATGAAAGTAAACTCTGGTGCATAGCTCACATGGAATGACAACAGCATAAAGAACTGTTCTGGTACTTTGCAGATGAGAGGAAGAGGAAAAAATGACCTGTGGTCATCTATGTATACTTTCTGGAATGCCTTTTCTTTCCCATACAAACATCTTTAGGAGTTTCTCCTGGTTCTGTTATGGGAAAAGGGCCTTTTTCCATCACAGAAAGGCACGTTCACTCCCGTGAAAACACTGCTTTTATTTGAGGGATCAATAGAAAATAGATTTTGTGCGTAAATATTCTCATCAGTGGTCAATAGAACTTGGACTACAAGCAGAATCCAGAAAGCTTCCAGTACCAAAGTCTTTGTTCCTTGCATGAATATCTATTTAGATTACATTTTGCTAAATTAAGACTGGTACAATCTTTGTGGCATCACTTTGTTCTTGCGGAGCCTTCTTCAAACCCATGAGAAGAGCATGAACAAAGGTTATTTCTGTGTTAGCAAAATACTCTCACCAAAAGAGTCCTTCACAATATGTCCAATCACCCTGATAATAAGAGGCTTATTAGCAAAATGGAAAATGTACTTTAAGGCCCTTTTTTGTGGTAGTGAAATCAGATCATTTTATGTACGCACCATCTTACCATACCATAGACAACACAGAATACTTCCTTTTTCTTTAGCTAGAAAGCACCAGTAGAGTGTCTGTAGAGTGTTTACAGCAGGTCATTTATCACCATCCATCATGAACTCTTGTAGATGGAGGCCTGATTTTATTGCCGGTGTCACATGTTAAAAAGCACGTTTTACAGTGCAAGCAATGGAGAGTCATATCACCACAGGGAATCAACACACCAAGTGTCCAAACAATGAATACATTTCATGAGGAAGAAGTTTTGGGTAACTTTACACAAAATACACTTAGAGACCTTACTGCTGAATTTGCTGGCATTTGTTGGACACTTGGGTGCGGTTTTGAGTATACATGTGCAGTCTTGCAACTCTCAAAGCTCGGGACATAATATAGGGACATAAATAACAGCTATTTTCCTGATTCCTCTGGTTACTTTTTGAAGACTGGGTTGCATCCCAGGTCACTACTGTAAGAAGCGATCGAGTGTCCTCATTGCTAAGTAGCTGATGTCACTGACCTGGAATCCATCCCATTTCTGTACTTATATCTAATATATGTATATCTAATAAAAGTGTCTGTAAAAACCCTAGAGAAGACTGATAGCAAATGATGGGGTTGGTTCACGGAGGGGTTAGGGAAATCAAACTAACGGAGTGGTGTCCTGTTTCACTGCAGTGGATTCATTTTGTATCTCACCTCTGCAGGAGGGTGCACAGAGACACTACAAACTGAAGGCTCCTTTCACAGCTTGTTCCCTAAGGGAAAAAACTGAAAACGGGCTGTATGTATGGAAAAAGATCCAGAGTTGAAACCAAATAAAAATGAGGAAACTGCCCCTACAGTATAGCGCAGTGTAAATGTCACTGACTTATATTGCATTAGCCAAATGCTCAGGAGGCCGTGGACTTTTGAAAAGCTGTATGAACTTCCTCTCAGATTTCCACTCAGGGTATGGAGTCAGTCATTCAGCGCAAGATAAGAATACTTATCTAAAACCACTCACAGATGCAACACAGAAATACTGTATCTGCTATTAGCTAGAAAAAAATGCGTAAAAAAATAAATAAATTGAAGGAAACAAATTGAGTAAATCCTGACTCATAAGACTTACAGTGAACAGAAACTGTTTTGGCTGAGTAATGCATCATTCAAGCATAGAATTTTATGTTTGGCTCTTACACAGTACACTGCAATTATGTCATTATTAGTACTCTTTATTTTTTCTTTGGCTTTTTTTCTTTGGCATCTATTGCCCGAGTGTTTGTTCACCACAGTAAGAATTATTATTTTTTGTTCTAAATGATCATAAACTATCAAACTAGCATAAGTCAGTATCCCAGATATTTCTCATTTTACCCTGACATCTGGACAGTATGCTGGGACACATCTGTTTAAAATTGTGCCAGTCATTTCAGTGAAAAATGGTATTTCACTGCCAGAATGGACAAAGATTTAAAATAGTTTCCTTCTCACTGTCTCCCTGCCAGTGTGAGGTGACCGTTTCTGGAGCAATGGGGTTCATCTTCAGCAGGAAGCAAAATGCTTCATCTTCACAAACTATAGACATGTGAGTCTGTGCAGCATAGGCCAAAAAAAGTGCAACAGGATAAGCTAAATGTAGGGCAAATTATGGAATAAGATCAAAAGCCATAAAGAACCATAACTCCAAAATGCATTTCAAAGGTTTTGTTTACCCACTTGGATCTGTTTAGCCTACATTGCTCAATAGATCCACCACCTGCTTGAGTGTTTGAGGGGCTGTCCCTCTTGTCAATATTTCTATACATATCACCAAGCTGTGTGTTTTTCTTTCTTATTGACTTGTAAATGAAGACTAAATACAGTAGCCTAAGTGGTGCAAAGTCCACACACAGGTGAGAAGGGCACTGCAAACCAACCATCCAAACAAAGAGGTCAATTCAAACAGCAGCTTCTTCCTCCAAGTCTGTCTTCTAAACTTTAAAAATGAGCCGCACATGCATATAAGGTGGCTGCCAATCCCTTCGTCATCCTCTTATAAATAACATGACAATTAAGAAAACCTGAAAACTGGGATGGAGCCAAGATATACTGGCAGCATATCCATGCCAGAGTTTATACCCCCGCCAAAAATAGCTGTGACCAATAAAGCAAGGTATGAAAGTCACCAAGTCCCTCTACCAGCTACTGAGAATGCTCTGTGCATCTCTCTAGTGTATTTTGCTAATCCTCTGTGACCCTTCTGGAACATAAAGACACCGTTATATCCCAGGATTACTGCCTATTTCTGGCAAACTTCTCCTTAAGTTAGATCCATCTTGGATTCCGTCACTGTAACAGCTGAGTGCTGTGTAATGTTTGGTCCTTCAGGATTTATATAAACTGGATACTAACTCTAAAAATGACAACATTCTGGTTTTAGTGTCTTCTTACAATGTGTCTGAGACTACTCGGTAGTTCTGAAAAACTTGGGATGCTGTGTAAAATGGAAATAAAAACAGAATGTAATGATTTGCAAATTTCATAAATCCATATTTTATCCACAACGGAACATAGCGAATGTGTCAAATGTTTAAACTGAGCAACTGTACCATTTTGGAAAAATACTGGCACTTTTTCAATTTGATGGCAGCAACACATCTCAAAGAAGTTGGAACAGACCATGTTTGCTACTATATAGTATCATTATGTTCTTTAAGAGTCTGTAAAAGTCTGGGAATTGAGGAGGCCAGTTGTTTGACTTTTCGGAATATTGTCCCATTCTTGTCGGATCCAGGATTCTAGCTGCTCAACAGTGCTGGATCTTCCTTCTCATATTTTAATTTGATGATGTAGCAAATGTTTTCAATTGGTGAAAGATCTGGACAGCAGGAAGATCATTCAACGCCCGGACTCTGCTTCTAGGAAGCCATGCTGTAGTAATAGATGCAGTATGTGATTTTGCATTGTTTTGTGCCTCTTTCAAGCATTCCATGAAAAAGATGTCTGCATGGGAGCATGTGTTGGTCCTGAACCTTTCAGCATTGATGGTGCCTGTCAATATGTGTAAGCCGCCAATTCTATAGGGAGCCATGTTGCTTACCTGCTTTTAGTTTACCTAAATAGTTGTAAAAATGTTGCAAAATGTTTTTTTCTTTTTAGTACCAATTTTCGAGCTTTTTTTCTACATTCTGCTGCCATCAAAAAGCTCAAAAGTGCTTATTTTTTATTGAATTAAGTTTAGCACAAGTTAGTCTCCTGTTACTAAAGGTTTATGTAATGTAAATCTTTACAACTCACGAAAAAATTATAGAGGACAATCACTCTCACTTATCATAGAAACTGAACTGATTCGATTAAATCCCAGGAAATACTCTTTAGAGACGCAGGCATTTATGCATGAATTCAAGAACCACATGGATGTGCAGTAAGACATAAGTGGGGGGCTGGGACGTGACTCTCAACTGAAGCTGTGGCTGGGATATTTAATGACTGACCGCAGTGAAGCAAGGAGGAGGTCCATTGTGTCCAGATCTACAGCGTCTTAGCTGGCTGCAGCCATAGCCACGCACATGGCACTGCATACTGGGGCTATGCTTTGATGTACAGCCGCTCCCAGAGCAGATGGAGAAAGAAAAGAACTGGGTAAAGAAATAAAATCAGGGGACTGAATACACAACAACTAAAAATGCTTGATGGGGGGTGGGTGAAAAAATTTCAAACAGAATAGGACAGCGGCTTTTTTTTGTTGCTTATTGGAGTCTGCTTTGAAGTGAAGTATCTCCATGTACAACTTTGTATTTTTGTGATGCTGCAATAGAGAGAGAAAGAAGAGCAGGACATCAATTGATATCAGTCAGTCCCCCTCTTTGTGCGAGCCACCGGGCTGGAGTTGGGGTGGGATATGCAAATACAGGCTGTCTGCCTGCCCCTTCAGAGGCAGCAAGAGCAGCACATTGCTGCTTGCACACACACCCTCACTCGTGCAGAGAGCAGATTACTTAGAGGGTCGAGCCTCGGCAGCAGGTTTCCTACACAGTATTTGTGTATATGGAGCTGAAACTTTCCAACAGACAGACTGACACTATCTTCCCTCTTTTCTTTGCTCTCTCTTGCGCTCATCTTTCTTCTTTCGCCTCCTCCAGCACACCTTTGTGTTGTTTTCCTTCCCCTCTCCCTTCCCCCTCCCTCTTCAGTATCATCAGTTTTCCCCCTGCTCCGTCTTGCGTGCTCAGAATTTTGTTAGTGAGCAACCTGAAGATGTACAGGACAAGATGCTGCTGATGCTAGAGCTGTTTGGACTGCACGCCTCCTCCAGGGCCCACTGAAGAAAACAAGACTTTCCATGTGCCAAGGAGCAACACAACACCCAGAGGAGCTAGAGACTACCACTTCTGAATCCCTCTCCTCTTGACAGTTGAATTTTTGAGACTCTGGATTAGCCTTGGAAAAGACTTAGAAAAACAAAATGCGGACCAAGTTGTGCCAGCTAATAGCACAGGTCTTTCTCCTGGGAGTGTTCCTCTCTGTTGTTCACAGTAAAGGGACTTTCTATGGAGGCCATGTCAACCCTTTCTATGGAAACAGATACAACCTCTACAAGGCTGGACTCAACCCTCACCACTCACCAAACAAGCCCATGACCCGTCACAAGTAAGTTCTCCACCTTGGACACATAACAGGAACAGATGCATGTTTTATTTGTGTTTCCAAGGTGCAGGGTATTGAATTCTAAAATCATTCCAAGTAGCTGGAGTTCAAGCAGGACCCACCTAATACTGTATTTCCCTCGAGAATCCCATGTCACCAGTGAGTTGCAGAAATATGTTTTTAGTTATGGAATCAGCTTGGTAACAGATCCCTGAATTGACGCTCTGTTTCTGTCTTACTCAAAATCAGCCTCTTTTCTGTGGTTCACACCTAAAACCATCTGTGGCTGGGGATAAACACTATAGTGCAACAACGAAGCAACAGTGAAAACAAAGCCATCATGACGGTCATTATGGTGCAGCGAGGGGGTGCAGAGTTGATGACAAGGGTATTGATTCCTCACAGTCACTGTATGTGTGTGTGGTAAAGGGGTGGGGGGGCAAGGGGGCTCAATTAGGGACAAGATTTATGGTACAGCTGGGCACACACTGTCAGGAGGGAGTGGCACAACTGGCTTCCAGTCGCAGACACTGATTTCAAATGAACTTACCCTGAGTTAAGTAGAAAATTATTTAACTTTTCCAGATTTAACACAAAGGTGAGGGGTGTTCATCTGCTTTTAATTACTGCATGACAGATACATATTGTAAAGATGATACACACATACACACACACAGAAGAGTAACAGTAAGTTATGAACGCTATTGAATGAAGTTCTGAGATGAAACAGACTTGTGGATATATTTTGCCTGATGCCTGATGTTTGGCCCGCAGGGCTCTTTTGGTTTTTCCTCCCTCTTCCTCCCCCCCTTCTCTTTTGCTTGGCTTCCCACAAGAGCATTTATGCTTTTGGACAGCTCCCCAGCTACCTGCTGCTTCACTCAAACTGCCACAGAAGACTGCTGATTGCCCAGCCCCACTTAGTCTGCCATGTATGCTCACCTCCACCCAACATACTGTTCAGCATCCCTCAACCTGAATGCAGTGTCTATATTGAGTCTACACCTTTAACTTTCTCACTTAACTCTAAAACTGAATATATTACTTTCATTCCCTTACATTTTGCTCACTATTCGGTTAATCTGAATATTGGATTTTCCCCAGCTATTATTAGATTGCCACTTTTTTAAAAAAAAAACTGACCTAATTGACTAACTAAAATAACTTCTTACTTAACACAACTCTTGCAGAAATACATTTATACAATCAGACTCTTGCCCCCCATATATTTTGTACAATTTTATATGGTAAGAACTGGACTTTATCTGTATAAATTGTTTCTAATGGACATTCATCTTGTGTTTCCGGAGGTATTTATTCACCAACATTCATATGCCCTAAAATTCTGAACATAAGTATGCGATTTCAGAGAATTGGCAACACAAATCTATAAATATGACCATTTTGGAGTCACAGGGAGCTGAAGCTTAAATTGCCAAACTCGAATTGGCTCACTAAACAGTAAGCCAATGCAGTTTTTATAATGATTTAAGTGTTCTTATGTACAGCATGGTAGCTATATACCTGTATACCTTCCTTTACTTTTTGACAGCATTGCCAAAGAGGTTTATTTCTTTTTATACAGGCCGTCGTGCCAGATTTCCATCTTACACAACAAGATTAGTTGATTAGCCAGATGTAATAGACTTTCCAGTCAAAACAAATTGATCAATAATGAAATACAGTCAGGAACTGCTTGTCGCTGATAACTGGTAGTATTGCTCCATTTGTTTCTGAGAGTCCAACTATAGTTTTATATAGGAGCTGCAGGCACATCTTAGACACAGTAGCCTCTGGGGACGTGTTGCTGTCAGACCACCACTACAGACATATGAGCTCAGTTGTTGTCAGCCTGACTGGTCAATGGAAATAGACACTTTAAAATAACACGTTATGATGTGTGTGTGTGTGCGTGTGTGTGAGTGAGTGAGTGTGTTTATGAATGCCTATTTAAGTGTAACTAAAGGACTTCACCGGAGCACATTTACATGGTAAATGGCCTGTATTTATATAGCGCTTTACTAGTCCCTAAGGACCCCAAAGCGCTTTACATATCCAGTCATCCACCCATTCACACACTGGTGATGGCAAGCTACATTGTAGCCACAGCCACCCTGGGGCGCACTGACAGAGGCGAGGCTGCCGGACACTGGCGCCACCAGTAGGCAACGGGTGAAGTGTCTTGCCCAAGGACACAACGACCGAGACTGTCCGAGCCGGGGCTCGAACCGGCAACCTTCCTATTACAAGGCGACCTCCCAACTCTTGAGCCACGATCGCCCCGTAAAGTCTAACTCCTCTTTCTAACTTGACTACACTCACACATTGGCAAAACCTCACTGGATTTTTAGTACGAGACTTAAAAAATTCTCAGCTGTTGGAACACCCCAGACTTTTTGTCTTCATGTTGAATTATTGTCTGTATTTTGGCAGCAAAGCGAGTGATTTGATTTCACAGTCATTCCTTCATTCAGTGCAACCACTTGCTTCTGTAAGAAAAATATATGGCCCTCCAGTGGGTGACTGTGACATCTTAGACAGTTACAGTACTGTACCTGTCACAGCTCTATTGCAAAGAAGCTAATTTTCTTCCAAAGGTTAAACTGTGGCTCAGGAAGGTCAGATTTTGTGATTTATGTTTTTAACAAAAGGTCTGGGAAAGAGGAAAAAATTAGTGAAAGAAATCGCTTTTTGAGTATTTTGGAAGTTCTTTTAGGATTAGCAAAACAATGACTATTTTTCACACATCACCACTGAACAGGTGCCAAGAGTCATACATAGTCATCACTGGGAAATGGGTATTGGATAAATCAAACAGCATCCTGGGAGATGCCACATGTCTTTACCAATCAGATTACAGACATATCTGAGGGCTTTTTCTTTGATGTATGGGACAGAGATCAAGGGGGAAAGGTCAGTAGGTTAGCAGAGGTTAAAGGTTAGAGGTTGCTGTTGTACGTTTATCTTGAATGTCCAGTGGAGAGCAAGAATGGAGCCGGTCTCCTGCTAAGGGTCAAAAAGACCATGCAGCAAACTCCCAAGCTACCTGACACTTTTCTTTTAAAATCCATCTGCCAAAGTACTCAGGTTTATGTAAGAACAGTGAAAAAGATTAGTTGCTTTTTATAAAATATTGAAGGTATTTAATGAGGTTGGATTATGATTCAGTTTGTAGTTAATTGGATAGGGTGTTGATTCTGGTGCGAATTTCCAAATAATTATCCCAAGCAAAGTGTAACTGACAACTTACATCATTAAAGTAAAGCATCTACATTTCAGTGCTTTGTTATTTTTATGCAAAAGTCTTCCAATGAGCCACAGCTGGCATGTACAGGTGTGCTTTAACTTTTTAAGACTAAAAGACATTTACAACAAAAAGTAAAGTTATTGTTCACTTTTGTTTTTAGTCAGCAGATTTAGGCATAAAAACGTCCTGGTTTATAAAAAGATTAGCATTTTGGTAAGAATGCAGTCTGGGTTTTTTTTTTTTTTTTTTTGCATTTTATAATTTACAGAAATTTGCAGGAAAAAAAGGGCAGAAGGGGAATCAATAAATGGATAGAGTTATACTTGCCGTGTTTCTTGTTTTCAGTCTTTATGCTAAGTCTGGCTGATAGCCTGTGACTCTTACCTTCATACTTGGCTAATACACAGATCAAAAGATCTTCTCATAAAAGCCTCTGAATAAAAAGAGAATAGTTCTATTTTTATTTGCCTGTGAAGAGATTTGTGTTGCAGGTTACATATGAGTGATATTCTGGTCTCTTCAGTGTATCAGGCCTATGTGTAGAGCTAAATAAAGTATCACAGTTACACTGTTTCACTCTTATTGCATACACAATAACCCCTTTTCTTTGTAAATCTAATAATTCTGTTTGAAACCGTTCTTTTCAGAAGCACAGAGAGCTTATTCAAAGTAGATTATGTACTTTGGAAAATGCCTGAGGATAAGTAAAGTTATTTTTTCAGTACATCTACATGTACACAAGCTTATGTTGTTGCTTTTAACAGCTTAATTTCCAAAATGTAAGCATGTGTAGTCACTTGAGTTTAAGCTATGATGACTAGAGCTGGCTTGGAGCTGACCCTGTCTCCAAATGACAAAGTGATCTCTTTGGTCTTAAAGCTGGGAGTAGCATGCCTTTACCTCTAATCATTAGGCATAAGCACAGTTTTAATAATCCCTGGACCATGGGAATTTCAAGACCTGCCAGTTGGCTGGAAATAGGCTTCATTAAAAGCATATATCAAACGAGATGGGCCTTGGAGTTAGACCAATGGTCCTATTAAAGATCATATTTTTTTCTTTATCCATTCCACTCTTCATAAATCTGTCGGACCCAAAAGCAATGGACTCGGGTCAAGCAGTCAGGAGTTCCTACAGGTGAGAGTGTGGTTTGTAATGAGTGAGGTAAGCCCTTTAGTGCCACATGTCAAAACAACTGAGGCAGTATAGGGAAAAGTAAAGAGCCTGACATGATGAGGCAAGGCGGAGGAGCTTTGTGATATATAGAATGAGAGAGAGGGGAAACGTACAACACAGCAAGAGAAACACTGATATGACTAATTAAACATAACCTGTAGTTATAGGAAAATTTATAGGAAAGGGTGAATGAGAGGTGATTTGTTCAGGCCCATCAAACTGTGGAGGTGTAGCCACAACAATACTTTCCAAACACATTCCACATGTGAATTTGAGATGGGAATTCTGCTTTTCTCTTGGGAGGCTATGAAAGGATTTTTAAGCTGAAACGCTATACTTCAAACATTTACAGTGGGACCAGACCAGCAGTCACAAATGCCATACTCCAGTGACACAAAAACAGACAATACTCAGAGTAAGGAGGAGGGAGAGAGACCAGAGAGACAAAGGAAAGTGCAGTTTTCCTGTCGTGGTGAATGGAGATGAAGACTTTTCATACTGATTGAAAAGGAAGAGTGCAAGGTCAGATTAGGTCTGGAGACACATGACATAGTTTACACAAATTCAGTTTGTGTATTCAGTGGGGATTGGGTGGTTCAGTGAATGTGTGGATCAACTGGAGACTTTCAGTTTTGGGTGTTTCCCTGCCTTCTTTCTGCTTTCTTTTGAAAAACATCAATTGTTAGTTTCATATAACACACACAAAAAAAATATTTAGCGTTAAGTAAGTGAAGTTAAATGACTATTACCAAAATAAGGAGATTATTTGGAAGATTAACATTTTCATTCATCCAAAAAGTGATTACTGTGTCATTGATATCCATTTATTGCACCTTACCAACAAAGTAAAAACATATCCTGAGAATTTTCAAAAACTGAAAGTGAAACTTAGTATATTTCCTTTGGGAGCTCTGAGCTCAGGTCTTCTTGCATAAGTCTCGACAGGCTTTGCACATCTGGAATTGGGCAGGTTCTTCCCCTTTTCCTATGAAATTGTTTCAAACACATGTAAACAAGCTAGCTACATGTTTCTCCAGGAACGTTGTTGAGGGTTTGATTTATTTATTTTTTTGTTCTGAGGAATTTAAGGACAATCATAGACATCCAGAAACCACCCTTTCATTGTCATGTTGAACGCATGTCTCAGTCTCATGTTGTGTGCACTATCTTCAAAGACATTGCCTCAACTTGAACCGGTCACCCTGTCACTGCTGCTGCGAAACACCCCCAGAGTATGATGATACCACTACCATGCTTCACTGTGGCATGCTTGATAATGGGCAGGGTCTGGAGCTCACCGGGCTCTAAGTTCTGGCTAAATATTTCAGTTTTTGTCATCTCATGTCTGGGAATCTTCCTTTTTCCAGAGTCTTTATGAGTAATTCAGTCTAAATTGATGGGAGAAGGTGCAGAATTATCACATTTACAAAATAAAATAGGAAAATGCACTAGTGTGTAGTCAGTCGTTTCTTACATACATCTTGTCTTTTCAGAGATTGTGCATTTAGAGGCATGACTTCCCTGTGCCAATGCGTCAACCTCACCAACTCATCACTGCAATAAATAGTACTGGTCAATAGGTTATTTACTAGAATACATTTATTAACCCTGTAACCTGAGTTTTTGAGACCTCTGCTTCATCTGTGTGATTTTTTTCACAACAAGTGTTTGAGCAATAAATTGCACAAAAATACTGGATGTAGCAAAATTATACAAATTAAAAACAAATTAATTATTAATGACTTTTTTCAATTTGTCATAACTTTCAATAAACTCACCAGTTTAAAAAATATATATTAACTTTCTGGCAATTATTTAATGTTTTGGGCTTTACAGTGTTGGAGCCACCGTGGTGTCTAACTGCAGCTTCACCTCTACTCTATATTATGATCAGGTGTGTTGCATGTTTGGAAGTGCTATTTGCTTTTAACTATAAGCTTTAAATAAACGCGACTTGACCTAGGTGACTTGTACTGTGTGGTACTTTATGGGCAGCCAACCCTTCTCATCTGTCCCCCACAAGCTCTAAAACAAACACGCCAGAAAGTATTTATACTTTTTAACAGTAGTGACCTTGTACCACACTGGCTGACAGATGAGGCATGGAAAAAGCTCAGAATAGGCTATCACTCCTCTCTCACCTTTTCACTGTTCTGTCTATAGCTCTCTGATCTCATATCATACACATCAGGACTTGGACATTCTTTTTCCCCAAAGTGTCCAGATTAACAGCCTTCTCACAGCTGGGCATCCTCCCACACACAAAAGCAGCCCAAACAAAGTTCTCACCTACTCTGCAGCTGCTGGAAGTGGCTATAATAATAAGAAATGCTAAAGGCAGCGCTCCTGCTCATATACGACCACTTCCACATCGAGGGTTCATATTTTTGGAATAAAGTTTGTGTAGTCTTCTTTTTGCAGAGTTGAGTGGTCTCTGTGGATGTGAGATATAAACCCAAGGTCTTTATTGCTTGATTATGTGTCTATAAAATCTGCACACGTGAGTATGTGTCATTTTCTCAACAGCTGACTGTATTATTGCTTTCAGGCTTTCAAGCTGAAACTTAACATTCGTCTTGTAAAAACAGGTTTTCACACAGCAAAGGCGACCTGCTGCTGACCTGACCGACAGCGCAGCGCAAAGGGACGGGATTTATATCAGCACTCAACTCTGAGTTTCACAAAGCCAGAAACCCCCCTTGTATGGAAGACAGTGAGGATTAAATATCACTCATAGACCCAAATGACACTGACAGAAAAATGACAAAAAAATGTGAAGCAGAAACAGAAAACTGTGGACAGGGAACCATTTCCCCCCCCTCATGTACATCTGGATTGCTGCACTTTTCGCCATGGTGTGAAGTCTGTGGGTTACATCTCACAGCTGTGAAAACGGTCACACACTTACTATTCTCTATATCAGGGGTTTTAAACAGAAGGCCTGGGGACCAAACCAGGCCCAGCGAAGAGTGAAATTCAGCCCACTGGACAGCTTGAGATAATGTGAAAGAATGCATAGATTTCAAACTTTTAACTGTATTTTCACAGGTTTTACAGTTTTTCCAACCAACCCCATTGCCATTCATTCTACTCCAAAATAACTAACAGATAAACAATTTTAATGACAGGAAAGTTCCTTTGTCCCCACTATTAGTGAGTCCACAGTAAATTAACAAAAATATATTATAATTACAGGATAGTAAAATAACCTTTTCTGCAATTTTACATATTTATCATGTAGTTTCACTGGTCGGGATGACTGAAGATCAAAATATGCTGTATGTGGCCCACAATGTAAAATGAGTTTGACATCTATCTATCAGCAACTATCAGCTATCAGCTTTTAAGAGCTACACAGAGACAAGTCTTTAAGCTCCTTGAAGATGTAAGATGAGAAAACTAAAGGCATTAAATTTGATTTATATCACATAATAATACTGAAGCCATTCACTATAGTGCTGAAATATTCAGGTTGACAGTATCTATAGCTTTTCTATACTGCAGAAATCGCTATCAAAATCTTCATGTGACTTTGACAAACACATTTGTACAAGATCTAACTGCTTACGTCTCTCTCTCTCTCTCTCTCTCTCTCTCTCTCTCTCTCTCTCTCTCTCTCTCTCTCTCTCTCTCTCTCTCTCTCTTTAAAAAGTCATTTGCTTTGGTGCCAAAAACTGTGTATTGTCTGCAATAGATCTCACTGCGAACAGCAGATGACAGCACAGGGAGTGATCAGTTTTAAAGTCCCTCTGGCCTGGTAAAGAAAAGAGCCTGCAGGTGGAGAGGGAGAAGAAAAACAGCATGAAAGCAAATTATTAAGAACAACAGAAATGTTACAGGAGTCCAGCTTTTGAAAAAAAAAAAAAAAAAACTAGCCAGAAAAGATGATGCAGCATCATTTGTGTTGTCAAATTAAGCTTGCATTTCTTATTTCAATGACCTAATACATTATTCCAGCCAGTTCCCCTTTTTGTTATGCTAAGAAAATCATTTGCACCAAGTAGTAAACTGCATGCGGGAGTTAAAAGTACTTAAAGAACTCCCATCATACCACATCAGTTAAGGTCGTAACTGCCACTTCCTTAACAACCCATGACCTGGCAGCAGGTTGTCAGGCTGGTATGAAAGGAGCTCTGTCATTCTAACTTTTGCCCTCTACCTTCTACTGCTATTAACATATGTCAACACAGGGAGAGTGGTGACACACACACACACACACACACACGCAGAAAACACTGTCAACACATTTGCAGAAGGACACAGCGGCGCAGTGGTTTCTCACACATTCTAACAGCCTCCCCTCTCTGTTAGCCCTCTGAACCTGTTAACTTGGCATGTAGACCCGCCTCGGCCCCCGTGTCCCTCCCTGCTGCTCCGAACACTTCTATTAGTCCTGAAACAGCTGTGGAGCAATGCTAAGTGCCGCATGTGTTGCTAAATGCTCCCCTCTGAATGTAAGAAATGCTTCACATGTGAGCCTAAAGAGAGCAGATCATCATTTCCTGTGTTGCACAGAGGCCAGGGGAACATTTAGCAGTTGCTATAGCTGCACTGGCTATGAAGAGTGAGAGCGAGTGAGACAGGGAAAGTTCAGTGTGATGTAACAACTGCTCAAAGTTGTTACAGTGAAGTTAGTGCACATCTGAGCACTTCCAGGATTGAAAACAGTCTCCGTGAATGTTTTTGGTGCTCAACTACCCTACGTAACTAAAAGAAGCAAAACAAGCTAAAAGGACTTTCAGTTTTCTTAGTATACTTACATAAAGTACACTATGTAGGCTGTACAGTATACTTATTTGCATGGTTTTCGTGCAGGACTGGACTAGTATTGTATGAAATTGAACATGACACAGTGCATTTGCATATATTTGCAACTTGTAAAGCATGTGAAAAACATGTAAATCTAATTTTAACAATGAAGTTTGGAAGTCATTGCACACAAACATCAAACAACACCACAACACACTCTGGTACAGTCTTTGATGCTGACTGAATATCTTCCTCCTGCTGGGTAAAAATTCATGGGTGGTCTCTCCTCGTCCACTACATTCCCAAATTACATACACCACATGTATTTAAAATAGTTTTTGAATAAAGGAGCTTGTGTTGAAATGTTTGAGCACTTGCTTCCACCAGTGGGAAATTCCTGTAGTTTCAATAAGACTTCCACTTGTGTGGAAGTCCATTGGAAAGTGACTCTTCAACTTCCTTATCCACATCAGTAAATATTTTCTGGATGACTTTAAGGCCTCACTTGCTATTTTCGTCTTAATGAATATAAAAGATGCCGTTTTTGTAAACTGAAGTTCATTTAGCAATTGCACTTCACTGACTGATGAGTGTGCAGCATCCCTCAGCTTTTCAGTCAGAGCTGCTCTTCACCCTTATCATCCTGTTCCAATAAAACAACTTGGCAACAACAACAAAGCTCACTTTAAGCCTTTGCAGCGGGACTTCACTAACCAAGGGGTGTTGCCGAAGTGGCTACCTCATATATACATTTATACACAATCTATGATTCCACACACAACTGAAACACAACTCACTGCCTGGGTATTTGTAGTATACTGCATGCAGCTATACCTGAAAGTAACTGGGAATACAAGTAACTAAAAAATCCATTTAAAATGTCAAAATTAAAAATAAAAAAAATTGAAAAAGAGCAAAGGAATCCCTACTCAGTCCATCTGCAGCTGTAGCTCCTCAATGAAAAGCTCTCTTTGATCTTTTGTTAATATCTATCAGCTAGATCAAAAGCAAACTTTTCTTGTTTTTTTTATTAAAGTGCCAATAAAAAGAGAAAAACACAACAACACGGGCTTATTCATAATCCAAAAGAAGAATGAGCTGTAAAAGATTAAACACAACAAAGCAAAGATTAAAACACTGAGTCAATAGTATCTTACAGAAGGTTTTATGATGCATCTTCATCACTTTCAACACTTTTGATGGAAGAAATAGCTTTCTGTTAAATTTTGCCTGTTACACTCCAACAGTTTTAATTATACACAATAAAACAGATTCCTCTTGACCTCAATACACTGAGAGTTTGCAGTTACAGCTTTACTTTTTCTGGCATGTTTTGTATCTTAAAGTGGCTATAGTTTTAGCCGTTTAAGTCTACTGTATACTGCCCTGTTGAATTAACAGTGCTGCTGCTGAACCACATTTGTAAATTCACATTTAGTTATAGTACTTGTCTCTGCAGTGGTTGCTGTTCTACGAAATCTAAATAGGTTTTACTTTAACACACGTCAGTGTGATGGACACAGAGCAAAACAGGGGCTGTTGGCATCTTATTGGTGCTAGCATTGTAACATCCCTCTGCTCTCCCCACAGAAACCACTGCGCCCATGTGGTTCAGAGAAACATCACATGCATCATGCAGGATGGAGTGGCAACCTACGTGAAGGCTGAGTATACCACCAAGTGTATCTGGGGTCAGAAATGTCCTGTTGTGATGTGAGTCAATCAAACGAAGTAATACAATGCTGCAGATGTTTTACAGTTCAGTCTGCGCCTTAGGAGTTTGGTAATGATGTTTAAATATGTCGTTCTTTCTTTATATTTGGCAAACTGCAGCACAATGTAGAACATACTCTACATCAATACTGCCCTCTAGTGTTATATATTACCCTTATTAATGCACATCTGCGATACTGCTGATAACTTTTTATTTATTTTGCTAAATAAAATAAAATGCAGGGACGTCTGTGTTACCAATTCTGTCTCTGTGCATGGAAATGATTAAGATCTGTTTTTTATTTATTAAGAATTCTGGAAAGCTGTTGTTCTGCGTTCTTATTATTTGTTGAAAACATGAGAAAGTAAGGCATAAGAAAAAAACATTTTAACTTGGCTTTAACTTGTTCTTAGGCAGATGTACCTTTCTGCTATCTGCTCTCAAAGTGTTGTCTAGTAAGTTTCTCTTCATACAGGGAGTGCAGAATTATTAGGCAAGTTGTATTTTTGAGGAATAATTTTATTATTGAACAACAACCATGTTTTCAATGAACCCAAAAAACTCATTAATATCAAAGCTGCATATTTTTGGAATTAGTTTTTAGTTTATTTTTAGTTTTAGCTATTTTAGGGGGATATCTGTGTGTGCAGGTGACTATTACTTAACAAAAAACAAATATATACCCATTTCAATTATTTATTTTTACCAGTGACACCAATATAACATCTCCACATTCACAAATATACATTTCTGACATTCAAAAACAAAACAAAAACAAATCAGCGACCAATATAGCCACCTTTCTTTCCAAGGACACTCAAAAGCAAGGCAAGGCAAGGCAAGTTTATTTGTATAGCACAATTCAACAACAAGGTGATTCAAAGTGCTTTACAGAGACATTAGAAACAAAAACAAATAAAAAGCATGATTTAAAATTGATTAAAACAAGCAAACAAACAAACAAACTAATTAACAAACAAACAAACAAACAAACAAACAAAACAGTATATAAAATCAAAACAGATAAAATCAGTAGTTAAAATGTTAGTTTTGAAATTTAAGCTTAAAAGTGTGGAATTGGTGCTTTATTCAAATGCAGCTGAGAACAGGTGAGTCTTCAACCTGGATTTAAATAAACTGAGTGTTTCAGCTGATCTGAGGCTTTCTGGGAGTTTGTTCCAAATATAAGGAGAATAAAAGCTGAATGCAGCTTCTCCGTGTCTGGTTCTGACTCTGGGAACTGATAAAAGACCGGATCCAGATGACCTGAGGGATCTGGAAGGTTCATACTGGGTCAGGAGGTCACTGATGTATTTTGGTCCTAAACCATTCAGAGCTTTATAGACCAGCATCAGAACTTTAAAAGCCTGCCATCCATGGATTCTGTCAGTGTTTTGATCTGTTCACCATCAACATTGTGTGCAGCAGCAACCACAGCCTCCCAGACACTGTTCAGAGAGGTGTACTGTTGTCCCTCCTTGTAAATCTCACATTTGATGATGGACCACAGGTTCTCAATGGGGTTCAGATCAGGTGAACAAGGTGGCCATGTCATTAGTTTTTCTTCTTTTATACCCTTTCTTGCCAGCCACGCTGTGGAGTACTTGGACGCGTGTGATGGAGCATTGTCCTGCATGAAGATCATGTTTTTCTTGAAGGATGCAGACTTCTTCCTGTACCACTGCTTGAAGAAGGTGTCTTCCAGAAACTGGCAGTAGGACTGGGAGTTGAGCTTGACTCCATCCTCAACCCGAAAAGGCCCCACAAGCTCATCTTTGATGATACCAGCCCAAACCAGTACTCCACCTCCACCTTGCTGGCGTCTGCGTCGGACTGGAGCTCTCTGCCCTTTACCAATCCAGCCACGGGCCCATCCATCTGGCCCATCAAGACTCACTCTCATTTCATCAGTCCATAAAACCTTAGAAAAACCAGTCTTGAGATATTTCTTGGCCCAGTCTTGACGTTTCAGCTTGTGTGTCTTGTTCAGTGGTGGTCGTCTTTCAGCCTTTCTTACCTTGGCCATGTCTCTGAGTATTGCACACCTTGTGCTTTTGGGCACTCCAGTGATGTTGCAGCTCTGAAATATGGCCAAACTGGTGGCAAGTGGCATCTTGGCAGCTGCACGCTTGACTTTTCTCAGTTCATGGGCAGTTATTTTGCGCCTTGGTTTTTCCACACGCTTCTTGCGACCCTGTTGACTATTTTGAATGAAACGCTTGATTGTTCGATGATCATGTTTCAGAAGCTTTGCAGTTTTGAGACTGCTGCATCCCTCTGCAAGATAGCTCACTATTTTTGACTTTTCTGTGCCTGTCAAGTCCTTCTTTTGACCCATTTTGCCAAAGGAAAGGAAGTTGCCTAATAATTATGCACACCTGATATAGGGTGTTGATGTCATTAGACCACACCCCTTCTCATTACAGAGATGCACATCACCTAATATGCTTAATTGGTAGTAGGCTTTCGAGCCTATACAGCTTGGAGTAAGACAACATGCATGAAGAGGATGATGTGGACAAAATACTCATTTGCCTAATAATTCTGCACTCCCTGTATACCATTCGAAAGACACAATGGGAACAAGAGTGGATTTTCTGTGTGTGTGTGTGTGTGTGTGTGTGTGTGTGTGTGTGTGTGTGTGTGTGTGTGTGTGTGTGTGTGTGTGTGTGTGTGTGTGTGTGTGTGTGTGTGTAAAGAGAGACTTTGATTCACAATGGATAGAAAATTCAGCTTAAACTAAATAACAATGAAGTTGGGTGCTAACCCAGGTCCAATCCCCTGATGCCATCATTTACACCACGATTATCTTAATCTCTTAATCTTCCTCTAATCCCTGTCTAATCTCATAGTGAACAACTAAATCCTGTTATTTCTGCTCAGCGCCATCTTTCCATCCTGTATTTGTGCTCATGATTGATGAAAACAAAAGTACTTCTAACAGTAAAACCTGATATATTTCACTCATAACATTTGCATAATCACTTATTGTAAGCACATTTATATCACATTTCCTTTAGGTATAGGACATTCTACAAGCCAAAATACAAGGTTGGTTTTAAAACAGTGACCGAGCTCGAGTGGAAATGTTGTCCCGGCTATTCTGGAGAAAACTGTTACGATGGACCCACGTCACATCCAGATATTGCAATGCCACCTTTCAAGGGTGCAGTTCTTCCCCATCGCCCAAGTGTGAAGGGCTTCCCCCATGGCCCTAGACCTCCTATTGAGCATAAGCCTGGAGGAGGCCAGCTGGAGCCAGGAAAACCCTTCCCTGGTATACCCACAGGACAGACAAATGGTGAGAAGAGGTTCCAATTTGTTTATTGTAAAGTCTTGGAGTATTAAATTAACGACTGTCATTAACTCTGCAATGTTTTTGAATGTTTGCGCATTATTCTGTAATTGAAACCACTTATTTCCCTCATATTTGACATATTTATGAATATCTCTAAAACGTTCCCTTTTCTGTGATTTGCCTTCAAAATACAGGCAACAAATATGGCATTTCAGGTGTAACTGGTGAGCGCTTGGACCGCATCGAAGAGGACCTGCGTCGCCTTACCCAGGGTCTAGACACTCTTAATGGGGTGGTGACTGGCCTTGAGGACCGACTACGCACATCACTCCGCGAAGACACCAATAAAATTCTGGTGTCCTTGCTACCGAACACACCTCGTGCGCCCGACTCTGCTGTGGGATTTGGGCTGATCCCAGATGGGACTCATGATGGGTTGGATGGAGCAGGAGGCTTTACTGGATTTGGGGATTTAGCAGGGAGAGTGACAGAAGTTAGGGATGAGCTGCGGGCCAAGACTCATATTCTAGAGGAGATTCAGGTACTGTGCCATAATGCCTGCTGATCGATCATTTGATACATTGTTTTTCATAGTTGAAACAAATAATGCCTCATTTCTTTTTTTTATTCCTTCAATAAATATTCAATTTTGTCTCTGATCTGACTTCTGTTCATCTTTAGGGGATGGTCTTGGGTCATGATGGCCAGCTGAAGAAACTGTTGGAAGGAGCTATAGGCAGGCCCATCCCTGGCCCTGACACCAGATCTCTTCTGGACGAACTCTTAGATATCAAGCTGGCAGATATAAGGGGTGATATCCTGGATGGCTTTGAGCGCCGTCTGACGAGCCTCGAGAAGCACTGTGATCAGAAGATCGGGGAGGTGCAGAGGGAGTGCCACAGGGAGCACATGGATGGCCAACAACAGATGCAGCAATCTCTGGATGGCAGAGAAACTGGACTCAGGGAGGAGTTGGGTTCTTTGCAAGCTCAGATTCAGGGTCTAACACTCACTGAGAGCTGCTGCGGACAGGTATGACATAAGTGGGGTTGTAATATAACAATATAACAGCAATAAACTAATCAGTAATCTGCTTATTAATTGAAATCCCGAATAATTCTGGTGCTTTATCCATACATATGAAATTGAAAAGTTTTTGTTTTCCAAATGTTTAGGCTAAGCTTTATCTCCTGACAGTTGCTGAAACCTTATTGCATTATTGCAAATTTTGACGCTCAAAGAAAAATTTCCCAAAACACCAGTCTGAGGATTAGGGCCACCGAACAAAAGTTGGGGACATCTTTTTTTCTTCTTTTCCAGAATTCTGAAATTAAAGTCAGAATTCTGACTTTAATCTCAGATTCCTGAGAAAAGATTAAAAAAAGGAGAAAAATAATAACTAATTATTAAATGCAGAGTGGTGAAAAGAGTGCTTCTCCACTCTATGTTCGAAGCCCCACCTTAGAGATGGCTCCATATGTGCTAAAAAGCCAGTGTTTCCCTCTCAGACCTTTGAAACACACTATACTGAAATTTTATTATGGAGATTTGTTGAAAGGTACTAAAAATATCTTGGCTGCTCCAAATCCAGCTCTGAAATCCAGAAAGGGTCACATCACTAAATTGTAATAATTTATGAGTGCAGTTTGTTAGGCCATGACATGGTTTACACAACAACTAATGAGTTATTGATTGTTGCAGGTGAGCAGTCTGTCTCATCGTGTGTTGCTGCTGGAGGAGTCGGTTAAAGGTTTTACGGAGTCACAAAGGCAGCTCCAGACCGCATTTAATGACCAAACCATCCACATAGACACCCTGATTGAGACTCGACTGGTGGACATAGAGGGCCGAATAAATGCCACAAGTGGTAGTTTTGACGGGGTTGAAGGGTTTCCTGGTGGTCTGGATGGTTTCAAGACTCTGTTTGAGGACAAGCTGAAGACCCTGGAGGAGAAAGTGTCTGTGGCCGTGGAGGAGCTGAGTAACGCCACAGCCCCGGCTCTTCTGGAAGGGCAGGTGGTCCCTGCACTGGAGACCGAGATTGAGTCGGTGAGGAGGAGAGTTGAAGGAGATCTGGATGGAATTCAAAAACAGTTAAAACACCTGGAGCTCCTCTGTACCACCTCTTGCCCACCCTCGACGCCACCAGCGGGAGGTGTCAGCGGCACTCAAGTAGAGGACGAGTGCAAAGAGATGGAAAAGAAGATGACAAACCGTCTGGACTCTCACTCTAACCAGCTGGATCGCTTAAACAACACCCTTCAGAACATGCTCTTCCGGATTGCCCAGGAGGAAACAGAAGGGTCTATCCAAGGAGAGATCACACTGCTAAAGGTCAACATCAACTCTGTGAACCGCACTCTGAAGGGCCTAAAGGACTCTCTTAGCTTTATTGCAAGTGAAGTGGGACATGCTAATTCCACATGGGAACAAAGAGAGCACCAACTCGTCAACCAAGTGCAAGGAATCACCAAACTCATGGGCCACCAAGCCTCCCTCCTTGGAGCTGGGGAGAGGCGACTGGTCCAGCTGAAAGGGGAGCTAATGGCATTGAAGAGACAGCTGGCCGGGGAACTACGGGGCTGCCACAGCACAGCAATAGAAGTGCAGAAAGAGGTAAAGGATGTCGATAGCAGGGTGACCCAGGTAGAGGGCCAGTGCAGCAACCTGAGCGAGCTGGCGGATCACCTGGAACGGATCCGGGCGGAGCTTGAGAGACACTCTGACTCCTACCTGTCCCAAGTAAACGGTACCTTGGCAATCCATGCAGAACAGCTAGCTGAGCTGAAAGATGACATCAAAGACTGCAAGGCCAAGGATGCTGCCAACCACAAAGGAGACCAGTAGCATTTCAGCTACAGAATCTATAAAAAAAATTAAGACTTAAGTGTGGTTTTTATTAGCCTTCATTTGCTTCTGTCTCCTGTCTTTTAAACCCACTCTGCACAGATGCAAATTAACCAAACTAGTGAAAGTCATTTCCCTGTGAGCTTCTCATCCCAGTTCCTCCAGATGTCCTGGGCGTTTAGTTGAGTCATCTGGAAAGAGAAGAGGACAACGCAGAATACAAAGACACGCCTACGGTTGTATAGCTGGGCGATATTTTCTCTCAAGGTTTTATTCTAGAGGGCATTTCTCTGATCATGATTGTTTTGTTTAGACATTTTACCTGTTTAACTTATATGAAGTGACTGGATTGTTGTGATATTAAACTGTTTGCATTAAAAAAAAATACAGCAAAACACAGTGCTGCTATGGGTTTTTGCTGAGAAGCACACTCAACAACCTCTGTGTGGACACTTGCCTTGTTTTTTCTGTTGTTGTTTAAAAAAAATACTGTATGTCAACTTGGTGCTATTTGCATTTTTGTAAACCTTTGTTTGTTTTACACGTTTAAAAATGCCTTATACAAATATATCTCTGCTTTGTCTGTTGTGTTCATTTGCTGCCACTTGGCTCAAAGTTGCAGAGAAGTTCCATAATTCACCATTAGGGGGCAGTGAGAACACACAACACGGCGTGGTCGACAGTAGAGAAAGTCTAAAACAACAAGTACAACTTTATCTGTTATAGCGTAAGGAACTGTGTACATCATCTAGTTTATCAAGTTAATTTTTCTGTTTAATTATTATAATTAGAAGTTGGGTGGTAAGTACTTCTCGTTAAACCAAATTCTCTAAGCCGTCAAATTCTCCACTTTAATTCAGCTTCAGTGAGCTACCTTGACCCCACTGAGTCACACTGTGCTGTGGTTTAGCAGAAACAACATCATCTAGGTCTCTCCCATCAATACCTTGGAAACCTTTTGGCCTTCTTGTTTTTGTTGTTTCTTAACGTGTAGCCATTCCTGTAAAAATAAAGTATGTTATGACAACTTTCACAGTAGAAAGCATTCCTAATGAATTTTTTTAATCTACACCTTCATAAAAATCTGATGTAACACTGGAATAATGATTTTTTTTTCACAGCCAGTTCTAGCCCATTACTCTGAAGAGGGCAATAAAAATGTACCTGACAAGATTTTATCCGTTTCACCCCAATATTCTTTAAAAAGATCTGAAAAACATTGTACTCTTCTACAGTCTGTTTGTGTCCTTCATTAAAAGGGTGTGTAACCAGCAAACAAAAGCTGAAACTGCATTAAACTGTCCACTTCACAGATCAGTAAACTTCCTCCTTCTAAGAGTTTGTTTGTTTGTTTTTTTTAAATGTTACCACATAATTAAAACAGCAAAAATAATTTGAATTACAACTAAGTCAATATGCTCGCTGCACTGCAGGTTTTACAGAGTCAGCACATAGTTAAAGACAGTAACATCCCTCCGTGATTAAGTAGCTGCCAGCATGTAATGGGGACCAGAAATATATCATTATTTGCAGTGAAGCATATAGGATTGAAGAATCTGATGCTTGACTAAGCAGAGTAAGCTGTTCAACCCCACTGACTTAACCAAGCCGATGCATGAAAGTCTGAGCTCATTTGATACGGACGTGACTGAAATAGTTTGAGAACGATGTGCTAAAGCTGCAAAACAAATCAGTTCACAAGACTGTGGTGCTGCACGGCAGTCAGATAACAAATAAAGTCACTTGGTGAAGAGTCTGGCAGACTTTAAGATCAGGTGACACTTAATCACAATGAATGAATAAAGCTGGGAAAGATCAACTGTAAAAAGGTCTGCTGACCTTGCTCCACTGAAGCGTCGTCAGCAGACCTTCTGTACGCTGTCAGCACATAGTTTTTAAAGATAACATCTTACAGTAACCAGAACAGGATGGAGCAATCACAGCATAAGAAAATCCACAAGCTAGATTTTTTAAAAGTTTTTAAAAAATGCTTCAGGAGCAATACAGTGCAGACAGAGTGGCCGTACGTCAAAGCCAAAGCCAAATATGTACATGATGTGAGTCAGAAGCCAGACTCCCTTGAAAATATTGTAAGTGGTCTTGAGCAAGTTCTCCAGGCTTTCTGACAGTCTTTAAAAAAAAAATAAAAAATGCAATTAAAATCATTTGTTTCCTTTTCTTTAGTTGAATCTACATAAAATATCAAAGATATCACAGCGTGAAATTGGAAAAATTCTTGTAAGGACCCCAGAGACGCATCTGTTCACTGAAGCCTTGTGAGTAATGGCCTCTGTGGAAGGTTGTTTCTGTCAGGAAGCCATTCAAAGGAACTCAACTGAAAACCAGTGACAGCAGGTCTCATGGAGAACTGAATCCAAATTCGACATTTTTGGTTCAAAACATCGCCACTATGTATGGAAGAGATCATAAAAGAGGTACAACAGTGAGTGGCTACTTAGCAGGGTCTATTAAGCTGAGAATGGATAAAAAGGCTCTCATTATCTAAAGAAGAGCCTTGAATGTGCTTCAGGAAGTCTTGAAGAATTATTCCTGAAGAAAGCTTGCCAAGGAGGGTTCAGGCTGTGTTGGAGACTGAAGGTGGTCTTACAGAATATTGACTTATTTCCATTTATGTTTTTGCACACGTTTCTGTTAAAACTGTTTCACAGTTCCCCAGGAAAATATAAAGAAATGAAGGGTGGCTCAAGACTTTTGCAAAGTACTATACAGTGGGATGCGAAAGTTTGGGCAACCTTGTTAATAGTCATTATTTTTCCTCTATAAATCCTTGGTTGTTACAATAAAAAATGTCAGTTAAATATATCATATAGGAGACACACAGTGATATTTGAGAAGTGAAATGAAGTTTATTGGATTTACAGAAAGTGTGCAATAATTGTTTAAACAAAATCAGGCAGATGCATAAATTTGGGCACTGTTGTCATTTTATTGATTCCAAAACCTTTAGAACTAATTATTGGAACTCGAATTGGCTTGGTAAGCTCAGTGACCCCTGACCTACATACACAGGTGAATCCAATAATGAGAAAGAGTATTTATGTTGTAATTGTAAGCTTCCCTCCTCTTTTAATTTTCTCTGAAGAGTAGCAACATGGGGGTCTCAAAACAACTCTCAAATGACCTGAAGACAAAGATTGTTCACCATCATGGTTTAGGGGAAGGATACAGAAAGCTGCTCTGAGATTTAAGCTGTCTGTTTCCACAGTTAGGAACATATTGAGAAAATGGAAGATCACAGGCTCAGTTCAAGTTAAGGCTCAAAGTGGCAGACTAAGAAAAATCTCGGATAGACAGAAGCGACTTCAGTTCTAAGGTCAAATGGTGGGGAGTCCCAGATTTAAACCTAGTGGGAGTTTCCCCCCCAAAGAGGGACAAAAGGACCCCCTGATGATCCTCTAATCGCCTGAGCCAAGGTGTGAAACTGGGTGTGGGTCCCAATCAGCCAGAGTTTCGGGTGAGTTCATTGTGAAACCTGGCCCCACCTTATCATGCGAATTCCTGAGATCAGATGGCCCAGGATGTGAGTGGGCGTTAAGGCGTCTGGGGAGGGATCTCAAAACTGGATTATAGATGGCAGACAGTTGGTGTCGTAAACCACCGCCTCTGTTCAAAGATGGTCGCTCACAGTGGACATAGATGGCTTCTTTCACTCCTCTTTCAAACCATCTGTCCTCTCTGTCCAAAATGTGAACATTGGCATCCTCGAAAGAGTGTCCTTTATCCTTAAGATGCAGATGGACCGCTGAGTCTTGTCCTGTGGAGGTGGCTCTTCTGTGTTGTGCCATGCTCTTGTGAAGTGGCTGTTTGGTCTCTCCAATGTAGAGGTCTGGGCATTCCTCGCTGCACTGTACAGCATACACCACATTGTTAAGTCTGTGTTTTGGAGTTTTGTCTTTCGGGTGAACCAGTTTTTGTCTGAGCTTGTTGCTAGATCTGAAATGCACCGGGATGTTCAGACCCAGCAACACGCTGGTGGCCAACTCTCTGCCATCTATAATCCAGTTTTGAGTTCCCTCCCCAGACACCTTAACGCCCACTCACATCCTGGGCCATCTGACCTCAGGAATTCGCATGATAAGGTGGGGCCAGGTTTCACAATGAGCTCATCCGAAACCCTGGCTGATTGGGACCCACACCCAGTTTCACACCTTGGCTCAGGTGATTAGAGGATCATTAGGGGGTCCTTTTGTCCCTCTGTGGGGAGACACTCCCACTAGGTTTAAATCTGGGACTCCCCACCATTTGACCTTAGAACTGAAGAAGCTTCTCGGATGAGAGGTGAAACATCTTCAAGCAACTTAAAGAAGTCCAGACGCTTTTCTTTGCAAGCTCCTTTGATTCAGAAGAAGCCTTTTCTCCACCCACAGAACAAACAGAGCCGCTTAAGGTATGCTAAAGCACATTTGGACAAGCTAGCTTTATTCTGGAATAAGGTGCTGTGGACTGATGAAACTAAAATTGAGTTATTTGGCCATAACAAGGGGCGTTATGCATGGAGGAAAAAGAACACAGCATTCCAAGAAAACACCTGCTACCTACAGTAAAATATGGTGGTGGTTCCATCATGCTGTGGGGCTGTGTGGCCAGTGCAGGGACTGGGAATCTTGTCCAAGTTGAGGGACACATGGATTCCACTCAGTATCAGCAGATTCTGGAGACCAATGTCCAGGAATCAGTGACAAAACTGAAGCTGCGCCGGGGCTGGATCTTTCAACAAGACAACGACCCGAAACACTGCTCAAAATCCACTAAGGCATTCATGCAGAGGAATAAGTACAACGTTCTGGAATCTCAGTCCCCAGACCTGAATATTATTGAAAATCTGTTGTGTGAGTTAAAGAGAGGTCCATGCTCGGAAGCCATCAAACCTGAATGAACCAGAGATGTTTTGTAAAGAGGAATGGTCCAAAATACCTTCAACCACATCCAGACTCTCATTGGAACCTACAGGAAGTGTTTAGAGGCTGTAATTTCTGCAAAAGGCAGATCTACCAAATATTGATTTCGTTTCTTTTTTGTGGTGCCCAAATTTATGCACCTGCCTGATTTTGTTTAAACAATTATTGCACACTTTCTGTAAATCCAATAAACTTAATTTCACTTCTCAAATATCACTGTGTGTCTCCTGTATGATATATTTAACTGACATTTTTTTATCGTAACAACCAACGATTTACAGAGGAAAATAATAACTATTAACAAGGTTGCCCAAACCTTTGCACCCCACTGTATATGTAATATGGACAGGCAGATATGAGAAATGAAAAAATCATGGAAAAAGCGGGAAATGTGAACAAAGCAGAAAAGAGTGGAGTCATGACCACACTGGGAGGAGGTGAGGTGAGAGAAAGGGCCCGGCTCACTGAGGTGGAATACTCACGCTGATAGACAGGGATGTGACAAGGGCAGGGCAGACAGGAGTGCAAGGGATGGACACTGAGACAGAAAGCACAACAGTGTCAAGGGGGATGAATAATGTGAGAAGTGGAAACAGATGTGTTTACAGCCATCTTGTCTCTCAGCTGCGTGTCTTGTTTCCTGACAGGAAAGACATAACAGGAGTTGCAGAGGCGACATCGTGGCTCA